>NC_138848.1:2273030-2355530 GCF_965183815.1 Platalea leucorodia | reverse complement strand
TTTGTTGTTATTAATTTGTTTATTAATCGATTGTTTTACCGTTCCGGTTTCGGTCTTTATTAATTTATTCGTTCGGAAAGGCTTAAAATTTATCCCGAATCGCAGTACGAAAGAGAATCACGCGAGCGTTCTTACCTTCTGGCGCTTCTCCTGATGGAATTCCATGGATCGTTTGGAATCGTGAAATAATTCAGTATTAGTAAACGTTATTCGTCGTAGCAGCGTTAGGATCAGCGCTAACGCTACGAAAAACCTCCTTTTTTCGCTTGTCGTTCTAAAAGCACTACACGTTATTCAATAGGACGACTACCACGAATAATAACTTATTCATCGCTTTCGAATGACGTACCTTATGCACGATTAGTCTTTTATGCGCGATTAGTCTTTTATTCGTTACCGATTCGCCGTTCACAAAACCGTTGAGTATTGGCACGCAGAATATCAAAAGCAAGTCACGCTATTGCTAATAACACGTCGTGAGTTTATCCTCACGAGAGGATGATGACGACGCTGCTACGACTACCGCCACCGCCGCCGCCGCCGCTAACAAGAATAACAACAGTAGCAATAAATAACGTTCGCGATGATCTTTTCCGAGTAAACAAGAAGTCCCCGACGCCAGTAACGTCGCTATTACTACTCACCGTGCTCACGGTACGGTAGAATTTTTATTTTTTTTACCGCTAGAGAATTAGATTTGGTATGACTTACGTTGGAGTAGTTTCCGGTGGTTTTGGTGGGGTTTTTTGGGGTTTTAATTTTTAGTTTGGAGCTCCGTAACGGTGTCGATCGTTTGCGCGTCGTGACAGGCCGAGCCCTTCTTAAGAACGTCGCTTTCTTTTTGGAGAGAATTCCGTGGAGCGTCGACGACGTTAACCCTATTAAACGGTGTCGTTAGAGCGGTGCTGTTTTATTACCGTAGCGTTCTACTCATCGATAAGAAACGAATCGACGCAGCCTTTCTTTTGCCACGACGCGATCGCTCTCGCGTCGGAGGGGGAGACCGATCGGTATTTACGCGCGAGCGGTAAACCGTCGGATCCGTGAGTCGATTCGTGAATTCCTTCACGGTAGGGATCGCCCGATAGCCACGAATCCGTACCGCTCCGTCGCCCGCGACCGATCCCCGTGCCGGCGACCGGTTCACGAATCGTTCCTTACCTTCGTGAAACGCGGGCCGGCGCGCGTCGATGCGATCGACAACGAACGGGCAGCGGCAGATCGAGAGGCCTCCCGAGGCCGGGCCCCCCCGCAGGGGTCCGTGTACAGAAGCGCCCGCCCGCCCCGCCTCCTTTTTTATTATCGTTTCTCTCTTTTCCCTTTCTCTTTTTTTCTTTCTTTTTTTTTTTTTTTTTTTTTTTTTTCCCCTTTTACCCCTTAGAACCTTCCTTTATTCTTTTCTCTCGCCGCCCGCCGGGGGCCGCGTTCCCCGCGCCCTCGCTCGCGGCCGCTACCTGATCGGGTCCGTCCCGGCGCGGCCGCGGCGGGGGGTCGCCGGCCTACCTTCCGCGGGGGCTCCGGGCGAAGCTGCTTTCGGCCTGGGGCGGCAAGCCCCTTCCACGTCGCCTCGAGACCTGGCCGGAGCGGAGAAAAACACGGGCCGTCACTCGTTAGCCGGACGGGCCTCTCGCCCGCCCCGGCCCGGCCCGGCCCGGCCCGGCCCGGCCCAGCCCAGCCCAGCCCAGCCGGCGCCGCGATTCCCGGGACGGGCCTCCGTCCCTGAGAAGGCCTCTCCGGGGACGCGGCCGGGCCTCCGAGGGACGGCGGTCTCGCAGGCCTCTGAGCAAAGTCCTGGCCGGCCGCGTGCCCGACAAACGCTCCCCGCGGCCCGGGCCGACTTAGCCGAGCGTCCTCGGAGACGAGGCGCTCTCGCGGCCGCCGCGCCGGAAGATCGGGCCCGCCCGGGGCCGTCTCCCCGCCGCCGGCAAAGGAGCCGTCCCCCCTCGCCTGAGGCCGCCGGGCCCGTCCTCTCGGCGGGACTCACCGCTCCGACGCATCCCGCCGGCGACGGAAACGCCGATGGCCGTCTGTTAGAAGCGCGGCCCGCCTCTCTCTCCGCCGGCCCCGGCCGGGGCCCTGCCGCGCGGTCGCTGGAGCCCGGCCCTGGGGACCCACGTCTCTGCCCGGGCCGAGGCCGGCGGCGGCTGCTTTCCCAGGGACGGCTTCGACCGGCAAGGGCGCGGGCCCGGACACCGACGCCGCCGGCAACGCGGGCTGTAACAGAGAAGGCGGCGTCATCAACAGCGTCGCGAATCTTTTTCGTTTCTTCCCGCGTGCGCGCACCCCAAACTAAACAGGCCCCCGGCGCGGGCACGTGCCCCCCCCGAACCCCCCGCCCCCGGAGAGGCGCCCGGCTCGCCCACAAACGTAACCCCCGGCCCGAACCCCTCGCCCGCCGCTCCACGCGCGTGGGCGCAGGCCCGCGCCCGCCCGCCCGCCCCCCAGACGGGCGCACGTTAGGCACGCGGAGCGCGCGCGCGCGCCTCCCGCTGACGCCGTCGTGCCCCCCCCGCCCCCCCCCCCCCATCCCCCCCGCTAGCCCCCCGGCCCCCCCCCCCCCCCCCCCCCCGCCTTCCTACGGCACGTTTGCCGCCCCGGGGAAGGCAGGCGGGAGACTTTAGGACCCAGCGGCATTCCTGCCGGCTCCGTGCCCGGGCGCCAGAGGGGAGTCCCGGGGGCGGGCGGTCTCTCACCCTGGCTGCCGAGTTGCTACCCTGCCCGTGCCCGTGCCCGTGCCCGTGCCCCGGCTCCCGCCTTTCTCTCCCGCTCACTCAGTCAGAAAAAGAGGAGAAAAAACGCAGAAGGGAAGGAAAAAAAAAACCCTAACCGACCCAAACAGAAATCTTCTCCGAAAGGAGACGCGGGCCCCCCGCCCCACCCCGTCCCCAGCCTACCTCTGCGCCAGGCTCCCTGCCTGCTCGCCGACCGCTCTCGCCTGCCTCTGCGCCAGCCTCCCTTCCCTGTCGCTGCCGCCGCGGCTGAGCGCAGGACCGTTGGCGCGGCGGGAACCGCTGCCCTTTCCTTGCGGGCAGGGGCCCGGTTGCCGGGCAACGGGGGGACCACCCCCCGACCCCTGCTGCTCCAGGGCGCCGGCGAGTCTGGGGTCGGGGAGGGGCCGCGCCTACCGGGCTGCGGGTCTGCAACTGCAGCGCAGGGAGGGAGGGAGGGGGAGCACACGCACGCGGGCTACGTGCTGGCGCGAGGGGGGGGGGGGGGCAAGGCGTGGGGGGGGGGGGGTGGGGGTGGGGGGGGGTGCGTGGGGGGGGGGGTGCGCGCGCGTGTCTGAGACGCGTATGTCGCGGGGGGCGGGCGCGTCTGCAGGATCGCAGACGTGTGTTTTAATCTATTTATTGTGTTTTAAAAGGTCAGAGTAAAATAAAACGATGGCAAGCGGGGAAAAAAAAAAGGAACAAAACGCACACCCCACCCCCCCCCGCCCCCCCCCCAGCCCCCCCCAAACCCCACACCGCGAAACCAAAAACAAAAGCCGCCGAGCGCCCGGCGGCGCCGGGACCCGGACCCGGCTACGGGCGCCCGGGGTCCTAAAGCCTCCCGGCGGACGGCAAACTCACGCCGGGGAGCCGGGCGGCTCGCGATGGGGGCCGCCGCCTCTACCCGGTCCCCCGCCGGCCAGAGCGTGTGTTCGAGGGGGGCAGGCGGAGCGGAGAGGCTGGCCGGGGCGGTGAAGCCGGCCAGCGCGCGGCGGACCACCGGGTCGGGGAAGGGGCGTGCGCGCGTTTGAGTGCGGCGGGTGTTTTTTTTTTTTTAAAAAAAAAAAAGAAATAAAAAATTTAAAAAGTTGTTTATTAATATTTTATTGATGTTTAATCTGGAAAGCGAAGAAGGTCAAATAAGTCTTGCATGAGACAGTACGTTTAAACTTACTGCCTTTTCGTTAGAAGCGCTTAAATCTCGGAAACGGCGGGGGGGGGGGGAATGACCCGGCCCTCCCCGGCCGGCAGAACCGGGAGAGGGTGGCCTCTGTACCGGATTCCCTTAAATATCGAAAAATTGCACACACCCCCCCCCCCACCGCCTCCGCCGCCGCCCCCCCCCCCCGCACCCGAACCCGGCCGGGAGAACCGGGTCGCACGGTCCAGCCGGCTCGGGAGCACAGAGCGGCCGGCAGGTCTACCGGGCTCCTCGGGGGCCGACAGGTCTACCCGGCTCCGGCAGCGGCCCGCAGGTCTACCCGGCTCCGGCGCAGGCAGCGGCCGTCAGGTCTACCCGGCTCCGGCGCCGGCACCGGCTGCCAGGTCTACCCGGCTCCGGCGCCGGCGGTGGCTGCCAGGTCTACCCGGCTCCGGCGCCGGCAGCGGCCCGCAGGTCTACCCGGCTCCGGCGCCGGCGGCGGCCGCCAGGTCTACCCGGCTCCGGCGCCGGCGGCGGCCCGCAGGTCTACCCGGCTCCGGCGCCGGCGGCGGCCCGCAGGTCTACCCGGCTCCGGCGCGCGTGCGGCGGCTTCCAGGTCTACCCGGCTCCGGAGACCGGGTCGGCGGCTGCCAGGTCTACCCGGCTCCGGCGCCGGCAGCGTCTCGCAGGTCTACCCGGCTCCGGCGCCGCCGGCGGCCGCCAGGTCTACCCGGCTCCGGCGCAGGCAGCGGCCGTCAGGTCTACCCGGCTCCGGCGCCGGCGGCAGCTGCCAGGTCTACCCAGCTCCGGCGCAGGCAGCGGCCATCAGGTCTACCCGGCTCCGGCGCCGGCTGCCAGGTCTACCCGGCTCCGGCGCCGGCAGCGGCCCGCAGGCCTACCCGGCTCCGGCGCGCGCGCGGCGGCTGACAGGTCTACCCGGCTGCGGCGCCGGCAGTGGCCCGCAGGTCTACCCGGCTCCGGCGCCGGCAGCGGCCCGCAGGTCTACCCGGCTCCGGCGCAGGCAGCGGCCGTAAGGTCTACCCGGCTCCGGCACCGGCAGCGGCCCGCAGTCCTACCCGGCTCCGGCGCGCGCGCGGCGGCCCACATGTCTACCCGGCTCCGGCGCTGGCAGCGGCCCGCAGGTCTACCCGGCTCCGGCGGTGGCTGCCAGGTCTACCCGGCTCCGGCGCCGGCGGCGGCTGTCAGGTCTACCCGGCTCCGGAGCCGGCAGTGGCTGTTCAGGTCTACCCGGCTCCGGCGCCGGCGGTGGCTGCCAGGTCTACCTGGCTCTGGCGCCGGCAGCGGCCGACAGGTCTACCCGGCTCCTGAGACCGGGTCGGCGGCAGCCAGGTATACCCGGCTCCGGCACCGGCGGCGGCTGCCAGGTCTACCCGGCTCCGGCACAGGCAGCAGCTGTCAGGTCTAACCGGCTCCGGCGCGCATGCCGCTGCTTCCAGGTCTACCCGGCTCCGGAGACCGGGTCGGCGGCTGTCAGGTCTACCTGGCTCCGGAGCCGGCGGCGGCTGCCAGGTCTACCCGGCTCCTGGCTTGCCCTGGCTCCGGAGGGCCCAGTGGTGTGGCATGGGCGAGGCTGGCGGCACCTCGCCCTTTTTCTCCGGCCCTAAGCCGGGGCCCGTGAAGCGGGCGCAGAGAGCGGCGGCCGGTCGCGGTGGCCGGCAGCCGAACGCAGACGGCCGGGGGTTTCGAGCCTGCCGCGGCTTTCCCCGGCCCCCGAGAGCCCGATGACGGCGCGGGCGTAGGCGGCTGCGCCTCGCCCTCCTTCTGCCGGCACGAGCCATACGTGGGCGGCCCGTGGTGTCTGGCTTGCCCTGGCTTCTCAGAGCGCCGGAGGGCTCGGTGAAGGGACTGCGTAGCACGGGCGAGGTGGCGGCGCCTCGTCCTTTTTTTTCCGCCGGCCCTAAGCCGGGGCCCGCGAAGCGGGCCGAGAGCGGCGGACCAGTCGCGGTGGCCGGCAGCCGAACGCAGACGGCCGGGGGTTTCGAGCCTGCCGCGGCTTTCCCCGGCCCCCGAGAGCCCGAGGACGGCGCGGGCGTAGGCGGCGGCGCCTCGCCCTCCTTTTGCCGGCACGAGCCATACGTGGGCGGCCCGTGGTGTCTGGCTTGCCCTGGCTTCTCGGAGCGCCGGAGGGCTCGGTGAAGGGACTGCGTAGCACGGGCGAGGTGGCGGCGCCTCATCCTTTTTTTTCCGCCGGCCCTAAGCCGGGGCCCGCGAAGTGGGCCGAGAGCGGCGGCCGGTTGCGGTGGCCAGCAGCCGAACACAGACGGCCAAGGGGTGTCAAGCCTTCCTGGCGTCGTTTGTTTTTTTTTTCCCCGGGGGAAGCGGTTCCCTGCGGGCTGGGCAAAGACTGGCGGCCGGCGGCGGTCACCAGCACTCTCAAACGCTGGAAGACCGGGGGACTTGAGCTAGCCGCAGCTTTCCCCCGGTCCCGTTGACCTCAGTGAAGGGAATCGTCCCGAGCGGGTGGCCGGCGGCACCTCCCGCTCCCCCCATTATTACCGATCCAGACCCGCAGGCAGCACCCACTGAGGCATCCCCAGGTGCGTCGGAGAGGCTCCACGGCGGGCCGGCTCTGCTGGTGTTCAGGCCGTCGGAGCACTTCTCACGGATGTTGCCCTCTCACTCGCACGCAGAGCCACGCGTCTGCCGCCCACCCCTGGGTGGTGGAGGGCGCGCGCGGCCGTCGCTGTCCCAGGAACCGTGGCCGTGGGGCCTCCGCTGCCTTTACGGGATCGTTAAGGCATCTCGGGTGCGATGGAGAGGCTCCACGGTGGGCCGGCTCTGCCGGTGTTACGGCCGTCGGGGCACCTCTCAGCCGACATTACCTTCTTGCTCACACACAGAGCCCCGCATCTGCCGTCCACCCCCAGGGAGAGGGCTGTGGAGAAGAGCCCTTGGGGGCTCTGTGCTTGAGGACAGGGAACAAGGATGCAGCTCAGGACTGTGGGCTCTGGGCTGCAGCAGGGCAGGCGAGGCACACAGGCAGAGCCCACACCCCAGACACGGCAGGCAGCCCTCATCCAGCCTGGGCCCCAGAGCTTGGGGGTTGTCCTCACCAATCACTCTCCAATCCTCCATGCCTGCTCGGTCTGCACCAGGTCTTTGAGCTCCTTCCACTTGAGGAGCTCTGCTGCAGCAAGGAGGGCTTCTCCAGAGGCCTGCAGAACAGCAGAAGCTGGGAGATGGCACCAAGGACTGGGGAAGGAGACCTGGCACCCCCCTCCCCTTGGCTTTGTTCCTGGGGTGATCCTGGCTTTAGGAAGCTGGGACGTGCCCTGGACCAGACATCTGGGGGTCTCTTGGGTGCAGCCCTGGGGGACAGAGATTGAGGCTTAAAGCCCTGGCCTTCCACACTTGCAGGGACAGCAGGGAAGCCTGTAGGGACGCACGTATTCATGCCTCGGTGGCCACAGGCTGCTGCTGAGCCCTGCTGGACCAGGTAGGGCGGGTGTGGGAAATGTCCGTGCCAGCTTCTGCGCCCCTGCTGGCGCTGGTTGTGCAGGGACCCTTGCTATGGGCTGCGCTGGAGGAGGGCTGAATGGAGGGCGCACAGCTGGGAGGGGGCTCCACCTCCCCTTCCAGCTCTGCAGCAAGAGGCACTGGGGGACGAGGAAGGCAGCGGTGGGACCGGTGCAGGGACGGAGGGCAGCTCTGCCCTGTCCTCAGTGACTCGGGTAGTTGGACCCTGAGGTTACACCCATTCCCAGAGTCTGACAGCCAGCAGCTCTTGCCCCTGATGCCCAGGGGGTCAGCTCGCCCTTCCCTGTGTCACTGGCCAGCTTTGAAATCTCTACCCTGGCTACGCTGTCCATCTCGTCATGCTTATGAAAGAACAGTGGGAGCAGGCCCCTTCGCACTTTCTTCTTCATCCTCTTCTTGTCATTCCCCACCACAGTCTCCAGCATGTCTCTCAAGAAGCTGACAGAGAGCTGATGGAGGGGGACTCGAGAAAGAGGCTCTCCCTGCTTACTGTGAGCATTAGCCCAAGGGCGTGAGCATGGCAGATGGGAGGGGAGATGCTGCGTGGCCGGGCTCTGCACACAGCAGCTGTGGGAATCTCTGGTCTTGCCTGGCAGCGCAGCTGGGGAGCCCTTGGGGCTCTGAGAGCAGCTCTTGGCCTGCAGGTGCTTTGCACAGGGGCCGGGCTGGGCCCCAGCACAGGGGGGCTCAGGTCGCCCGGAGGCATCAACCTGTCGGGGAAGTCGTGCTGGGCTGCAAAGCCCAGCAGCCATCCCACGAGCGCCCAGGGGAGCAGGCCCTGCTCTGAGCGGTGCCCGCAGGGCTGGGCTGAAGGGCAGCTGTTGTTGCCCAGTGCCCCTCTGCGGGGCTCAGGCTCCCACATCAGCCTTACGTCGTCAAAGAGGGGCAGGAGCTTCTCCACCAGCTGCACAGCGATGGAGCTGGCCTCCTTCCTCTTCAGGTGACCCATCACGTTTCTGATCACCTCCAGGGCCTTCATCTTGACAGCTGTGTTGCCATCCTCGAGCACCTCCATGACGTGTGGCAGGAGGACCTGCATTTTTCTCGCCTGTGTGAAAGACAGAGTTTCCTTTTTGTGAAACGGTCAAAGACCACCCTGGCAAAAATGCTCTGGTCATTGAGCACCAGCCTTCTGTCCGGCCTCCCGGCAGGTGGTGGCAGAGGAATGTTGGCAGAAGCCTCCCGGTAGGTGGTGGCCATGGGCACGCTGATGGGGACGCGGGAGAGCAGGGGGAGGGCAGGAAAGCCAAGACTCCCTGTCCCCTGCTCGGCCACCCCCTTTTCCCACAGGCCCAAAGGGGCAGGTGGCTTGGTTGCCCTCCGTGCCTGGAAAGCTCCCCAGGCAGCCACCAGGCCCCAGCATGTCAGGGAGGGCATTTGGAGTGGTCACCCCACCGCCTGACTCCGAGCCAAGGCCAAGCCACCGCCTTACCCACTGCCCCAGCCCCTGGCTGCCAACATGGCTCCCCTCAACGATGCCCTGCTCACCATGTCAGGCCTCTCTGACAGCGTGACGAGGCCTCTGAAGAACAGGAAGACCGTCAGCAGGCTTGGATGCCTCGCAGAGCTCTCGACGCGGGACAGCTCAGCAAAATCCTCTGACTGAAAGTCACTGGAGGCCATCGGCTGAAGCAAACACAGCAGTGAGGTACTGGCAGAGCCCGCAGGGCTCGCTGAAGGTGACCAAGGCCTTTTCTGGTAACTCACAGCCGAGTGAGGGATGCAGGCGTCCTCTGTGGCTGAGGTGGACAGGCTGCCTAATTTCATGCCCTGGACTTTGCTGAGGAGCTCCTTTAAGATCCTCTCCAAAGTCTGGGGGACAGAAAGCATCACCTCCCACATGGCCATGCCAGCGCTGCAAGGCAGAGGGCTCTGGTCAGCAGGGCTGCCTCAGCCACAGCAGCATGGCCTGGGACAGCCCTGCAGGACGCAGACCCTGCCCCTTGCTCGGGATGCCCTGGGCAGGCAGCAGAGGGCTGAGGTGGTGTTCCCCGTGGGGCTGGCAGGAGCGTGGTGGCGGGGCTCTGGCCTGGCTTGGCCAGCTTTGGCTGCTGCAGGCCTGGCCGACCCACCAGGGCTGGAAAGCGTGGTGGGATGGAGGGCCCTGCTCCTCGGGGGTGTCCTGCAGTATTCCTTGCGTCTGGCAGTCAGAGAGTCTCCGGGTCCCTCTCCACACCGGGAACAAGCCCTCATGGCTTTTGGGGCCAGTACCTGTCTCCTGGTGGAGAGAACTTCACCAGGCTGATGACCACTTGCGTGGGGGACTGCTCGGTCAGCAGGACAAGTAGCGACTCCACGCTCTGCCGGGCTGACTCCATGGCGATGCATTCCAGGTTTCCGTGGATGCAGCTCATGATCTTTGGCACCTGCAGGGGACACAGGTGAGGATGGTGCTGCCACTGGAGTGCAGCCACAGTGCAGCACAGCATCCACAGGACAGGGCCAGGCCGTGCCCAGTGCCATCAGCCAGGCTCCCACAGCCACCTCCCCAAGGGCTGGGAGGAGGGAGGACATCAAATGCCCAGCAGGAGAGAGCTCCTCAACACCCCTGGCCAGCGGCTCCCCTCTCTGGGGCCAAGCACAGGCTGTCCCCGCGAGTCCCTGGGAAACCTCTCCGCTCTCTGGGGCTGGGCTGGGCGTCCCCTCCCTGCTGCCAGCCTGCCTGGTGCAGGGCTCTGCCCTAAGCGGGGCTCTCTGCTGCAGGCAGCAGAGCCCTGCTCTGCACCCAGCGCCCTGGGATAGAGGGTAAAGATACAGGTTAAAGGGAGAAAACTCGTGGTTTGAGAGAAAGACAGTAAATAGGTAAATAGGTGCTACCCATGGGGAGGGGATCTCTGACCCCGGGGGGGATCTCTGCCCCAAGGGGGATCTGTCCCTGGGGAGTACCTGTGCCTGGGTGGGGGAGCTGCACCTGGGGTGGGGGCATTTGCCCTGGGGGCAAGATTTGCCCATGGCGAGGGTATCTGCCCCTGGGCGTGATTTACCCATGGGGGGGGTGTCTTGCTACTGGGGCAGTGCCTGACCGGGCCAGGACTGGGCCAGTGCTGGGGGGTCTGGGCCTGGAAGAGGCTTGGCAGGACGGTTGCCTCCCAGCCTCCGTCACCAGGTTCTGGCAGCCTGCATCAGCCCCGGACCAACGTGGAACCCAACATGAGGCCTGAGGGGTTCGAGACAGTGATAGATTTGATCTGGTGGTAGCCCTTGGGCCTTGGGCTCAGGAACGTGGCCGCTGCCTCAGGCCCTGGAGGAGGTTTCTGAGCCTGCGCTCTCTGGAGCAGCATGGCCTGAGCTGTGGGGATGGGTGTAGCTGGAGGGCTGCAGGCTGCACCCTCTGACACCGGCGTTTTCCCCAGGCTGTCCTCGGCTCTTGCAGGAGAAGGATGAAGCCTGTGAGCTGATTTTTTGTGTTGAATTCAGCATGCGATTAACAGGAGAATTGCTTCTTGCGATGGGTGACTGATGTAGCTTACAAAAATAAAGGCACAAAGACCTTTTCTCCCCTGCCCTGCTGGTGTGGCCCCCCACCCTCCGAAAACGAGCGTGACTTCTGTTATGCCATACTGCCATTCCTGTCTTTGACCCGGGCAGGTCTTGACTCAGCTCTGCTCCTTCAGCCAAGTCCCGGCGCACTCTTTGCCTGGCGTAAAGGCATAATTGTCCCAGAGACCCTTCCTAAAACAGTACTCGCAGCTGCAGGCTTTTCATTTTTTCCCTGCCTCTTGGCTGATGTTGTGGGTGTAAAAGTTAAATGTAACTGATGGTCTGCTCCCACTCTTTGGAATCTATTTGATTTGGCATGACTAGCTCTTTCCAAGTGAGCTACGTGCTGAAACACGGTCTTTATATTTGAAGAAAGGATGTCCACAAAAATGCTAAAAAAGAAAAAAATGCTATCTAACTTGGACCTCTGCTAGGCTGAGAATATATTTACTTTGTCTTTGTGTTACATACTGTTTTAGAAGCTGCTGGTGGCTGGTAGATGCTGCTTCTGTCTTTCTCAGCTGTCTCCAGAGGAGGAGATGAAGTTTTCCGTTTCCATCGGCCATGACATCCATAGGCTACTGAGGGAGAAGCCTCTACTGACCTGGGAAAAGTGGACGGTGCCACACCTTTGGCAGTAGGCTGTATTCAAACAGTATACCTTCACAGATTTCTCATGTCTCTTCTGCTAAGTCTTTTTTTCCTTTTCCCCTGCTTTGTGTGGTTTTGTGCTGCATTCTCAAATCAGCCTTGCTGGTTTGCATCCTCAGCACAAGGGATAACTGAAAAAGGAGGGACAGGCTTAATTTGTCTTTGTGTCCTCTTGAAAATCTTGGATGAGTAAGCTTTAAGCTCATCATGAGTAAGCTTAGAGCTACAGCTGGCCAGTACTGTGAAGGCCAATACAAAGGGCTTTTTAAAAGATGTAAATAGCAAAAGGCAGGCCAGAAATAACATTGGCCCATTACTTGACGAGCATGGTCACCTCACAAACAAAGACATAGACAAAGCAGAGACGTTTAATGCTTTCTTCGCCTCGGTCTTCAACACCGATGATGGGCTCTGGGCTAGAGAACCACGACTGCGAGAAGGACAAACTCCCAACCAACCCCCAACTTGTGCGGGATTTGCTGCTCCAGCTGGATCCCGGTAAGTCAAGGGGGCCCGATGGGATTCATCCGAGGGTACTTAGAGAGCTGGTTGATTTCCTAGCGAGACCTCTCTCAATGACTTTCCAATGCTCTTGGGAATCTGGGGAGGTCCCAGTTGACTGGAAGCTGGCAAACGTTGTCCCAGTCTTCAAGAAGGGCAACAGGGATGACCCCGGGAACTATAGGCCTGTCAGTCTCACCGCTGGGCCTGGCAAAATCATGGAGAAGATTATTCTGGGAGTTATTGAAAAACACCTGAAAGACAATGCAGCCATTGGTCCCAGCCAGCATGGCTTCACGAGGGGAAAGTCCTGCTTAACGACCTTAATTTCCTTCTATGACAAGGTTACCCGCCTAGTTGACCAAGGGAAGCCAGTCGATGTCAACTTTTTGGACTTCAGTAAAGCCTTCGATACTGTCTCTCACAGTATCCTCCTGGACAAAATGTCCAGCACCCAGCTGGGTAAACACATAATGCCATGGGTGAGCAATTGGCTGATGGGTCGGGCTCAAAGGGTTATGGGAAATGGGCGACATCGGGCTGGCGACCAGTCACTAGCGGGATTCCGCAGGGATCCATCTTAGGCTCTTCAATATCTTCATAAAGTACTCGGATGCAGGACTGGAAGGTTTGTTGTCCAAGTTTGCCGATGCCACAAAATTGGGAGGAGCTGTTGACACTCTCGAGGGCAGAGAAGCCCTGCAGAGAGATCTAGACAAATCGGAGAGCTGGGCAATCACCAACCATATGAAGTTTAACAAGGGCAAGTGCCGGGTTTTGCACCTGGGACACGGCAGCCCTGGATGTACCTACAGCCTGGGGAACGAGAGGCTGGAGAACAGCCCTGCAGAGAGGGATCGGGGGGTCCTGGTCGACAGCAAGTTGAAGATGAGCCAACAGTGTGCGCTGGCAGCCAAGAGGGCCAACCGTGTCCTGGGGCGCATCAAGCACTGGATTGCTAGCCAGTTGAGGGAGCTGATTGTCCCGCTCTACGCTGCACTGATGCGGCCTCATCTTCAGTACCGTGGGCACTTTTGGGCCCCACAGTACAAAAAGGATACAAAGCTACTAGAGAGTGCCCAGAGGAGAGCCACAAAGATGGTGACGGGTTTAGAGGGGAAGCCGTATGAGGAGTGGCTGAAGTCACTTGGTCTGTTCAGCCTGGAGAAGAGGCTCTCTCTCTAAAACCAGCACCCAGCGTTTCCTCCATAATGATGCTGCCCTTCTAAGGAGAGAAGGGGATGCTGCCTGGATGTGTCCCCTGTGTGGGGACAACGTGACCACAGACGGATTCTCTCCCATGAGGGGGCTGGTCAACACCATTTTTGTCATGTCTTTAAGCTGTGACCTCATCTGTAGAGGTGAGCCTAACTTTCTGAAGCCGGCTTCCGCAGGAACTTCAGGTTCTTCTGCTCTTCATGCCTGACTGTGGATGGAGAGAAGCCACAGGGGCTTTCCAGAGGTCAGGGTGCCAACAGTATGTGCTCCTCAGCTAGCGCTCACTAGAGAAACTCAACAGGAGAGCCCATCTTGATGGTTCAGCTGTGAGGAGAGCTGCAGTGCTCATGAGCTGTCAGCTGTGGAGCAAATCTAGAAAATCCCTTTCATTAACACAGGAGCCATTGGCTCCATACTCCTAAGCAGGACCTCCTATTCTTACACTTCGGGCTGCTCTCTGGGCATCTTCTTGTACTCTGAAGCAACCCAAACGGGATAAGGAGAAGACAGAGAGGCTGACGTGGTTCTCCCTTTCCACTGGCTCACAAAGTTCTCCAGGTCACAGAGGCCCTCTGCTCACTGACTGTCACGGAGCTTCTTGCTATGTTGTGTTGGGATGAGTCATGTGTCCAAGACACCTCATCACCTGCCTTCTGGTGACAGCTTACACCGCTTGAAAAGATGAGATTCCCTCACGGTGCTTTTGGCTTCATGAAGTTGCTCACACTGATTGTTACTTGAGTCCAACGGACAGGTTGGCAAAGACCTGCCTACGATGGCTGGGTTTTTGGCCAAAGGGAATAACAGGAGCCCTCCCGTCATCTGTCTGCTGATCCCAGGGAGGCAGAGTTGGATGATGGGCAGTGTGGGAATGAAGAACCAGAAACATCCCTACGGACCCAACTTTTCCTCTTCAGAGGTCTGGAAGAGGTAGTCCCGCACCCCAGGTCGTGCTGGAGAGGGGTCCTCCAGCCCAGCTCTGGCACAGCAGAGGTTCCTCAGGGACCCCGAGGGGATGGCCCGGGCTTGGCCCCAGAGTGGGGAGCTGCTGGCCAAGGGCTGTGAGGAGCTCTCTGCTGCTGGGGATATGACATTCTCCCTCCTGGCGGCAGAGGCCAGGAGCGGCGCTCTCTGCTCGGCAAGCTGCGGGTGCTCCCTGTCTGAAGGAAGGAAGGACAACATGAGACTGAGCTTGTTGCAGCAGATTTAATCCAATACATCCATTGTCCCCCAGGGCAGGTGGACCTCGGCCTGGTTCAGCAGGGCCAGCAGCACAGCAGGGACCACACCGATGAGTGCTGCGCCCTTGGAGCTCTCAGGATCAGCATGGTCTGAATTGCAAGGCACGAGACCGAGAGTTCGGTGTCTTTCTCCAAAAGCTGGAGGGCTGCAAGAGGAGGAAAGAGAACAGAGCTGAAACCCACTGATCTGCAGAGACCCCCAGGCATCCCCTCCATACCATGCCAGCCTCGCCCATCCCTTTCCCTGGCCAGGAGGAGCAGGTGGAACCACCGGCTGAGCTGGAAGCTGCTGCTCAGGAATGCCTCAGATGCTCCCAAGATGCTCCTCTGCCTCACAAGTGTTTCCCTGGTGCAGGGCAAGGCAGGGCAGCACCCTGCCCAGGCCCCACCAGCCCCGGCCACACTCACCATGGCAGATCTCAGCCAGCTTCTCCTTGCTTTGGTTCCTGCAGTGCCGCACAGCAAGCCCTGAGCACAGCGCTCCATCAGACCTCCTGCTCCTCAGCACGTCCCCAGCTGCCCCTCGCTGCCAGCACAGTGGCGGGGACGGGGGCCAGGCTGCCAGAAGAGGGACCCCGGGGGCTGTGGCTCACCAATGAACCTGATGGCTGCCTCTCGCAAGCTGGCCTGAGCATCCTGCAGGTACGGCATGCTCTGATGCAGGTACTCTTCAACCCTTCTCCTGTCCTTCACCAGCTGGAGAGAGTACAAGGGCACAGGGCTGGCACGGACCCTCCCCAGCTGGCCGGACCAGTCCCTCCTCCCAGTGAGCCCCTTCCCACCCAGGCCATGCCCATCCCAAGCCAGAGCCCTGTGGGACTGAGGTCCAGAGAGAGCCACAGGCAGAGGGGGGCCTGCAGGTCCGGAGGCCCCTTTGTCCATCTGCCAGGGCCCAGATGGACTGGGGTCTCCTTCAGCACCTGGGGAGGCGGGGAGGGAAGAGTGGCCTGGAGAAGAGCCCTTGCGGCCTCTCTGATGGAGGGCAGGGAAGGACAAGGCAGCTCCAACCGATGGGCCCTGGGCCTTGAGGGTTGTCCTCACCAAGCACTCGCTGATCCTCCATGTCTGCTGTGCCCCGATCAGGTACTTGAGGTCTTCCCACTCCAGGAGCTCTGCCACGGCAAGGAGGGCTTTCCTAGACACCTGCAGAGCAGCACAGGATGGCAGATGCAACCACGGCCTGGGGAAGGAGACCTGCTCTCCCTCTCCTCTTGGCCAGGCTGCCAGCCATTCCCAGCCACCACCTCAGGTACCTCATGCTGCCAGCCAGCAGAAGAGATTCTCAAGAGCTCTGGGCTCATGGCTGTAGGCAGTGAGGCTCGCAGTCCCAGAGACACTGGGGCAGGACGGAGCCAGCAGCACCCGCCATGGGCATCCCCCCAATGGGACGCTTGGCTCCTCAGCCGCGGCTGCCCCAGTTCCAGGTGGTCAGAGCTCTGAGCCCAGGAGTCATCCTGCCCTTCGGGAGCTGGGACTTATTCTGGCCTAAACAGCTGGGGTACTCTTGGGCACAAGCCAGGGGGGCAGAGGCAGGGGCTCAAAGCCCTGGTCTCCAACAGCTGCAGGGAAAGCCCTTAGGGTGCGTTTGGGCCTCAGTGGCCACGGGCTGCTGCTGCTGGGACCTGCTGGAGCAGGTAGGGCAGGTGTGGGAAATGTCCGTGCCAGCTGCCAGCAGCCCTTGCCCACAACGCCCAGACTACCGCGGTGCTGTCATCACACCCTTCCCTGTATCACTGGCCAGCTTTGAAAGCTGCACCTTGGCCACTCTCTGGTTCTGGTCACTCATGTGGAAGAAGAGTGGAAGCAGCCCCCTCCACACTTTATTCTTCATCCTCTTCTTGTCGCAGCACACAACAACCTTCATCAGGTCTTTGAAGAGGCAGATGGAGAGCTCTCGCAGCTGGCTGCAGTCCTGGCAGGGAAGAGGACAGGAGCGCAGGACAAGATGAACAAGGGCGTTAGCACGGCCAATGGGAGGGGAGATGCTCTGGGGTTGGATCTTGCACACAGCTGCATGGCCACTCAGCTGGGGGAGGCCTCAGGGCTTGGACAGCAGCTCTTGGCCTGCAGATGCTTGGCACAGGGGCCAGGCTGGGCTCCAGCACAGGGGGCTCAGGTCGCCCGCAGGCATCAACCTGTCCAGGAGAAGCCATGGTGGGCTGCAGAGCCCAGAAGATATCCCTCACGGGATCAAGGAGGAGAGAAGGTCATGACCACAGGGCTGGGCTGAAGGGCAGCTGTCAAGGACAAGCATCCATCTGCAGGGCTCAGGCTCCTGCAGCAGCCTTACCTCATCAAACAGCGGCAGGAGCTTCTCTGAGAGTTGCAGAGCGATGCGGCTGGCCTTCTTCCTCTCCATATGACTCACAACGTTTTGGAAGACCAGCAGGGCCTTCATCCTGATGTATTTGTTGGCATCCTGAAGGGTCTCCATTACGTCCGGCAGCAGCACCCCCATTTTTCTTGCCTGCACGAAGCACAGATTTTCCTCTTTGTGAAGCACTCAAAGACCACCCTGGCAACCCTGCTCTGGTCGCTGAGCACAAGCCTCCCCTCTGGCTTCTGGTGCAGGAATTGCTGCAGCAGCTTCCTGCTTTGTGGCATGCAGGAGAGCAGGGCTAGGGCGGGGACGGCAGGAGAGCAAAGACTCCCTGTCCCCTGCTTAGCCACCCCCTTTTCCGACTGGCCCAAAGGGGACGATGGCTTGGTAACCCTCCAAGGCCTGGAAAGCTCCCCCAGGCACCCACCAGCCCCGTCCACGGCAGGGAGGGTGTTGGGAGCTGTCACACCAGCTCCCGACTGCCAGCCAAGGCCAAGCCACCACGTTGGCCAACGTGGCTCGGCTCCACGCCCTGCTCACCGTCTCAGGTCTCTCCAAGAGGGTGATGAGACCCATGAGCACCAGCGAGTGAAACTCCAGCTTTGGACACCTCAGGTATTCCTGGAGAACTTGCAGGGAGGAAAATTGCAGCTGTTCAGCATTGGTGCAGTCTTGCACCTGAAACAAAGACAGCAGTCAGAGATGGCCAGAGCCTGTGGGGCTCCTGCTTCCCGCTGGCAGCTCAGGGCAAGGGCACCGGGGCCAGGCAGTCCATCATGGGGGCAGCCCTGCCCATGGAGGACCACACTGTGTCTTTGCTGGCTCCTCCTCTCCTCCAACCATCGACACCTCTCAGGAGTGACTGGAGAGCAAGAGCTGCCACAAAGGAGGCAGGACATGTGGGTGGTGACAAATGTCTCCTGCCCCCAGCCGTCACATCCCCGAGGGTGACCAAGGCCAGGCTCAGTCACTTACCGCCTCCAGAATCTTGCAGGCATGCAACACGGTGGTGCTTATCAGCCTGCGGTGCCGCCGTTCCCGTGAACCAACGACCTTCATCAGCTCAGTCGACAACTTAGTCCCTCTCTTGTTCCGGAAAAACATCAGCTCCCACATGTCCAGGGCAGTGCTGCCAACACCGAGCCTCTCATCAGTGGGGCTGCCTCAGCCATGACACCGTGCCCAGGCTAGCCCGCCCAGTCCCAGGCTGTCTCGCAGCCCTGGCCCTGCCCGCCCCCCTGCCTTGGGGGCAAGCAGGAGAGGGCTGAGGTGGTGTTCCCCGTGCGGCAGGGAGGAGCGCAGTGGCTCTGGGCTCTGCCTTGGCCGGCTTTGGCTGCTGCAGGTCATCCAACCCACCAGTGCTGGAAAGCGTGCTGGGATGAGGGTCCTGCTCCTCAGGGATGTCCTGCACTTTTCCGTGGGCCTGGCAGCCAGAGAGTCTCTGGGCCCCTCTCCCCAAACTGGAACAAGCCCTTGGGGCTGTCGGGGCTGATACCTGTCACATAGCGGAGCGTGGATCACCATGCTGAAGACCAGTTCCCTGGGGTACTTGCAGGCCAGCAGGACAAGAAGGCTGTTCAGGCTCTTCCAGGCTGACAGCGTGCTGGTGTACTTCAGGCCTTCATGGATGCACCTCACAATGCTCGGCACCTGCAGGGGACACGGGTGAGGATGGTGCTGCCACTGGAGTGCAGCCATTTCCTCAGCTGCCACCACTGCAACTTCCCGTCCCTCTCTGGTGACTTAAAATGGCTTCAGGTGCCTGAGGCAAGGCAAGGCAGGGCAAAGGCAGGGCAAGGCACAAGGCTTGGAAGGGCTCAGGGGCAGGGCAATCCAGCCAGAGGCTGCTTACATCTGCCAGCCAGGAGGCAGGTTCTCTCATGAACATGTTCAGTACCCTGCTGGCCACCTGCTTGTCATAGGTGCTGGAGTCCCTCATGGCTTCAATGGCCGTGAGGACGATGTCCCTCTTCTCAGAAGGCCAGAGGTAATTTTTACATGCCTATGGGAGGAAGGAAGGGAGGGAGGGAAGACACGTCACACAACTGCCTTGATGGTACTGCTTGGCCCCACAGAGAACCAAGGCTTGCTGGTGGCCAGGAGGGCTGGAGCTGCTGCTGGGACACTGGAGTGCAGCCCTCGGATAGGCCCTGATCAGCCAGGGACAGTGAGACCATGCCAGTCCTGCTGATTCTCGGTCCCTTTGCTCAGACAAGTCTCCTGCTGATGCCACAGACAAGCGTCCCAGCAAGGGAGGAGCTCATTACCATGGTCAGGGTGCTGGCTTTGTGGAGCAAAGAAGACGAGGAGGGGCTCTCAGCTAGCCATTCCCTTTGGACCTGTTGATGCTCTGGGTTGTCCTCTGACAACGGCCTGCCTAAATGGGGAGAGGGAAACACAGAGCAGTTGGCAGGACGTAGCATCTTTGCCAACAAGCTTACCAAATGCTGCAAAGAGCTTTCGGCTAGGAATGGCCGAGGAGGGGGGTTACGACCCACAGTCACAGGAGGAGGTGGGGGGGTGTAAAGCAAAGGGAACAAGAGGGACCTCAGGAACGAAGGAGACGGACGAGAGGCACCTGCCTCAAGTGTACGTATGCCAACGCTCAGGGCCTGGGAGAGTCGAAGGAGAGCATGGGGGACAACCAGCAGTCTGGGAGAAAGCGTGTGGCTTAGGAGCAGCGGAGAGGCGGTGCTGGTGGCAGGGGCATGGCAGCGTGTTACAGCCCCCCCGCTGGGGGAGAGGAAGTGGATGAAGTCTTTCTGAAAGCACGTGGGGAACTCTCTGTGTCACACGTGCCCATTGCAAGACGGCGGGATGCAAGCAGCCAAGGAGATTTCTGGGGGGCGTCAGGGACAGCCTCTTGCTACAGGCATTGGAAGGACCAGCTGGGGTGATGCCCAGCCTGATCTGATGTTCAATGAGAGGGAAGGATTGGTTTCAGGATGTGGTTATGGATGGTATCTGTGGCTGTGAGGGCCACAAAAGAGTGGGGCTCGAGATCCTGAAAGGAACAAGGAAGGAGAGCAGCAGAGAGCGGATCCTGGACTTGAGCTAAGCACTCCACTTCTGCAGGAAAACGACAGCTGGGATCCTGTGGGAAGCAGCTGCGAAGGGCCAGGGAGGTCAGGGAAGCTGCAAGACTTTCACAGACAGCCTCCAGCAAGCACAAGAACTGTCTAGCACAATGCTCAGGGAAACGAGCAGACGTATCAGGAGACATCTGTGTGTGGAGGGACGCAGCCCACGACGCAGCTTGTCTTACTTTCTCGCTGACAGATGAATCTGTAGAAGGAATAAAGAGCATCCAAAGCCACGTGGCTGCTTTCTTCTTCCTTGCAAGAGCTGAGAAGGATGAGACGCCCCAGCAGCTGTCCCAGGATGGGCATCTGGATCTCTCTGTAGCAGCCACGGCTGAACTCCTCTTGCCAGGCCTGGAGGAGGGAGGCAGAACAGCAGAAGGGATGAGGCGAGGCAGTTGGGGCCGAAGCCCTGAACCCAAGAGTGCGCCCAGGGCTGGATCTCAGGTGGCTCAGAGCTTTGCAGGGCCCCGCTGGCCCTGGCTCTCAAAGCAGCCCCAGCCAGGCAGCTCCCACCATGCTCCTGGGGCACTCCTGTCCCCCACAGGGCTGGGTGCAGCTCTGGCTCCTGGCAGGGAGGGGACTGTGGAGAGGAGCCCACGGGACCAAGACCTCGCTTCAGGGCAGAGCCTTGCTGAGTGCCTCAATGCCTGGCAGGAACCCTGAGCTGCAGGCTGCTCCGGGACACAGGGAAGGGGCCATGTCCTGGCTGGAGGCTGCCTGGCTCCTTACCTCCACTGAGAAACATCTGGCCAGGAAATGGCTCAGCCGCTGAATCCTCCTCAAGACCCTTGCGCGCACAGCTGCACTTTTGGAGTCGGTGAAGGTCAGCAGCATCTGGGAGAAGAGGAGAGAAGCTGCCAATCTGCCCTGGGAGCTGACGCCCACTCCAGCAGAAGCAGCACTGCTGAAGTCCCGGCCGGATTCGCAGAGTCCACGCTCAGGGGTAGGCCCCCTGGGAAGCCAGGAGAAGAGAGCTTCAGGGACGGCTCCCCAGGCAGGACAGGCAGGTCCCAGTGGGTCTCTGCCCACTTTGGGTCTGGGCAGGAAAGCAGGGGAGACCAGGAAGCAGGGGGATGGCGGCACCAGATGCCACTGCTGCGGTGCCAAAGGAGAGGGGCCAAATTCCTCCCATTGCTTTGGTGCAAGGAAAGCTTTGCGCGCCTCAGCTGGCAAGGCTTTACCACCACACAAGAGCAGTCTGAAGAGGCGAAAGGGACTTGGACTGCAGCCAGGGGACAGCGGGCTGTTAGTGACAGTGGACAGCCCCTTCCCTCCAGGGTGATGAACAGCCCCTGCCAGCCCTGCTCTTTGCAAATGCCAGACCTTCAAGATAGTCTGCAGCTCCTCGCTGAGGCTGGAGGCAGGAGAGCTGAACACCAGCACCCGTAGCATGCTGTCCATGGCATCCAGGGTCTGTAAGGAGGACAAAGGGTGGTGGCATCTTTCGGCAGTCCCTCTCACCCCCAGGAGATGGATCTGAACTGCCAGTACCAAGGGGGACACCCGCGCTGCCTCACGGTGCCTGGGGGAGGCCTTGGGGCAGACAAGCCTGGATGTGGCCAGGCTCACGGCAGGGGGACGAAGGGATGAGGGTGGGAAAGCAAAGCCGAGACCCTGCCCTGCCTTGCATCTCCAGTCGCCTCCTGGCACAGGGCAGCCAGGGAGCAGCCCAGAGGGACTGGGGGCTCGCCCAGCGCTCACCTGGAAGTAGAGAGAAGCATCCAGGCCTTGCATGTCCTCTTCTGAAGGAAGCAACAAGACACTGGTGAAGCAGGCATGGATGAGGCTTTTCTTTTGGCCCTCCAGCACTGTCTCCACCGAGCTGCAATGAGAGAGGGGTCCGTTGGACACCACTGTTGGGAGTAGTGCCTCGAGGAGGCCTCGGGCAGGTGGACATGGACCTCGGGGCCAGGGGTCCCCAGGAGGGATGGGCAGCTACCTCAAGGCGGCGATGGCATCCATGGCGAGCTGCCGCACCGCTGTGCGCAGGTGGTCCCTGGGCTCCTCTTCCAGCAGCACCTGCAGAGCACAACCAGGATAAGGGACCCGGCAGCCACCAGCACCCAGTGCTAGCAGACCCAGTGTGCTCCCTGCCACCCCTGGTGCTGGGGTCTTCGCTGGCAGGGCTTCTCAGCAGCACCCGAGTCCCCGTGGGGCGTCCATTCACATTTGGTCCTGCCCAAATGCTGTCCTACAGCGTGCCGGTGACCTGCGACCCTGCCCCCTTCCCCAGACCAGACCCTCCGGGTGTCCCCTCACCTTGATGCTCTCAGCCAGCTCCAAGCTGTGGCAGAAGACACCCAGGCCCTGCAACAAGCCCCTGTGCCTGGCAACTCTGCAGAGGGTGCAAATGCCTTCGAGGAACCTCATCTTCTGTGTCTCCTCCTGGCAGCCAGGGGACAGAGAGATGAAGAGGGAGGGGGAGAGGGGGAGACACAGCCACTGGGACCAGAGCACCGCGGGTGCAGAGACATGCGGGAGAGCAGCTCTGCCCAGCCAGCAGCCCCCCAGCAACAGGCAGCAGAGCCAGGGGGTCCCATCAGGAGATGCTGGCACCGCAGCAATGGAAATAGCCGTGGTTACCTTTTCTGAGCTCTTGAGAAAAGCCTGGATGAAGTCCACTAGTTCCTGCTCCTCTTCATACACAGCTAGCCAGCTGGCATCTAGCAAAGGACGAGAGCAGGGAGGGCTGGAGAGCAGAGCTGCAGGCAGGAGCGGGAAGACGAAGGAGCTCTGCTCTTCGTCCCCACGCCGGCTCCCCGCATGCAGTCTCCCCGGGGGTCTCAGGGCTGGAGGATGCCATGCTGGAGCCCCTCACTCACCTGCCTGCAGCGGCTGGACCACGCACACCTCAGTGGGCTCCGGCAGAGAGCTGCTCTCCTGGGGAGCCCCCACCTCCTCCCAGGCCGCGTGGGGGCAGCTGGGGGGTCCCTCCGCCATCCTGAGAGATGTAGGAAGGGGGTAGGGCTGGGGAAGGGGGAAGTCTCGGGGAAACATCTCGGGGCTGCCAGGAAAAGACACAGGCTGCGCTTGGGGGCCTCCTCGCCAGCTCTGCGCTCCTGCCCTGTCCTGTCACTGGCCTGCTGGACACTGTGCGGTGGGGCCGCACCGGCTATATGCAGTGCTGGGGGGTCGCAAAGCAGGGGGTCACAAAGGGACCCACTGTGACCCGCCGCCCAGGTAGGGAGGGGCAGGGTGGCCCCTGGGGACCTGGGTCCTCTTGGGGCACCCCAAGGCAACCATTCACCCTCATGCCCCCTTGCCATCTCCCTCTTGCTCTCCAGCACGTCCCAGAGCCCTGAAGGGAAAAGTCTGGGATTTACTCAAGCTTCACAGAAACCAGAATTTTATCACCCATCTTTTCTTCTCATCTGCTCATCAGGAAGAGCTCGTGCAGGAAAGAGGAAAAAACATGAAACAACTTCCCCTGAGTTCACCCTTTTTAGGACTTGGGAACCTCTCAGAAATGCACATTCCTGTTTTACGGTTTTCTCAGTCTGCTTCCTGGCCACGATGGAGAACTCCCTCATCGTTGCACTGCTGGTGGCTCACCACCATCGCCAGCCCTCCGTGGACACCTTCTGGGCCACTTCTCGTGCCTGACTGCCTGCTCCCCCTGCCAGCTTCCATGAACAGGGAGAAGCCCATTTCTGCAGGGGAGTCTGAGAATTGGAGGGTTTTGGCCAGTGGGCAATGTTGTCTCCAGGCAAGTGTTGGAGACGTGGTTGGTGTTTAGCAGGGTGGAAACTTCTCCGCTGCAGCACGGTAGGAAATACCACTTTCAGCTTTAAGCTCAGAGCTGGGCATGAAAACAATGCGAAGCCAGTGAAAACATTCAGGAGTGTTTCTATCCCACCTAACTTCTTGTGGCGCTAATGAAATTCTCCAAGCGTTTCATCAGCTCGTGCTAGTCATTCATGATCGCTGCAATGATACTATGCCAGCCACGTGGCCGAGTTCTCCACAGATACTCACTTCACCTTGCTACAGTTTTCAGCAGGTTACAATTGCAGCCTTTCCTCAATCTCTCTCAGCATCAGGAAGCAAAAAGGCCTTGACGCCAGCTCCTCTCATTGGATCGCCGTCACTATTCCCTGCTTTTACATCAAGCTGGCTGTTCCGATCACAAGTCACGCTCCCTTGGTTCTCTGGTTCTCCTTGTTCTCTTTCTTCTTCTTCTGAACATCCTTGCCAAGATCTACAGAGAAATCCGAGTGTGACATCAGGTGGCTGGAGTCATGCAGAAGGACGCCTGCGCTTGCAAACATGTTCCTCTCTCTCCGCCAAGTCTGGACGGCTTGAGGCAGGCTTTCAGGAGATGCCAGATCTTCTCCGGATCCATCTTGGTCTTCACTCTTGCAACTTTATTTTTATGATTCCTTTTTAAATATGACTTAAGGAGACCTATTTCTATCTAGCCTAGCAGAGCTAATGAGAGGGGTGACTCATGGGCATGGCTCATTGGGCGAGTATTGCCTTGTAAGCTATGTCCTGGCCCCACCCCTACCCCCGAGGGTGTCTTAACAGCACAGGGGGTGAGCCTGTTTGTCCTCCCCAAATTCTGGGATGCTTGGGCCTATTGGGAAATCTAATTCGCTTGACATCAGTTATCTCTCGCTCTCTCTCCATAGAAGTAATCTCTTGTACCTGCTGCTAAACTGTTGAGAAATTGCTTCGCTAACGATCAGTTTATAGTAACCTGCAATGGCACAGACCTATGTGCTTGTTGCTGTTACTCGCTCTTTCTGTACGCTTGATGACTGTTATTAGTGATTGCTGCCACTGCCTTTGAGTGACACAACATTATCAGCTGCTGTTAGGAATTTGGAATATTTTGCGATAACAGATATATATGCGTTTGCCTTGCTAGGGGGGATTTTGTAGTATCCTGGCTAGTGGCAACAGGCAGCACTGCCTCGGTCGGAGGCTCCCGTTGGTGTAGCAGTGACAGTGAGGCACCCTTGCTGTTGACGGCACAGCCATGCGACTCGCAGTTTGATGTGGCGGTGTAGCTGTCAGCTGTGTGTTCGTTCCCCCGGGAACTGGGGTTTCCTGGACAAAAGGGGTGGTGGAGCTGTAGGAGAGTGGAGAGCAGGTGCTCGGGGTTTCAAACTTCAGAGCTGAGTGGCCAAGTGGGACCGGAGCACTCCGTCCCACCTCTGGTCACACCCAGGTGCTCCGGCTGTTTTGCCTGGGAATTCAAATTCCCAGGTTTCTCTTATTTTAATTGTTACTAGTTATTATTTACTTGAAAATATTTAGAATAAAAACTTGAAAAACAGTTACTGGCATCGTCTTTGGGAGTAAATCATGGGTCTCATCTACTCTAGCTAGTATTTAAAATTTTACAGATGGTAATTACTCTCAAGTTGCACTGTAAAATTACAAAGAAGAGCAGAATATAAATGACAGAGTGCTAATCGGGAGAAATATCTGTAGGGAAACAACTCTAGCTAATATTAAAAAATAAAATATTTTTAAAATTAATTAAAATTTTAAAAAATAAAAAAAATCAGAGGCACTAATTAATCTCACTTAGTAGTCAAGTAACGATTAAAATGTTAGAGTGCAAATAACTCAAGGAAATCTTATTTAGGAGGAATGACAACATTTAATTGGAGTGACTACTTAATGAACCAGGCAGCAATTATTCCCAATTTGTATTGTAATAACAAAGAAACATGAATTTAGCAATCCACTTAAAGAGACAAAGACAGAAAATGAATTGTGAGTCATTAAGAGCTAAATTGGAACATAGACATCCCTGGCATTAATGACTCCCAACTGGAAGGAAAATCATGGACTTGGAGAATTCAAAATGGAAGCAGAATGGGAAAAGGAGTCGGGAGTCTTTCGTGCTTAAATGGTAACATACCTTTGAGTAGGCTCAGAGGCAATGATGACGACTCCAGCTTAGAAATAGTAATTAAAAAAATTCCTCAATAGTGATTGAGAAATAGAAATCAAAGCTTTAGATCTTTAAGTAAAGAGAAATGAAAATGACTCCCTATATAATGGCTACGTTTAAATGCAGGGATTAAAAACAAGTGACTGGCGGTAATGGAAGACTACAGATTTACTACTATAATTATAATTCAATATTATCAATTACCAAGTAGAGCTCTAATAAAAGTAAAAATAGTGCAAATTAGACTTGATTCATAAAAACTTAAGTGACATTTCATAACCATGCTTTAGATCACTCATTGGTCATCATTAGTGCCTGTTATTTATTTGATAACGGCAATGCTTAATTTATGCATTAAAGATGCCCAAAACAGTATTATCATCATAAAAACTTCAAATGATGTAGTGCAAATAGAATACAAATTGCGAGCAGCGTATAAGAATTACGTCTTAGCCTAATTATGGGAATTAAACCTTCCTCTTGGGTCAGTCTCTTTGGTTTTTGCCCTTTGTCTCTTTGTCCATTTTTCCTGAGGCAGTATTAAATGGAATTCTCCTTGGGTTCAATTAATGCATCCATTGTATTTTAGATGATTACTTAATTAGGTAATATTATCTTATTTACACGGTCCAATTCAACAATTTAGTCAGGCCTCTGGCAGTCACGCTCTCTGGGCCAGCAGTCCTCCCAGAAGCGCTCCTCGCTCTTCCAGATTGAAAGAATCAAAGAAGACCTCCAGTTGGAAGGGACCCATACGGATCACGGGGTCCGAATCCCTGCTCCTCGCAGGACTACCTAATGCTAAACCAGCTGACTAAGAGCATCCTCCAGATGCTCCTTGAACTCTGACAGCCTTGGTGCCGTCACCGCTTCCCTGGGGAGCCCGTTCCAGTGACCGACCACCCTCTGTGAAGAACCTTTTCCTAAGGGCCAAGCTCAACTTCCCCTGATGCAGCATGATGCCATTTCCTATCGCTGGTCCCCAGAGAGAGGAGAGCAGCACCTCCCCCTCCACTTGCCCCTCTTCGGGAAGCTGTAGACTGTGATGAGGTCACCTCTCAGCCTTCTCTTCTCCAAGCTGAACAAGCCAAGTGATCTCAGCTGCTCCTCCTAAGTCTCGCCCTCAGGACCCTTCACCATCTTGCTCGCCCTCCTCTGGACACACTCAAACACTTTAATGCCCTCATCCCATGGAGGCGCCCAAAAACCGCACCCAGTACTCGACGTGGGGCTGCACCACTGCACTGTCGAGTGGGACAATCACCTCCCTCGGCCGGCTCGCTATGCTCTGCTTGATGCACCCCAGGACACGGTTGGCCCTTTGGGCTGCCAGCGCACACCGTTGACTCACGGTCAACTTGCCATCAACCCCAACCCCCAGCTCTCTTTCCACGGGGCTGCTCCCCAGCCTCTCCTCCCCCAGTCTCTACGTATAACCAGGATGACCCCATCCCAGGTGGAGACATGTATTCTCAGGTACACGTGACATCAGAAACACCCGCACAGGCCAGCTGCATGCTTGTGCCCTGAGAGCTACGGAGCCGCCAGTGACGTCACAAGCACTGCACAAGCCGGGGGCCTGCTCCAGCCCTACCACCTCCTCAGGCACATGTGACCTCGCAAGCCCATGAACAAGCCAAGTGCCTCCTTCCAACCTATTCAGCCACCTACGACATCACAAGCACCTGCACAAGCCAGGGGCCTGCTCCTCATCTGACACTCAGCCACCACTGACATCCCAAAGCAGCTGCACAAAGCAGGGGATCGCTCCTGACCTATCACCTGCTTGGGATGATGAGACGTCACAAGCACCTGCACAAGCAAAGGGCCTGCTCCTCCACTAAAACCTTCTCAGGCTCTTATGACCTCAACAGCACCTGTACGAGCCAGGTGCGTGCTTGTGCACTGTCACCCACTCATCCACCTAGCACATCGCAAGGATAACCACAAGGCAGAGGCCTCTTCCTCTCCTAACAGCTACAGAGCCACCAGGGACATCACAAGCAGCTGCACAAGCCAGGTGCCTACTTCTGCCCTATCACCTACTCAGACACCTGTGACATCACAAGCACCTGCACACTCGGGGGCCTGCTCCCAAACTATAGTCTACTTGGGATCATGTGACATCACAAGCAGCTGCTCAAGCCAGGGGCCAGCTCTTGCCCCACCACCTACTCATGCGCCTATGACCTCACAAGCAGCTCAACAACCCAGGGGCTGGCCCCTGGCCTCACGCCTCCCCAACCCCCTATGACATCACAAGTACCTCCACAAGCCAGGTGGCCTTCCATCCCGAATCAGATACTCAGACAACAGCTACCTCAAAAGCACTTGCGCAAGCCAGGGGCCTGCTCCTGCCCTATCACTTACTCGGCCACCTGGGACACCAGAAGCAGCCGCACACAGAAGGTTCCTGCTCCAGCCCTATCACCTAGATGTGACTGCGCAAGCACAGAAACAAGCCAAGTGCCTCCTTCCACCCTATCGCCTACTCACACCCCTATGACATCACCAACACCCGCACAAGCCAGGGGCCTGCTCCTGCCCTATCTCCTACGCAGGCACCTGGGACACCAGAAGCAGCCGCACATAGAAGGTTCCTGCTCCAGCCCTGTCACCTACTACATGTAGTGAGGTCACTACATGTGACATCACACCTGCACAGGCCAGCTGCCTGCTCCTGCCCTAACAGCTACTCAGCTGCAAGTGAGATCACAAGCAGCTGCACAAGCCAGCGGCCTGCTCCTGCCCTATCACCTACTCGGGCACATGTGACATCACGAGCACGTAAACAAGCCAGCTTCCCGCTCGTGGCCTAACAACAACTCAGCCACCAATGACCTCACAAGCACCTGCACAGCAGGAGCGTCCTCACTTCCAACACCCCAGCTTCTTCTCCTCCATCTCCAGCTGGCTCCCATCTCCCCGTGCTCTCCTCTCTCCCAGGCACCTTTCTCACCCACTCCACCACCTCCCAATGCCTCTCTCTGTCTCTGCTTTTCTGGGGCAGATGTAACCTCAGAAACGTTGGCTCTCAGCTACGTCACCTGCATCTCCGTCTCCCTCCCTTGTCAGCGTGACTGCGCCAGCTATCCCATCCCCTTTTTCACCTCGTGGGCCCTCTCATCCTGCCTCCCTTCTGCTGGTAAATCCTCTTCCTGCAAGAGAAGCGACAACCAGTCCGTCTCCCCTCTGGGGCATCTTACCTGCATCTTCCTCAGCTGCACAGCTGCTGGGAACTGTCACCAGCAGCCCCAGCAGCCTGAAGTCTTCTCCCGGCACAGGTGCGCCTCTGGCTCTGCTTGGGGCGTGCCGTGCTTCCTGAAGAACAGCAACACTCCAACTTACTCCTGGGCAGTGTCCCGCCGAGAGAGCTGATTTGAAGGCAGGTTTGCCGCAGGTCCTGAGGCTGGTCCCGGGGTTCTCCCTGGGCCCCAGATCGGCCACAGGGCCCACATCTGCCTCCTGCCAGCAGCATTCTGGAAAGCCCGCTCCCGGCTGTGAGTGCCAGGCCAAGGGCACGGGGCAGAAACAGCCCCCGCCCCTGAGGGCCCCAGCCCCCAACTGGCCTCTCTCCCCAAACAACTAAAACTTCCAAACAGGCCCTCCCTCTAACTGAATTCTCTTCAGTTTTCAGGGGAAAAAAAAAAAAAAAGTATACCCCCAGATTCAGGAGTCTCAGACTTTTAGAGGGCCATCTGGGCTTCAACTCCAGACCAAAAGAATTCCCATTACACAATCTCAGCCACCGCCTCCGTGATTGTCTTGTCAGGGACCCACAAACGCTGCATTGCAAAAAATGTGACGGCTAACAAAAAGCATCCTATGCTCCCCCCAAAGCTTTTGTTTCCCTCGTATCCTCAGACTACCACAGTCCTAATCATACCACTATTCTGCAATTACCACCAATAGGAAACCCCTCCAAAGCATTATTCACTGACGTGACTGACAGCACTCTTGATAAGGGACAACCCTCACTCACCACACCCCCAGCTGTTAGGCCTTTTGTAGCCAGGCCTCTGGCACCGAGCACGTCTGCATGGATGTCTCTGCCTGACAGGAGACGGACGGCCCAAAACCAGCATCTTACGTTCTCTTGGCTCTCATGAAAGCAAAGAATTTGGAAGAAGGATACAAACAGGTTTAAGAGAAAGCAGGATAGTGGTGGAAGAGGCAGAAAATGGGATGTGTCTCACCCACCTTGAATTTCGGAGGAAGTTCCAAGGGGTTTTGCTTTTTTTCTTGTCAATCCCTGCCCAGCACAAGTGAAAAAACACACACCTGCTGGGTGTTTCAGGAGAACTGAAAACTACAAGAGTAAGACTATCGAGTCTGTGTAATTACTCTTCTTTCCAGGACACACCGGTCTTTTTGGTTTTTTTAAATCTCAGCGCAGAGCTTTAGCTTAAAATCACTGAGTTCTGACATGGGAACCGCAAAACGTCCTCTGTACATCTTTGAAGAGAAGAGTACATTGAAGGAAAACTGGTCATAGAAACTGTACATGACACGTTTCCACTCTCGAGGGTTATAATGCTTTTGACTATCTTCGCCATCCTCATCTGCTCTCCCTTCCCTTTCTTCTGATGACACTATACCTACCGTACCTCAGCAGAACATTAAACTGGTCAAGTACTCTTGCAAATCCCATCAAATCCAAAATGCCCTACGCAGACACCTACAGGTTTTGCTATCACCATCCCGTTAACCACACAACAGGTCCTGCCAAACCTACAATCTGCAAAACCTGAAGACAATCAGCACGCAGGCGCGTATGTATCCATCTTGTTCTGTCCTTGCCCAAACTGCTGGCTGACCTGTCATCAGCCTCAGTGACTGACAGCAGGCAAGACTCTCTTATTTGGCTTAGCTCACAAGCAGCTCCTACCAAAACGGCTATGCCAGAAAGTCAGGTCTTCTTATGTCGAGAAAGTGTTACTTCCCACTAAGTACTGAGACAACAACTCTTGATTATATGTCCTGAAAGCACCTTCCACCGACTCTCCCCTGCTACACACCAACGGGAACAGCACTGTCCTCGCCCATGCCCATCTCCATGCTCGGGAGGAGCTGCGCACACACCCCTGACAGCCAGCCTTGCGGCCTGAAAATCCCTGCTGTGCTGCTCAAGGCCATGAAAGCTCTTGCACTATGGTTGTACCCAGATCACTGTGCCTAATTCTGACTGACACTGCCCATTTCTGTCTAGTCCCACCTCTCTACAGCCAGCTTTTGCCTTCTGTCTCTGAAGCATTTTGGAAAAGCACCCTTTTGTCTGCTGAATACTCGCTTTGACCACACTACCATACAGGCCCAGAGTCCATGATTACGGCTGGCAAAGTACGTAGCGATACGCAATTGGGCACGGATGAAAAATACCCAGTGGTTCAGCTCGTTTCAGTCATTTAAGACAAGGCTTTTGGCTAGAACACAGTCAAGAAAATTTAAAACCAGAACTAACCGACACTCCCACCCAGATTGGCGGCTCTTTCTTCATCACTTCTGGACATTTCTTTCTCTCCTCGGGAGTGCATAGCGAGATTTTACTCAGGAGCAGAAACAAGAAAAATCCGTCACAAATATGCAGAAAACCTGACATCCACCTACTTGGTGCCTACACAGTAACATTAGCAAGGCCCTGCCTATACACAAAAGATTAAATTAACGTACAGGTTTTCCTACAGGGGAGGCAACTAAGGACCAACGGAATACATCGATCTGGTGTTAACCTGTTCTCACCACAGGCATGTCCTGCTTCAGCTTCCATCTTTCAGGCTGTGGCCTATGAGAAAATGGAAGCAGAGTTTACTGTAAGAAGGAAACCCTTGATTGGGAAGTCAGCTCACAGCCTGAGTTGCCTCTCCATGCATGTATCCAGGTGACATTACAGAAGCAATTAGCAAACCAAACCCAGGACACCTCAACAGACCCGGTAACTAAGTCTGCCTTTCCTTTGCACCCCCACTTCCCAAAGCACCAAGGCAGGAGCAGGTGGGCAGTCGTGCGCTCAGGTCGCACCGGGGAGGAGAGAGCAGGATCAGCGCTCTGGCAGCCAGGAGGAGTGACAACAATTTCTCCTCTCAACTGGGACTTAGTCCAAGTGCAAGTACAGCACTGACCCAGATACGAAACGGAGCGCATCGCTGAATCCCCGGTGCCACACGCGCTGTACCTTTGTCCATTGCCTCCTGCCGATGAAGTGTTTTCCAGGCTCTTCCACCTCACCCAGCTCAGACACCTGCACTCTGGCCCAGGGCTGCCTGGGGACTGGCGACCCTCGGGGCAGCAGCAGGAGCCGCTCTGACCCTGCTGCTGGGGCTGGCCCTGGGCTGAGCGCTCGGGCCCAGGGCTGGGGACTGGGCCATGGCGGGGCCCGTGGGTGGTGAGGCCTCCACGTCCCTCCCCCCAGGCCCATCCGCACTGGCAGATACCTGCTCCTGCTCCTGCAGCTCCCCTGGCCCTGGCCCTGGTCCCAGCTGGCCCTGGCCCGGCGCCCGCCCCTTTCTCCTCAGGCCCCTGGGCCTCCGCCCCCTCCAGCCCCGCCCCAGTCTGGCTCTGACTGACAGGCCACCTCCGGCTCCGCTGATTGGCTCAGCCGTGGCCAATGGCGCGGCTGTTGCCGGGCAGGCTCAGGCAGCCCAGGCCTCTCCTCCCAGAGCCGCCCTGCGCCCGCTGCCCCTGCAGCGCAGCGGCTCCTCAGCCCGCCGGGACACTGAGGAGCTGCCCTGGATTTGCTCTGGATCGGCAAGGCTTTCCCAAACTGCGGCTCTGTCTGTGCTCCAGCCCCAGCCCTGGCCAGGAGGAGCTGCGTGGCGGGAGCCGCTGGCGTGGGCCAGGCCGGCAGCTGGCAGGAGACGGGGCTCTGCCCCCGGTCCCAGCGCCCGTGCTGAGCCCAGCACCCAGGGCCTCCCTCAGGCCTCGCTTCCCCCGGGCGCTGAGGAGGAGAGACGCCCTGTGCTGGCGGGGCCCAGGGCGTCCTCCTGCGGCCAGAAGGAAGGACGGAGCCCCGTCCCTCTCCCTGCAGGGGCTGACCACTGTCCTTGGCTTCTGTCCCCAGGGCTCCCCAGCGCTGGCAGGCCTCGCGGGGCCTCAGGGCCAAGCAAATGCCGGGGCACGAGGGGCTCAGGGCAGCCTTGGGCATCTGCGAAGCTGAGGTGTGGCTGCCCCTTTGCTTCTGCAGATGCAGTTGTTTTCCACCCCCTTAGTGGTCCAAGGTGTTTCTCCTCGTGGCACGTGGACTGGACGGACGCCACATCCCTGTTAGTCTGGGAGGACTTCAGGGAAACGAGCAAGTCCCAGCATGCACACAGGTAGGAGGAGAGTGAAAAGGAGATGGGTCCAGGTTTTTCTGCTGTTTCACATCTGAACTCAGACATCGGTGTACATCAGTCAGCTTTTTTTCCTCCAAGCTGCACAACTTGTTGCCAGCGAGAGCGAGGTGGGCTGAGCTGGTCTTTGGGATAACTCAGCTCCTTTCTTTTTCAGTTGTGTGCCTAGACTTTTCCTTTTCTCCACCTTTTCTTTCTTGCCCTGCTGACAGAGCGCTCTGGGCCTGCAGTGCTGCTCTGGCCATGTGAGGTGTGATGCTTTCCCAGCCCCACACCTTGAAGAAGGTCTTGAGGGAGCTGCTCAGCAAGCTCCAGGACCAGCGGCTGCACAGGGTGTTCAGCTCCAGCACAGAGGACGCCTGCATCCATCCCTTGGCTGTGAGTGACCAGAGCAGTCCTTGCTCAACCTCAGGGCTGTGCCTGCCTCTCCAGGAAAACAGGCACAGCCCTCTCCCCTCCCATCTGCCCGAAACAGTCACCTGCTCCAGGACATAGGGCCAGAGCCCCTTAGGGCCAGTAGGGACCCGCCCAGCAGCAGGTTCCCCTGCGCCAGCCATGCAGGGCCACCCCATGCTGCTTGGGCCTCGGTGCGCAAACACGAAGCCCAGGCAGCTCCCTGCTTCCCCCCTGCCTGCATCCCCCTGCCCTGCTCTGCAGACTGGAAACATGGGGCAGGGCAAGGGCTGGGTCAGGGGCAGAGACATGGCCTCTGCACAGGCTGAGTGGGCTGCAAGGTTGGGGGCAGGAGACACTCGTCACCGCTTGCGTGTCGTGCCTCCTTTGTGCCTGCTCTTGCTCTTGCATCACTCCTCAGAGGCGTGAGAGCAAGAGGCTGCCGATGCTCAGAGGACAGGAGGAGCCGGTACAGCTGACCATGTGGCGTGCGGCGAGGCGCAAGGCAAAGGGATGCCAAGCGGCCCTCCACAGGCAGAGCTGCCCCCAGGACGGGCTGTCTGGTCCCGGTGCCCTTGCCCTGAGCTGCCAGTGGGGACCAGGAGCCGCACGGTGCGGGGAGCGCTGCAGGCTCTGCCAATCTTTCACTGCTGTCTCTGTTTCAGCTGCTGGCCTCCAGCGACATTGAATCAGAGCAGTTTGCTGGCCTCCACAAAGTCCAGAGGTACGTAAGGCGTCCAAGCCTGGTGCTGCTCTTGCTGGTGCTCAGAGGCCTCATCACGCTGTCGCAGAGACCTGAGACGGTGAGCAGGGCATAGTCGAGGGAAGCCATGTCGGCAGCCTGGGGCTGGGGCAGTGGGTAACGCGGTGGCTTGGCCTGGGCTGGGAGTCAGGAGGTGGGGTGAGGGCTCCAAATGCCCTCGCTGTCCCCTTCACGGGCCCCAGGGTCCTTCAGGCTCGGACCTTGCCGCTGCAGCACAAGGAGAAAGGCTCCCTCACCCACCGGCAGGAGCTCTCGCTCCTGGCACATGCCCGTGATGCCGGGCAGGAGTCTGTGCTCCGTGCCAAGGCAGCCAGCACCAAGCTGCCTCAGTCGAGGGAGCACTGTCCCCAGAAGAAGCATCCTGCGGAGAAGGGGAGGATGAGCCAGAGCCCAGGGTACAGCTGATGCTACGGGCTGACTCTGGGGCGTGGGGCAGTGGGGCTCTGTCATGAAGGGGTCCCAGCCCACCCACTGCCAGCTTGAAGATGGCTGCCCTTCCCCGCAGCCAGCAGTGCACGAGCCATGGGGTCTGCAGAGTGCTGCCATGGAGGGGCCTGGTGGCTGCCTGGGGAGCTTTCCAGGCCCAGAGGGTTACCAAGCCATCTGGCCGTTTGGGCCAGTCGGGAAAGGGGGTGGCGGAGCAGGAGACACGGAGCCTTTGTTCTCCTGCCCTAACTTTCCTACCCGCTGCTATCCCCGTGTCCCCATCATGCGCCCATGGCCACCGCCTGCCAGGAGGCTGCTGCAGGGATTTCTGTGCCGCCCGGCAGGAAGGCGGACGGGAGGCTGGTGCTTAGTGGCCAGAGCATTTTTGCCAGGGTGGTCTTGGACCGCTTCACAAAAAGGGAATTGTGTGCTTCCTACAGGCAAGAAAAATGCTGGTCCTGCTGCCAGACATCCTGGAGACCCAGCAGAACGCCAACACTGACAAGAAGATGAAGGCCCTGCTGGTCTTCAGAAATGGGATGGGTCATCTGAAGAGGGAGGAGGCCAGCCTCACCGCTCTGCAGCTGGTGGAGAAGCTCCTGCCACTCTTTGATGAGGTAAGGCTGCTGGGGGAGCCTGAGCCCCACTGCTGGGCCCTCTGCAAGGACAACTGCCCGTCAACCCAGCCTTGCGGCAGCACTTGGGCAGGGCTGTTCCCCGCCTCACGCCCCTGGGCTCGCGTGGGGATGGCTGCAGGGCTCTGCAGCCCAGCACGGCTTCCCCTGCCAGCTTGATGCCTCCGGGCGACCTGAGCCCCCTGTGCTGGGGCCCAGCCCAGCCCCTGTGCCAAGCAGCTGCAGGCCAAGAGCTGCTCACAGAGCTGCTGCCTCCCTGAGGCCTCCCCCAGCTGCACTGCCAGGCAGGACCAGACGTTGTCCCCGGGCACCGTGGCAGGGGGCTGAGGCTGAGGCGGTGATGTGTGCCCCGGAGGCATTGCCGAGGGCCAGCCCGCTCTCCTCCTTGGCCTGTCCCTGGGGAGCTCCGTGCTGGTGCGGCTGGCGTGGCTGGTGGTGAATGCTGGTGGGTGGCGCAGGCACGGCCTGGTGGAAACCTCTTGCGTGGCCTTTCATGGGCCTGGGGCCATTCAGCCACAGCTGCAGATCTGGCCCACGGCTCCTGTGTGCAGAGCCTCCCTCCAAAGCATCTCCCCTTACATCAGCCCCGCTAACGCCCTTGCTCAGGGAGCGGCTCTTGCTGAAGTCCTCCTGTTCTCCTCCCTCCCAGGAGTGCAGCCAGCTGCGAGAGCTCTCCATCTGCCTCTTCAAAGACACGCTACGGATGGTGGTGGGGAACGACAAGCAGCAGATGAAGGAGAACGTGCGGAAAAGCCTGCTCCCACCGTTCTTCCGCATGAGGGACCAGATGGAGAGCGTGGCCAAGGTATAGATTTGAAACGTGACCAGTGCTGCGGGGAAGGGCGTGCTGCCACCACAGGGGTGGGCTGGGCATCAGGGAGGGGCAAGGGCTGCCGGCAGTTGGACTCTTGGTGTCTGTGTCACCCCAGGATGCAACTGCCCGAGTCACAGAGGCAGTGGTTAATTTATTGGCTAATCATTGGTTAATTTAGCATCGACAAGGCAATTAAATAGGGTTTACTACAACATTTGTATCGATACACACAGACACAACAGGCCTAGTAATTTGTCGCAAATTTAGTGAAAGACACACAATAGGCATATATAAAGGTACCTAGTAAAAATTTGCCTCGAGTTCAGTGAAACACTCACATCAAATGATTAACTCAGCGGGCGAAGGTTGAGTCTCGAGGAGTGAAAGGCGCCGGAGATCAGCCCAGGTCCTGTTGTCGGGCCTCTGTATTCAAACTTAACCGTTTGCAGCTCTGAGGGGCGTCCCACTCGGAGGGAGATGCTGGTGCAGCCCGCTGCGGTCCAGGAGAGCTCCAAGGGTCTCACTTGGTCCTGCTGTTTATAGGGTCGTGACAGGATTGACTTTAGGCATCAGTACATTTCCATCCTATTGTCACAATCCGGGTCATTAATTACTGGAGTTCTGAAGAATTCCAGTGGCGCTGGTACAGATCCACCCGCACTAATCCACCCGAGTTACGACCCAGATAAGATATGTTCCCAGGGTGTCAGGAGGCGACTGATTATCCCTGGTACAGACAGTGCTACTCCCACCTTAGGCATGCAAGAGTTTCTAATAAGGCCAAGGGACGCTTAATGGCCAAACTCGTTGCACAAATGCCAAGTCTTGATGGGAGTTTCTGAGATGGTAAAGCAGTCCAGGAAGGGGGGCAGGGGAGATGCACCACCACGCTGTCGCAAGCCAGGTCCCTGCGCGTGCTGGCCTCACCTGCCCTCCCTCCCTTCACCCCCAGAGTATTTCTGTCGCTGTAGATAACCGTAAGGGCTCTGGGCTGGGAATTGTGGGAAGAGGAGATGAAGAGAATTATCTGGGAAGTCAGTGAAGAAGGGTCAGGGCAGATAAACGTTGAGTCCTTTCTGCAGGTGATGACGCAGAAAATGGTACTCCCGCCCATGTGCTAAGAGTGGATGCTGAGAGTGATGCCCTGTTTCCCCCTGGCCATGGCTGGGCCCCAAGGCCAGCTTGCCAGCCCCAGGGAGGTGATTGCCACATCACAGTGGGCAGTGGTGGCCGTGTAACCGTGATGTCACTCTGGCCTTGTGACACGGGCACCCCCGTGGGTACAAAGGGGGCTGCTCCCAGAGGCAGGGCAGCACCTGGAGGACAACCTCAGTGGTGCTGGGCAGGAGTCTGGGGAGTACTCGCCAACGACCTGTTCCGTGTGCGCCGTGCAGTGGAAGGCCCCCAACAGGGGAGAGGAGGGTGAGCACAGAGCATCCCCACGGTCCCCGCAGCCAGTGTCCAGGCAAGGGGGCAGCCAGGGGTCTGTGTGTGGTTGCGAGCGGTGGGGGGAAGGCAGTAGCCTGGGCCAAGGCAGGGGCAGGTGGGGAGGATGCATGTGCTGCTGGGGCTGGTGGGGGACCAAAAGGAAGGGGAGTCCCGCGGGCAAGGGTGCTGTGACCTCACGGGGCAGGATGGCGCCACTGGAGGTTTTGCAGCGGCCCCAGAACAGGGCAGCCCCACGACCAGGAGTGGCCCTGTGGGCGCCCGGCACAGCAGGGATGGGGAAGCTCCTTCTCTCCCCAGCGGTCCCTGGTGCCCCGCACCACCTGCCGCCACGTGCTCAGCACCCAGCTAGCGCAGGCCAAGCTGGGCACAGGGCGAGGGTGCTGGGTGTGCAGATGGCTGATGGGCGCTGGGACGTAGGAAGCTGGGGCAGTGCCATGTGCGAGGGCGGGTAAGGCTGTGACAGGGAATCTGATGGTTCCCCATGCCTGCAGGCAGCAGAGGCTCCAGGGACTGATCGCGGAGCTGGCAGAGATTCTGTGCAGAGCTCCACACAAATGGCAAGCAGCAAGGAGCTACTGCAGCGTATGGTAGGTGTGGAGTGGCTCCTGGTCCGAGGGAGCTGGGGCTGCAGACCCTGAGCCCCTGCTCTCCTTTCCGCATGCAGGAGGAGAACCAACAACGCCTGCATGATGCCATAGAGGCATTCAACATTAAGGTTGGTGTCCTCTCCTCTGCCCATGTCCCAGAGCTGCAGTGGCTGGGGCTGAGAGGTTTGAAGGGACCTCTGGAGGTCATCTTGGCTCGCCCAACCCCCCTGCTCAAGGAGGGTCACCTGGCGCTGGTTGCCCAGCGTCCGCGGGCAGAAGCGGGACTGGGGAGGACGTTTTCCCTAGGGTCTGGAGGCATCCGTCACTTCCCCATGCCTGGCCTTGTCAGTCGCCCAGTCTCCCCATGCCCTGGGGCAGTGGGGTAGCGAGTGGGCATGGCCCTGGGGCTGGAGAGGGGTGAGGGTGCCCAGGTCCCAGCCCAGCCGCCCGCATGATACGCCCGTTGTTTTGCAGGGGCAAGAGCACTGTGCCCAGATGGTGTCCTTGCTGCGGAAGGATAAGGAGGAGAATGAGGTAGTGCCGAAAGGGCTGGGGGAAAACGGGTGGGTGCCCACGGGCCCTGGGGTGGCGGGGGTGGAGGAGGCTGGCAGCGGGCTCAGGGACTCTCACCCTTCCTTCTCCCAGGTGCTGCATCAGCAAATGAAGAAACTTGAAGAGGCCCTGGAGGAGGAAGAGGCCTGGTGAGTTGGGCCCCTCACCCCACATGGGTGTCTGGGGGGGGGTCTCTGCAGCACCCGGAGCGCTGGGGCTGCCAGTGCTGGTGCTAGGCAATGGGGTGGGGGGAATGTGCAGCACGCGGTGTGACAGGGGAGCCCAGTCCCTGCCTGGGGTGCTGTATGTGTGGAAGGGGCCCGCCCTCATGGCCTTGGAGGTCTCTAACTCCTCCAACCAAGCCCTGTTGCCTGCAGCCAGCTGCAGAGGAAGAAGGAGGCAGAGGCGCCGGGGACTGTGCTGCCAGAGGTGGTGGAAGCACAGCTGGTAAGGGGGAGAGCCTGTGCCAGCCCCTGCCCCGGCCAGCGTGGGTCTCCCTGGGGAGAGGGGTCCATGGAGGTCACAGCCACGCATGGGCTGTACTCCTGCGCAAGGCAGAAGCCAGGGGCACCGTGCAACTCCAGCTGTCCCGCCTGTGCAGCAGTGCTTGACAAGCGTCCTTGCTCTGTGTTGACCTGCAGGAGAGGGAGATGCCGGCAAGAAGACGCGGCTTCATTTATTGGCTGCAGTGAGTGTCCCCACTGCGTCCCCTGGGGCCCGCTCCCGGGCAGCAGGTGGCACGGGCCAGACATCTGCTCCAGCCGGCGGGGCTCACAAGTCCAGGCTGCTGGGGAGCTGCTGGCCGGCTGTGGGCTTTGCAGCTGGGAAGTGCTCAGCGTCGCTTTTCCCTGGGCCGGGGTGTTTTCCCGGGCTTGTGGAGTCTCATGTCCCATCCTGCCCGAGGGAGCAATGAGAAACGGCTGGGGAGGCAGCCCGTGGGGCCCCCAGAATTACCCCCTCCATTCCATAGGCAAGATGGGCTTGGGATGCATCCAGCCTGCCCTGCCTCCCATCCCTCTTCTGCCCCACAGGACACTCGGCCTGCTCTTGATCGGCCTGCAGCTGGCCATCAGCTTCGCTCTGGCTGCTGCGGTGCTCTACGCCTCCCGGTATGACCCCGAGCTCTTCTACCGCCTGCTGTTGCGTGTGCTGCCTGAGGAGACCTACACCAAGCTGGCATGCAGCCTGGGGAAGATCCTCCCCGTGCGCAGTGAGGGGCTGCTGCCCTTTTGACAGCCCGCCCCCCCATAAAGCCTTTTCTACCTCCAACTCCATTGGCTCAGGCGTGTTTGCTGGGGCACAGGGAGAGGGTCTTGCTCCGTGTGCTGGTTCCCGCAGCCCCTTGAGGGGCTCGTCTGCTAAGCACTGGGTGCCACCACCCATGCCTTCCTGCATGCAACCGCTCGAAGGGCCAGAGCTGGAGCATGTGGGTCACTGCCTGCCTGCCGCGTGCCCCCACCCCTTCCCTCCTGCTGTCCCCCCTGCGAGCCAGCAGCTGCGGCTCTGAGCAAGAGAGAGAGACCATTCCTCTTGGGAGCCTGCAAGCACAGCGTCTGCCCAGGCTAGAGCAGGGGGCTAGGCTTTATTTTTCCCCTTCCGGGGCTGTAGTTCTCCCCCTGGGGCTGGATGCTGGATCCAAACGGGGGCTGGGTGCTTGAGCCCTGCGCTGGACTCCGTGCGGTGTGGCCCTCTGTGCACATGTGCACAACCGTGGTGCCCGTGCCTGTCTGTGAGTGCCTGCATGTGCCTGCTGGGAGTACACATGCAGCCTGGCTCCTGCTCGGACTTGGGGTGGGGAGCTGCTGCTGGAGCTGGACTGCCGTGGGACAGGCATACCCCGTGGAGAGATGCCGACACGTGGTGCCCCAGGTTGAACCCACCCATGCGCTAGGAGTGGATGCTGAGAGTGATGCCCTGTTTCCCCCTGGCCATGGCTGGGCCCCAAGGCCAGCTTGGCGCCAGCCCCAGGGAGGTGATTGCCACATCACAGTGGGCAGTGGTGGCCGTGTAACCGTGATGTCACTCTGGCCTTGTGACACGGGCACCCCCATGGGTACAAAGGGGGCTGCTCCCAGAGGCAGGGCAGCACCTGGAGGACAACCTCAGTGGTGCTGGGCAGGAGTCTGGGGAGTACTCGCCAACGACCTGTCCCGTGTGCGCCGTGCAGAGGGGCCCCGCGGGCACCTGGCAAAGCAGGGCAGAGGAAGCTGCTTCTCTCCTCAGCGGTCCCTGGTGCCCCCCACCGTATCCTGCCACGTGCTCAGCACCCAGCTGGCACGGGCCAAGCTCGGCACGGAACCAGTGCGTGCGAGTGCACAGGACCGCTGGCGAGGGGGAGGGGGCGCAGGCACGTGAGTGCAGACGGCGGACGGTGCCCTACGCTGGGGGGAGGCTCCCGTGCCAGCCCTGGGCATCCCTGACTGTGCACGTGCGTGGCCTTCCTTTGCGTGAGAGAGCGTGGGTGCGCCTGTGTTTGCGGAGCACAAGGCCGTGCGTGGCTGTGCCCGCGGGCGTACGGCTGTACCTGTGCCAGCACCCGCGGTGCTGGGCACAGCTGCAGGTGAGCGGGGTTGTGTGCCTGTGCACAGTCGTGCGGGGGTGCGTTCCCCTGAGCCCACCCGCGTGTCCCTGTGCGCTTGTGTGTCAGGGTAGGGCAGCGTCCCCCACCAGTGTCCGTGCCGGATAGTGCCTGCGGCCGTGCCCCTCACACCCTGCCAGCTCCCGACGCGCAGGTGCAGCCATGCAGGCACAAGTGGGCAAGCAAGAGCTCCGCATGCTGCGGGAGCGCCTGACGCAGTGTTCTGCTGCGTCACAGAGGCACAAGGAGGTGCTGCGGCATCTGGTAGGTGTGGAGCGTTCCCCTTGTCCCCGGGGGCTGGGGCTGCGAGACCTGAGCCCCTGAGCCCTCCTTTCCCCACACAGGGGAAGAAGCAGCAGGAGCTGCAGGAAACCATGCAGCAGCTCACCATGGAGGTCAGCGTCCCCTCCTCTGCCCACCTCCCCCCAGCTGCAGCCCCTGGGGCTGTGGCAGGGACTCAGTGCCTGTGTCCGGCTCCTCTTCCCAGAACTATGCTGTGGCGCGGTGTTTGGAAAGCAATGGCCGGGAGCTCCAGCAGCTGGAGCAGCTGGTGGCCCAGGCGAACGTGAGTTCACAGAATCAGAGAGTGCTTGAGGTTGGACGGGACCTCTGGAGATCGCCTTGTCTTGTGCAATGCCCCTGCTCAAGCAGGGTCACTTAGAGCCAGTTGCTCCAGATGGGGACTGCGTGCAACGTTGGGCCTGGGGGTCCCTCTCTCTGCCCCTGGTGCCTGCAGGGCTGGGAAGGCGAGGGCATGCGAGGGAAACGGCAGTGCCCGAGGGGAGCTGGGAGGGGATAATGGCGAGGGGAATGCACTCCTGGCAGTGTCCCGCCGCCCTGATGGCTGCTTTTCTTCCCCTCCTCTCCCACAGGAGCACGTTCCAGTGGCAAGCAGGGAGGCAGCCGCAAGCCTGGAAGAGGCACAGAAGGTACAGGGGAAAAGGAGGCCCGTCCTGAAAGGGTCAGGGAGGGGGGTGCCAGTGGTGGGTCCATGCACCCCAGCAGCCATGGGCAGCGGTGTGGCTGGGGAGATTTCCTCCGGGATACGGCGTCTGTGATGGAGGGACTGGGCCTGTGCAGATCCCCCGGGCTCTTGGCTGTGGCTGTGGTGCAGAGAGGAGCCTGCTGTGGGTCTGCAGGCACAGCAGTACGGCTTTGGGGAAGGGGGTGGGATGAGTGACCCTCACTTGTGTGTCAGGGGACGCCATGCGAAACAGGAACCCAGGCATGGGCTGGAGGTGGGGTGCTGGGTAGTGCGGTGTTGGGCTCTGGCCAGTGTCATGGCGGTCATCCTCCACCCCCTGCCCCTCCTGGAGACGTTCCCGTTCCCTCTTCTCTCCCAGGCAGCCCTCTTCCAGGGAAAGGCAGAGGGAGGCACAGCAGCGCGGGAGCTGATGAAGGTCTGTGACCCGCATCCCTAAATCCCTCAGGGGGGTGGCCAGAGCTGCTGGGCAATGGGGCCAGCCCCAGGACACCCAGGTGCCTGCTGCCCTGGCCCTGGCCTGACCTCCAGGGCCCTGGGGACTGACTGGGCATGCCCTTTCCCACCAGGGCTCTCTGCAATGTGTCCCGCTTGCTTTGCAGAAGGAGCAGTGGTCAGAGCTGACAGAAGCTGTTCAGGAGCACGTTGAGGTCAAGAAGGTAGTGGTGACAGGAGGGATGAGGGCTCAATAATGGTTGTGGGGGGAAGCCCCCTCAGAGCAGGCATGGCACGGACTCTTGACCGGGCCCTTTGCTTGTCCAGCTGCTCAGGAAGAAGCTGCAGCGCCTCCAGGAGAGACGGGAACGCCTCCGAGAGCCAACAGCTTTGTGAGTGGCGATGGGGCCCTGATGGAAACCTGGGGCAGCGGGGTGGGGGCTGCTGAGCAGCTTCGGGCAGACCTCTGCCACTTGCAGGCATCCTTCTGGCTCCTGTCCACTCCTCCAGCCTGCTCTGGAGAGCCCTTGGTCTGCTCCTAAGCGGCTCAAATCCTCTCTCAGCAATTCGGGACTCCTGGAAGCAGCTCTGCACAACTCTGAGCAGCTCCAGCAGGCGTGGGGCAGGACAGGGGCGGGGGGTGGGTCTGTGCAGTGCTGGGATGCCGGGAGTGCCTGGTGCCAGCCCCAGCAGAGGCTGGGCAGCACCCTGGCTCCCTCTTGGCCCCCCAGCACGGCGCCATGCCGGCCGTGGTCTCTTCTCACAGCCCAGAACGCCGCGGTGTCCGTAGCAGGGGGAAGACGGCGCAGGCAGAGGAGACAGGCGAGTCGCTGCTGCAGGAGATGGTGGCTGTGCGGCTGGTAGGACAGACAAGCCCGCTGTGGGCGCTGGGGAGGGAAGGGTCTGCGCTGTGCCCGGGGGACATGGGGGCACTGATGTCAGCGGGGACGAGGGAGGGGGTCTGAGCCCCCAAACCTCAGCAACCTCGCACACCCCAACACACGTCGCTGCTGTGCCTTGGCCTGCAGGAGGAGCAGATGGTGTCCAGGAGGCACAAGATCACTTCTTGGCTGAGGTGAGTTGCCCTGCGGGCGTTGGGGGCGGGGTGCCGGGGCTCTTCCATAGGCAGTGCGCTGGCCGTGCCAGTGGTCCAAGGGTATTAGGCAGCTTTGGACTTCTTGGGGATGACATGTTTCAGTATTTCTTTTCTTCCAAACTTGGGGGGCGTGCAGGGGGGGATTTTGGGGCCCACTGGGGAGACGTAGAGCAGAGGCGTGAGAGATGGCCGGGCCCCTCGCCCCAGTCCTGACTGGGGGGAGTGTTGTGCCCATCACGCTGCAAGGTCCCACAGTGGTGTTCAAAGAGGGTGCTTGGAAAGAGCTGAGAGAAATTTGCCCCCTGCTCTGCCTGACCCCTCTCCTGTCCCACAGGAGACTACTTCTGTTCCTCGCCTTCCTGCAGATCGCCATCCTCATCCTGGTCCTGCTGAAGAGGGACATCCTTAACTGGGTCCTGCCACCAAAGCTGGCGGCTGCCTTTGGGAGCCCCCCAGCAAGGCCCCGCTTCTTTTGAAATAAAACTAGAAAGCGAATAAAGAAATCTCTGATGGTAGGACAAGTGCGTGACCTTGTCAATGAATGTCAGCTGACGGGTCAGAGGGAGGTGGCTCCCGTCGCCGCACGACGGCTCTGCCTCAGACCTGAGATTCAGGTCACCAACGGATGGTGGGTCTGTGCTTGGATCCACATTTCCCAAAAGCCGGCAGCACAGCTTGGGTGGGGGGAAAGGCAGGTATCAGACCTTGGGGCTGAGAGAGGGGCACAAGCATCTGCCAAGGGAGCTGCATCCAGCCAGGAGCGCTCCCCACTGCCTTCTCTGGCAACGAAGCCCTGGTGCGTGCTCTCACCAGGAGGCAGAAACAACTTCCCTGTCTGGAAATCCCCATTTATCAAAGGCTGGCAGCAGAGACGGGGCTGTCCGTGAGCACCAAACCCATGTAAAGGCCTGGGGACAACAAAGGCCCCTGGCCTGTCCCCACCAGAGCATGCCCGCTCCAAAGCTTGGAGCCGCCTGTTGGAGAGGAGGCCACTCTGCCTTCCCCTGGCCTGCGGACATCAAACACCGACCCCCAGCTGTCAGGGCTGGGGCTGGCGACCCTCGGGGCAGCAGCAGGAGCCACTCTGACCCTGCTGCTGGGGCTGGCCCTGGGGGTGAGCCCTCAGGCCCAGGGCTGGGGACTGGGCCATGGCGGGGCCCGTGGGTGGTGAGGCCTCCACGTCCCTCCCCCCAGGCCCATCCGCACTGGCAGAAACCTGCTCCTGCTCCTGCAGCTCCCCCGGCCCCGGCCCCGGCCCCGGCCCTGCTCCCCCAGGCCCCGGCTGCCCCCGCCCCGGCTCCGCCCCTTTCTCCTCAGGCCGCTCGGCCTCTGCCCCCTCCGGCCCCGCCCCAGCCCGGCTCTGACTGACAGGCCGCCTCCAGCTCCGCTGATTGGCTCAGCCGTGGCCAATGGCACGGTTGTTGCTGGGCGGGCTCAGGCAGCCCAGGCCTCTCCTCCCAGAGCCGCCCTGCGCCCGCTGCCCCCGCAGCGCAGCGGCTCCTCAGCCCGCCAGGACACTGAGGAGCTGCCCTGGATTTGCTCTGGATCGGCAAGGCTTTCCCAAACTGCGGCTCTGTCTGTGCTCCAGCCCCAGCCCTGGCCAGGAGGAGCTGCGTGGCGGGAGCCGCTGGCGTGGGCCAGGCCGGCAGCTGGCAGGAGACGGGGCTCTGCCCCCGGTCCCAGCGCCCGTGCTGAGCCCAGCACCCAGGGCCTCCCTCAGGCCTCGCTTCCCCCGGGCGCTGAGGAGGAGAGACGCCCTGTGCTGGCGGGGCCCAGGGCGTCCTCCTGCGGCCAGAAGGAAGGACGGAGCCCCGTCCCTCTCCCTGCAGGGGCTGACCACTGTCCTTGGCTTCTGTCCCCAGGGCTCCCCAGCGCTGGCAGGCCTCGCGGGGCCTCAGGGCCAAGCAAATGCCGGGGCACGAGGGGCTCAGGGCAGCCTTGGGCATCTGCGAAGCTGAGGTGTGGCTGCCCCTTTGCTTCTGCAGATGCAGTTGTTTTCCACCCCCTTAGTGGTCCAAGGTGTTTCTCCTCGTGGCACGTGGACTGGACGGACGCCACATCCCTGTTAGTCTGGGAGGACGTCAGGGAAACGAGCAAGTCCCAGCATGCACACAGGTAGGAGGAGAGTGAAAAGGAGATGGGTCCAGGTTTTTCTGCTGTTTCACATCTGAACTCAGACATCGGTGTACATCAGAGTCAGCTTTTTTTCCTCCAAGCTGCACAACTTGTTGCCAGCGAGAGCGAGGTGGGCTGAGCTGGTCTTTGGGATAACTCGGCTCCTTTCTTTTTCAGTTGTGTGCCTAGACTTTTCCTTTTCTCCACCTTTTCTTTCTTGCTCTTCCTCCCCCACTTGCATTCTCTGTTAAAGGCAATTCTGATTTGGCTTTCTGGACACATCCTCGAGGAAGTAGATCCAGGAAATCTAGGCTGGTCTGTACCTTCAGAGCTGTAGGCTATAGACTAGATAGATACGGGCTCCAGGGAGAATTACTATTGGCTAATTCTCATTTCTTTTCCAGATTCTGCAATAGGTAAGCATGGGGACAGCAGTGTAGTCCTCCTCCTGAGAGGCTGGGCTCAGCGTGGAATGCCAAGAAGCCCACCCTGAGTGATACAGTAGGAAGCAAGACGGAAAAGGAGCATGGCCAACAGAGCCATACGAGTAGCGGCTTTTCAGCCAATCACTCCTGCATACAAAGTGGGAAAGTGTGGGCTGGAGAGCCAGAGGGCTCTGCTGCTACCACTGGCACCAGGGAAGCAGCAGGTCCTCTTCAGAGGAGGTGACACGCACTTGAGCCTTTCCAAAGGGCCTTGGGAATTGCTGGGAACTGGGGCCCTGTGACAGTGACGGTAAGGTCGTCAGCCTGCAGCTCTGCGGCAGTTAAAACTCCCACTGAAACAGTTTGGATGGCAGAGGCTGTTCTGTGTGTTTCGGTTTGGGCACTCGTTTCACTGAGATAGAATCATTTCTTTGCAATTAGGTGGGGGGGATCTTCTTGCACGGGTCTTCTCTTGCTGGAGCACGTCCTGACAGCCTTTGTCATCCAGAGCTTTCCCCTCTGTTCCTGAGAGGGGTGATGTCCACAATGGGGAACGACTCCTGTGAGGAAGGGCTTCACCAGCAGGCTTGGATTTTGGGAATGCCCCAAGGCGACGGATGGGGCTGGTGCTCATCCCTGAATGTTGATGTGCTGACAATCTAGAGTGAAGGCTGAGGTGTTTCTGGTGGCACCCAGACTTAGCCAGGTGTTTTCTGTTAGCCACGGAACTTAAAAATGACTTAAAAATGTCTAGTGCTACCACAAGAGAGCTTGGTGTTGGGTGGGAAGTGGAATGGACTGTGGCCTTCTATGGAGGCCTTGGCAGTGGTCTCCCTGTAGGTGCTGGCTTTAAGTTGGACAAGCACGCGTCATCCTCTCTGCACCCTTGACGTACTCTCCTCCTTCTTCCTTTTGCCCTCCCTCCATACCTGTCAAAGCTCTTTTCCTCAGCACAGGAAGGAACTGGAGCTGTTGGAGAGGGTCCAGAGGAGGGCCACAAAAATGATGAGAGGGCTGGAAGACCTCTGCGATGAGGAAAGGCTGAAAGAGCCGGGGTTGTTCAGGCTGGAGAAGAGAAGGCTGCGGGGAGACCTTCTTGCGGCCTTTCAATACTTAAAGGGGGCTTAGAAGCAAGATGGGGACAGACTTTTTAGCAGGGCCTGTAGCGATAGGACAAAGGGGGATGGTTTTAAAGTGAAAGAGGGTAGATTCAGACTAGCTAGAAGGAAGAGATTTTTTACGATGAGGATCACAGGGGTATCTTGTAGTTAGACTTTGAAGGAAGATCTATCCACCTGCCTGTACAGTGGAACACATACCAAAACCACTGTCACCAACTTTTCCCCCCTGCTGAGGGGGAGGAGGGTGTGCAGGCAAATGGGCAGAGACGGGAGCTGTGCTGCTGGGAGCACGCTGGGGAGCGGGAGGTCTGACGCAGCTCTGTGCCTAGGGCTTGCCGTGCGGCACCAGAGGGACAAAAGCGAGGAGAAGCTGGCTGAGCTCCCATCCTGGATGTGGCTGGGAGAGAACCTGCCTCCTGGCTGACAGAGGTAAGTGGCCTGTGGCTGCCCTGCCCTGCCCTTGAGCCCTTTCAGGCACTGTTCCTTCCTCCCTGCCTCCCTCCCTAATGCAGGTGCCTCAGGCACCTTGAAGCCATTTCAAGGCAGCAGAGCAGGATGGGAAGAGCAGCAGGTTGAGAGGCAGCTGAGGAAATGGCCGCATTCCAGTGGCAGCACCATCCTCACCTCTGTGCCCTCCAGGTGCCAGGCATCGTGAGGTGCCTCTGTGAAAACAGGGAGTGCATCCGCACGGCGTCAGCCCAGCAGAGCCTGGACTTGCTGCTTCTCCTGATGACCGACCAGTGCCCCAGGGAATTGGTGACGAGCCTGTTGAAGCTCTCTCCATTATGTGACAGGTACTGAGCCCAACAGCCCCCGTGGGCTTGCGCCGTGTGGGGAGAGGGGCCTGGAGACTTTCTGGCTGCCGGAGCCACGGAAAAGCGCAGGACATCTCCGAGGAGCAGGGCCCTCCAGCCCACCCCGCTTTCCAGCCCTGGTAGATTGGCCAGGCCCGCAGTAGCCAAAGCTGGCCAAGCCAGCCCGGAGCCCCGCCACGAGGTTCCTCCCTGCCCCACGGGGAAGACTATCTCAGCCTGGGTCCTGTGGGGCTGGCCCGGGCACAGTGTGGTGGCCGAGGTAGCCCTGCTGACAGAGCACTCTGGGCCTGCAGTACCGCTCTGGCCATGTGAGGTGTGATGCTTTCCCAGCCCCACACCTTGAAGAAGGTCTTGAGGGAGCTGCTCAGCAAGCTCCAGGACCAGCGGCTGTGCAGGGTGTTCAGCTCCAACACAGAGCACGCCAGCCATGCAGGGCCACCCCATGCTGCTTGGGCCCCAACGCACAAACACGAAGCCCAGGCAGCTCCCTGCTTCCCCCCTGCCTGCATCCCCCTGCCCTGCTCTGCAGACTGGAAACGTGGGGCAGGGCAAGGGCTGGGTCAGGGGCAGAGACATGGCCTCAGCACAGGCTGAGCAGTCTGCAAGTTTGGGGACAGAAGACACTCGTCACCACTCATGTGTCATGCCACCTTTGTGCCCGCTCTTGCTCTTGGATCGCTCCTAAGAGGCATGAGAGCAAGAGGCTGCCCCCGGGACGGGCTGTCTGGCCCCGGTGCCCTTGCCCTGAGCTGCCAGTGGGGACCGGGAGCCGCACGGTACGGGGAGCGCTGCAGGCTCTGCCAGTCTTTCACTGCTGTCTCTGTTTCAGCTGCTGGCCTCCAGCGACATTGAATCAGAGCAGTTTGCTGGCCTCCACAAAGTCCAGAGGTACGTAAGGCGTCCAAGCCTGGTGCTGCTCTCGCTGGTGCTCAGAGGCCTCATCACGCTGTCGCAGAGACCTGAGACGGTGAGCAGGGCATAGTCAAGGGAAGCCATGTCGGCAGCCTGGGGCTGGGTCAGTGGGTAACGCGGTGGCTTGGCCTGGGCTGGGAGTCGGGAGGTGGGGTGAGGGCTCCAAATGCCCTCGCTGTCCCCTTCACGGGCCCCAGGCTCCTTCAGGCTCGGAGCTTGCCGCTGCAGCACAAGGAGAAAGGCTCCCTCACCCACCGGCAGGAGCTCTCACTCCTGGCACATGCCCGTGATGCCGGGCAGGAGTCTGTGCTCCGTGCCAAGGCAGCCAGCACCAAGCTGCCTCAGTCGAGGGAGCACTGTCCCCAGAAGAAGCGTCCTGCGGAGAAGGGGAGGATGAGCCAGAGCCCAGGGTACAGCTGATGCTACGGGCTGACTCTGGGGCGTGGGGCAGTGGGGCTCTGTCATGAAGGGGTCCCAGCCCACCCACTACCAGCTTGAAGATGGCTGCCCTTCCCCGCAGCCAGCAGTGCACGAGCCATGGGGTCTGCAGAGTGCTGCCATGGAGGGGCCTGGTGGCTGCCTGAGGAGCTTTCCAGGCCCGGAGGGTTACCAAGCCATCTGGCCGTTTGGGCCAGTCGGGAAAGGGGGTGGCGGAGCAGGAGACACGGAGCCTTTGTTCTCCTGCCCTAACTTTCCCACCCGCTGCTATCCCCGTGTCCCCATCATGCGCCCATGGCCACCGCCTGCCAGGAGGCTGCTGCAGGGATTCCTGTGCCGCCCGGCAGGAAGGCGGACGGGAGGCTGGTGCTTAGTGGCCAGAGCATTTTTGCCAGGGTGGTCTTGGACCGCTTCACAAAAAGGGAATTGTGTGCTTCCTACAGGCAAGAAAAATGCTGGTCCTGCTGCCAGACATCCTGGAGACCCAGCAGAACGCCAACACTGACAAGACGATGAAGGCCCTGCTGGTCTTCAGAAATGGGATGGGTCATCTGAAGAGGGAGGAGGCCAGCCTCACCGCTCTGCAGCTGGTGGAGAAGCTCCTGCCACTCTTTGATGAGGTAAGGCTGCTGGGGGAGCCTGAGCCCCACTGCTGGGCCCTCTGCAAGGACAACTGCCCGTCAACCCAGCCTTGCGGCAGCACTTGGGCAGGGCTGTTCCCCGCCTCACGCCCCTGGGCTCGCGTGGGGATGGCTGCAGGGCTCTGCAGCCCAGCACGGCTTCTCCCTGCCAGCTTGATGCCTCCGGGCGACCTGAGCCCCCTGTGCTGGGGCCCAGCCCAGCCCCTGTGCCAAGCAGCTGCAGGCCAAGAGCTGCTCACAGAGCTGCTGCCTCCCTGAGGCCTCCCCCAGCTGCGCTGCCAGGCAGGACCAGACGTTGTCCCCGGGCACCGTGGCAGGGGGGCTGAGGCTGAGGCGGTGATGTGTGCCCCGGAGGCATTGCCGAGGGCCAGCCCGCTCTCCTCCTTGGCCTGTCCCTGGGGAGCTCCACGCTGGTGCGGCTGGTGTGGCTGGTGGTGAATGCTGGGGGGTGGCACAGGCACGGCCTGGTGGAAACCTCTTGCGTGGCCTTTCATGGGCCCGGGGCCTTTCAGCCACAGCTGCAGATCTGGCCCACGGCTCCTGTGTGCAGAGCCTCCCTCCAAAGCATCTCCCCTCACATCAGCCCCGCTAACGCCCTTGCTCAGGGAGCGGCTCTTGCTGAAGTCCTCCTGTTCTCCTCCCTCCCAGGAGTGCAGCCAGCTGCGAGAGCTCTCCATCTGCCTCTTCAAAGACACGCTACGGATGGTGGTGGGGAACGACAAGCAGCAGATGAAGGAGAACGTGCGGAAAAGCCTGCTCCCACCGTTCTTCCGCATGAGGGACCAGATGGAGAGCGTGGCCAAGGTATAGATTTGAAACGTGACCAGTGCTGCGGGGAAGGGCGTGCTGCCACCACAGGGGTGGGCTGGGCATCAGGGAGGGGCAAGGGCTGCCGGCAGTTGGACTCTTGGTGTCTGTGTCACCCCAGGATGCAACTGCCCGAGTCACAGAGGCAGTGGTTAATTTATTGGCTAATCATTGGTTAATTTAGCATCGACAAGGCAATTAAATAGGGTTTACTACAACATTTGTATCGATACACACAGACACAACAGGCCTAGTAATTTGTCGCAAATTTAGTGAAAGACACACAATAGGCATATATAAAGGTACCTAGTAAAAATTTGCCTCGAGTTCAGTGAAACACTCACATCAAATGATTAACTCAGCGGGCGAAGGTTGAGTCTCGAGGAGTGAAAGGCGCCGGAGATCAGCCCAGGTCCTGTTGTCGGGCCTCTGTATTCAAACTTAACCGTTTGCAGCTCTGAGGGGCGTCCCACTCGGAGGGAGATGCTGGTGCAGCCCGCTGCGGTCCAGGAGAGCTCCAAGGGTCTCACTTGGTCCTGCTGTTTATAGGGTCGTGACAGGATTGACTTTAGGCATCAGTACATTTCCATCCTATTGTCACAATCCGGGTCATTAATTACTGGAGTTCTGAAGAATTCCAGTGGCGCTGGTACAGATCCACCCGCACTAATCCACCCGAGTTACGACCCAGATAAGATATGTTCCCAGGGTGTCAGGAGGCGACTGATTATCCCTGGTACAGACAGTGCTACTCCCACCTTAGGCATGCAAGAGTTTCTAATAAGGCCAAGGGACGCTTAATGGCCAAACTCGTTGCACAAATGCCAAGTCTTGATGGGAGTTTCTGAGATGGTAAAGCAGTCCAGGAAGGGGGGCAGGGGAGATGCACCACCACGCTGTCGCAAGCCAGGTCCCTGCGCGTGCCGGCCTCACCTGCCCTCCCTCCCTTCACCCCCAGAGTATTTCTGTCGCTGTAGATAACCGTAAGGGCTCTGGGCTGGGAATTGTGGGAAGAGGAGATGAAGAGAATTATCTGGGAAGTCAGTGAAGAAGGGTCAGGGCAGATAAACGTTGAGTCCTTTCTGCAGGTGATGACGCAGAAAATGGTACTCCCGCCCACGTGGGCTAAGAGTGGATGCTGAGAGTGATGCCCTGTTTCCCCCTGGCCATGGCTGGGCCCCAAGGCCAGCTTGGCGCCAGCCCCAGGGAGGTGATTGCCACATCACAGTGGGCAGTGGTGGCCGTGTAACCGTGATGTCACTCTGGCCTTGTGACACGGGCACCCCCATGGGTACAAAGGGGGCTGCTCCCAGAGGCAGGGCAGCACCTGGAGGACAACCTCAGTGGTGCTGGGCAGGAGTCTGGGGAGTACTCGCCAACGACCTGTCCCGTGTGCGCCGTGCAGAGGGGCCCCGCGGGCACCTGGCAAAGCAGGGCAGAGGAAGCTGCTTCTCTCCTCAGCGGTCCCTGGTGCCCCCCACCGTGTCCTGCCACGTGCTCAGCACCCAGCTGGCACGGGCCAAGCTCGGCACGGAACCAGTGCGTGCGAGTGCACAGGACCGCTGGCGAGGGGGAGGGGGCGCAGGCACGTGAGTGCAGACGGCGGACGGTGCCCTACACTGGGGGGAGGCTCCCGTGCCAGCCCTGGGCATCCCTGACTGTGCACGTGCGTGGCCTTCCTTTGCGTGAGAGAGCGTGGGTGCGCCTGTGTTTGCGGAGCACAAGGCCGTGTGTGGCTGTGCCCGCGGGCGTACGGCTGTACCTGTGCCAGCACCCGCGGTGCTGGGCACAGCTGCAGGTGAGCGGGGTTGTGTGCCTGTGCACAGTCGTGCGGGGGTGCGTTCCCCTGAGCCCACCCGCGTGTCCCTGTGCGCTTGTGTGTCAGGGTAGGGCAGCGTCCCCCACCAGTGTCCGTGCCGGATAGTGCCTGCGGCCGTGCCCCTCACACCCTGCCGGCTCCCGACGCGCAGGTGCAGCCATGCAGGCACAAGTGGGCAAGCAAGAGCTCCGCATGCTGCGGGAGCGCCTGACGCAGTGTTCTGCTGCGTCACAGAGGCACAAGGAGGTGCTGCGGCATCTGGTAGGTGTGGAGCGTTCCCCTTGTCCCCGGGGGCTGGGGCTGCGAGACCTGAGCCCCTGAGCCCTCCTTTCCCCACACAGGGGAAGAAGCAGCAGGAGCTGCAGGAAACCATGCAGCAGCTCACCATGGAGGTCAGCGTCCCCTCCTCTGCCCACCTCCCCCCAGCTGCAGCCCCTGGGGCTGTGGCAGGGACTCAGTGCCTGTGTCCGGCTCCTCTTCCCAGAACTATGCTGTGGCGCGGTGTTTGGAAAGCAATGGCCGGGAGCTCCAGCAGCTGGAGCAGCTGGTGGCCCAGGCGAACGTGAGTTCACAGAATCAGAGAGTGCTTGAGGTTGGACGGGACCTCTGGAGATCGCCTTGTCTTGTGCAATGCCCCTGCTCAAGCAGGGTCACTTAGAGCCAGTTGCTCCAGATGGGGACTGCGTGCAACGTTGGGCCTGGGGGTCCCTCTCTCTGCCCCTGGTGCCTGCAGGGCTGGGAAGGCGAGGGCATGCGAGGGAAACGGCAGTGCCCGAGGGGAGCTGGGAGGGGATAATGGCGAGGGGAATGCACTCCTGGCAGTGTCCCGCCGCCCTGATGGCTGCTTTTCTTCCCCTCCTCTCCCACAGGAGCACGTTCCAGTGGCAAGCAGGGAGGCAGCCGCAAGCCTGGAAGAGGCACAGAAGGTACAGGGGAAAAGGAGGCCCGTCCTGAAAGGGTCAGGGAGGGGGGTGCCAGTGGTGGGTCCATGCACCCCAGCAGCCATGGGCAGCGGTGTGGCTGGGGAGATTTCCTCCGGGATACGGCGTCTGTGATGGAGGGACTGGGCCTGTGCAGATCCCCCGGGCTCTTGGCTGTGGCTGTGGTGCAGAGAGGAGCCTGCTGTGGGTCTGCAGGCACAGCAGTACGGCTTTGGGGAAGGGGGTGGGATGAGTGACCCTCACTTGTGTGTCAGGGGACGCCATGCGAAACAGGAACCCAGGCATGGGCTGGAGGTGGGGTGCTGGGTAGTGCGGTGTTGGGCTCTGGCCAGTGTCATGGCGGTCATCCTCCACCCCCTGCCCCTCCTGGAGACGTTCCCGTTCCCTCTTCTCTCCCAGGCAGCCCTCTTCCAGGGAAAGGCAGAGGGAGGCACAGCAGCGCGGGAGCTGATGAAGGTCTGTGACCCGCATCCCTAAATCCCTCAGGGGGGTGGCCAGAGCTGCTGGGCAATGGGGCCAGCCCCAGGACACCCAGGTGCCTGCTGCCCTGGCCCTGGCCTGACCTCCAGGGCCCTGGGGACTGACTGGGCATGCCCTTTCCCACCAGGGCTCTCTGCAATGTGTCCCGCTTGCTTTGCAGAAGGAGCAGTGGTCAGAGCTGACAGAAGCTGTTCAGGAGCACGTTGAGGTCAAGAAGGTAGTGGTGACAGGAGGGATGAGGGCTCAATAATGGTTGTGGGGGGAAGCCCCCTCAGAGCAGGCATGGCACGGACTCTTGACCGGGCCCTTTGCTTGTCCAGCTGCTCAGGAAGAAGCTGCAGCGCCTCCAGGAGAGACGGGAACGCCTCCGAGAGCCAACAGCTTTGTGAGTGGCGATGGGGCCCTGATGGAAACCTGGGGCAGCGGGGTGGGGGCTGCTGAGCAGCTTCGGGCAGACCTCTGCCACTTGCAGGCATCCTTCTGGCTCCTGTCCACTCCTCCAGCCTGCTCTGGAGAGCCCTTGGTCTGCTCCTAAGCGGCTCAAATCCTCTCTCAGCAATTCGGGACTCCTGGAAGCAGCTCTGCACAACTCTGAGCAGCTCCAGCAGGCGTGGGGCAGGACAGGGGCGGGGGGTGGGTCTGTGCAGTGCTGGGATGCCGGGAGTGCCTGGTGCCAGCCCCAGCAGAGGCTGGGCAGCACCCTGGCTCCCTCTTGGCCCCCCAGCACGGCGCCATGCCGGCCGTGGTCTCTTCTCACAGCCCAGAACGCCGCGGTGTCCGTAGCAGGGGGAAGACGGCGCAGGCAGAGGAGACAGGCGAGTCGCTGCTGCAGGAGATGGTGGCTGTGCGGCTGGTAGGACAGACAAGCCCGCTGTGGGCGCTGGGGAGGGAAGGGTCTGCGCTGTGCCCGGGGGACATGGGGGCACTGATGTCAGCGGGGACGAGGGAGGGGGTCTGAGCCCCCAAACCTCAGCAACCTCGCACACCCCAACACACGTCGCTGCTGTGCCTTGGCCTGCAGGAGGAGCAGATGGTGTCCAGGAGGCACAAGATCACTTCTTGGCTGAGGTGAGTTGCCCTGCGGGCGTTGGGGGCGGGGTGCCGGGGCTCTTCCATAGGCAGTGCGCTGGCCGTGCCAGTGGTCCAAGGGTATTAGGCAGCTTTGGACTTCTTGGGGATGACATGTTTCAGTATTTCTTTTCTTCCAAACTTGGGGGGCGTGCAGGGGGGGATTTTGGGGCCCACTGGGGAGACGTAGAGCAGAGGCGTGAGAGATGGCCGGGCCCCTCGCCCCAGTCCTGACTGGGGGGAGTGTTGTGCCCATCACGCTGCAAGGTCCCACAGTGGTGTTCAAAGAGGGTGCTTGGAAAGAGCTGAGAGAAATTTGCCCCCTGCTCTGCCTGACCCCTCTCCTGTCCCACAGGAGACTACTTCTGTTCCTCGCCTTCCTGCAGATCGCCATCCTCATCCTGGTCCTGCTGAAGAGGGACATCCTTAACTGGGTCCTGCCACCAAAGCTGGCGGCTGCCTTTGGGAGCCCCCCAGCAAGGCCCCGCTTCTTTTGAAATAAAACTAGAAAGCGAATAAAGAAATCTCTGATGGTAGGACAAGTGCGTGACCTTGTCAATGAATGTCAGCTGACGGGTCAGAGGGAGGTGGCTCCCGTCGCCGCACGACGGCTCTGCCTCAGACCTGAGATTCAGGTCACCAACGGATGGTGGGTCTGTGCTTGGATCCACATTTCCCAAAAGCCGGCAGCACAGCTTGGGTGGGGGGAAAGGCAGGTATCAGACCTTGGGGCTGAGAGAGGGGCACAAGCATCTGCCAAGGGAGCTGCATCCAGCCAGGAGCGCTCCCCACTGCCTTCTCTGGCAACGAAGCCCTGGTGCGTGCTCTCACCAGGAGGCAGAAACAACTTCCCTGTCTGGAAATCCCCATTTATCAAAGGCTGGCAGCAGAGACGGGGCTGTCCGTGAGCACCAAACCCATGTAAAGGCCTGGGGACAACAAAGGCCCCTGGCCTGTCCCCACCAGAGCATGCCCGCTCCAAAGCTTGGAGCCGCCTGTTGGAGAGGAGGCCACTCTGCCTTCCCCTGGCCTGCGGACATCAAACACCGACCCCCAGCTGTCAGGGCTGGGGCTGGCGACCCTCGGGGCAGCAGCAGGAGCCACTCTGACCCTGCTGCTGGGGCTGGCCCTGGGGGTGAGCCCTCAGGCCCAGGGCTGGGGACTGGGCCATGGCGGGGCCCGTGGGTGGTGAGGCCTCCACGTCCCTCCCCCCAGGCCCATCCGCACTGTCAGACACCTGCTCCTGCTCCTGCAGCTCCGCTGGCCCTGGCCCCGGCCCCGGCCCCGGCCCCGGCCCTGCTCCCCCAGGCCCCGGCTGCCCCCGCCCCGGCTCCGCCCCTTTCTCCTCAGGCCGCTCGGCCTCCGCCCCCTCCGGCCCCGCCCCACCCAGCTCTGACTGACAGGCCGCCTCCGGCTCCGCTGATTGGCTCAGCCGTGGCCAATGGCGCGGCTGTTTCCGGGCAGGCTCAGGCAGCCTGGGCCTCTCCTCCCAGAGCCGCCCTGCGCCCGCTGCCCCCGCAGCGCAGCGGCTCCTCAGCCCGCCAGGACACTGAGGAGCTGCCCTGGATTTGCTCTGGATCGGCAAGGCTTTCCCAAACTGCGGCTCTGTCTGTGCTCCAGCCCCAGCCCTGGCCAGGAGGAGCTGCGTGGCGGGAGCCGCTGGCGTGGGCCAGGCCGGCAGCTGGCAGGAGACGGGGCTCTGCCCCCGGTCCCAGCGCCCGTGCTGAGCCCAGCACCCAGGGCCTCCCTCGGGCCTCGCTTCCCCCGGGCGCTGAGGAGGAGAGACGCCCTGTGCTGGCGGGGCCCAGGGCGTCCTCCTGCGGCCAGAAGGAAGGACGGAGCCCCGTCCCTCTCCCTGCAGGGGCTGACCACTGTCCTTGGCTTCTGTCCCCAGGGCTCCCCAGCGCTGGCAGGCCTCGCGGGGCCTCGGGGCCAAGCAAATGCCGGGGCACGAGGGGCTCAGGGCAGCCTTGGGCATCTGCGAAGCTGAGGTGTGGCTGCCCCTTTGCTTCTGCAGATGCAGTTGTTTTCCACCCCCTTAGTGGTCCAAGGTGTTTCTCCTCGTGGCACGTGGACTGGACGGACGCCACATCCCTGTTAGTCTGGGAGGACGTCAGGGAAACGAGCAAGTCCCAGTATGCACACAGGTAGGAGGAGAGTGAAAAGGAGGTGGGTCGAGGTTTTTCTGCTGTTTCACATCTGAACTCAGACATCGGTGTACATCAGAGTCAGCTTTTTTTCCTCCAAGCTGCACAACTTGTTGCCAGCGAGAGCGAGGTGGGCTGAGCTGGTCTTTGGGATAACTCGGCTCCTTTCTTTTTCAGTTGTGTGCCTAGACTTTTCCTTTTCTCCACCTTTTCTTTCTTGCTCTTCCTCCCCCACTTGCATTCTCTGTTAAAGGCAATTCTGATTTGGCTTTCTGGACACATCCTCGAGGAAGTAGATCCAGGAAATCTAGGCTGGTCTGTACCTTCAGAGCTGTAGGCTATAGACTAGATAGATACGGGCTCCAGGGAGAATTACTATTGGCTAATTCTCATTTCTTTTCCAGATTCTGCAATAGGTAAGCATGGGGACAGCAGTGTAGTCCTCCTCCTGAGAGGCTGGGCTCAGCGTGGAATGCCAAGAAGCCCACCCTGAGTGATACAGTAGGAAGCAAGACGGAAAAGGAGCATGGCCAACAGAGCCATACGAGTAGCGGCTTTTCAGCCAATCACTCCTGCATACAAAGTGGGAAAGTGTGGGCTGGAGAGCCAGAGGGCTCTGCTGCTACCACTGGCACCAGGGAAGCAGCAGGTCCTCTTCAGAGGAGGTGACACGCACTTGAGCCTTTCCAAAGGGCCTTGGGAATTGCTGGGAACTGGGGCCCTGTGACAGTGACGGTAAGGTCGTCAGCCTGCAGCTCTGCGGCAGTTAAAACTCCCACTGAAACAGTTTGGATGGCAGAGGCTGTTCTGTGTGTTTCGGTTTGGGCACTCGTTTCACTGAGATAGAATCATTTCTTTGCAATTAGGTGGGGGGGATCTTCTTGCACTGGTCTTCTCTTGCTGGAGCACGTCCTGACAGCCTTTGTCATCCAGAGCTTTCCCCTCTGTTCCTGAGAGGGGTGATGTCCACAATGGGGAACGACTCCTGTGAGGAAGGGCTTCACCAGCAGGCTTGGATTTTGGGAATGCCCCAAGGCGACGGATGGGGCTGGTGCTCATCCCTGAATGTTGATGTGCTGACAATCTAGAGTGAAGGCTGAGGTGTTTCTGGTGGCACCCAGACTTAGCCAGGTGTTTTCTGTTAGCCACGGAACTTAAAAATGACTTAAAAATGTCTAGTGCTACCACAAGAGAGCTTGGTGTTGGGTGGGAAGTGGAATGGACTGTGGCCTTCTATGGAGGCCTTGGCAGTGGTCTCCCTGTAGGTGCTGGCTTTAAGTTGGACAAGCACGCGTCATCCTCTCTGCACCCTTGACGTACTCTCCTCCTTCTTCCTTTTGCCCTCCCTCCATACCTGTCAAAGCTCTTTTCCTCAGCACAGGAAGGAACTGGAGCTGTTGGAGAGGGTCCAGAGGAGGGCCACAAAAATGATGAGAGGGCTGGAAGACCTCTGCGATGAGGAAAGGCTGAAAGAGCCGGGGTTGTTCAGGCTGGAGAAGAGAAGGCTGCGGGGAGACCTTCTTGCGGCCTTTCAATACTTAAAGGGGGCTTAGAAGCAAGATGGGGACAGACTTTTTAGCAGGGCCTGTAGCGATAGGACAAAGGGGGATGGTTTTAAAGTGAAAGAGGGTAGATTCAGACTAGCTAGAAGGAAGAGATTTTTTACGATGAGGATCACAGGGGTATCTTGTAGTTAGACTTTGAAGGAAGATCTATCCACCTGCCTGTACAGTGGAACACATACCAAAACCACTGTCACCAACTTTTCCCCCCTGCTGAGGGGGAGGAGGGTGTGCAGGCAAATGGGCAGAGACGGGAGCTGTGCTGCTGGGAGCACGCTGGGGAGCGGGAGGTCTGACGCAGCTCTGTGCCTAGGGCTTGCCGTGCGGCACCAGAGGGACAAAAGCGAGGAGAAGCTGGCTGAGCTCCCATCCTGGATGTGGCTGGGAGAGAACCTGCCTCCTGGCTGACAGAGGTAAGTGGCCTGTGGCTGCCCTGCCCTGCCCTTGAGCCCTTTCAGGCACTGTTCCTTCCTCCCTGCCTCCCTCCCTAATGCAGGTGCCTCAGGCACCTTGAAGCCATTTCAAGGCAGCAGAGCAGGATGGGAAGAGCAGCAGGTTGAGAGGCAGCTGAGGAAATGGCCGCATTCCAGTGGCAGCACCATCCTCACCTCTGTGCCCTCCAGGTGCCAGGCATCGTGAGGTGCCTCTGTGAAAACAGGGAGTGCATCCGCACGGCGTCAGCCCAGCAGAGCCTGGACTTGCTGCTTCTCCTGATGACCGACCAGTGCCCCAGGGAAGTGGTGACGAGCCTGTTGAAGCTCTCTCCATCATGTGACAGGTACTGAGCCCAACAGCCCCCGTGGGCTTGCGCCGTGTGGGGAGAGGGGCCTGGAGACTTTCTGGCTGCCGGAGCCACGGAAAAGCGCAGGACATCTCCGAGGAGCAGGGCCCTCCAGCCCACCCCGCTTTCCAGCCCTGGTAGATTGGCCAGGCCCGCAGTAGCCAAAGCTGGCCAAGCCAGCCCGGAGCCCCGCCACGAGGTTCCTCCCTGCCCCACGGGGAAGACTATCTCAGCCTGGGTCCTGTGGGGCTGGCCCGGGCACAGTGTGGTGGCCGAGGTAGCCCTGCTGACAGAGCACTCTGGGCCTGCAGTACCGCTCTGGCCATGTGAGGTGTGATGCTTTCCCAGCCCCACACCTTGAAGAAGGTCTTGAGGGAGCTGCTCAGCAAGCTCCAGGACCAGCGGCTGTGCAGGGTGTTCAGCTCCAACACAGAGCACGCCAGCCATGCAGGGCCACCCCATGCTGCTTGGGCCCCAACGCACAAACACGAAGCCCAGGCAGCTCCCTGCTTCCCCCCTGCCTGCATCCCCCTGCCCTGCTCTGCAGACTGGAAACGTGGGGCAGGGCAAGGGCTGGGTCAGGGGCAGAGACATGGCCTCAGCACAGGCTGAGCAGTCTGCAAGTTTGGGGACAGAAGACACTCGTCACCACTCATGTGTCATGCCACCTTTGTGCCCGCTCTTGCTCTTGGATCGCTCCTAAGAGGCATGAGAGCAAGAGGCTGCCCCCGGGACGGGCTGTCTGGCCCCGGTGCCCTTGCCCTGAGCTGCCAGTGGGGACCGGGAGCCGCACGGTACGGGGAGCGCTGCAGGCTCTGCCAGTCTTTCACTGCTGTCTCTGTTTCAGCTGCTGGCCTCCAGCGACATTGAATCAGAGCAGTTTGCTGGCCTCCACAAAGTCCAGAGGTACGTAAGGCGTCCAAGCCTGGTGCTGCTCTCGCTGGTGCTCAGAGGCCTCATCACGCTGTCGCAGAGACCTGAGACGGTGAGCAGGGCATAGTCAAGGGAAGCCATGTCGGCAGCCTGGGGCTGGGTCAGTGGGTAACGCGGTGGCTTGGCCTGGGCTGGGAGTCGGGAGGTGGGGTGAGGGCTCCAAATGCCCTCGCTGTCCCCTTCACGGGCCCCAGGCTCCTTCAGGCTCGGAGCTTGCCGCTGCAGCACAAGGAGAAAGGCTCCCTCACCCACCGGCAGGAGCTCTCACTCCTGGCACATGCCCGTGATGCCGGGCAGGAGTCTGTGCTCCGTGCCAAGGCAGCCAGCACCAAGCTGCCTCAGTCGAGGGAGCACTGTCCCCAGAAGAAGCGTCCTGCGGAGAAGGGGAGGATGAGCCAGAGCCCAGGGTACAGCTGATGCTACGGGCTGACTCTGGGGCGTGGGGCAGTGGGGCTCTGTCATGAAGGGGTCCCAGCCCACCCACTACCAGCTTGAAGATGGCTGCCCTTCCCCGCAGCCAGCAGTGCACGAGCCATGGGGTCTGCAGAGTGCTGCCATGGAGGGGCCTGGTGGCTGCCTGAGGAGCTTTCCAGGCCCGGAGGGTTACCAAGCCATCTGGCCGTTTGGGCCAGTCGGGAAAGGGGGTGGCGGAGCAGGAGACACGGAGCCTTTGTTCTCCTGCCCTAACTTTCCCACCCGCTGCTATCCCCGTGTCCCCATCATGCGCCCATGGCCACCGCCTGCCAGGAGGCTGCTGCAGGGATTCCTGTGCCGCCCGGCAGGAAGGCGGACGGGAGGCTGGTGCTTAGTGGCCAGAGCATTTTTGCCAGGGTGGTCTTGGACCGCTTCACAAAAAGGGAATTGTGTGCTTCCTACAGGCAAGAAAAATGCTGGTCCTGCTGCCAGACATCCTGGAGACCCAGCAGAACGCCAACACTGACAAGACGATGAAGGCCCTGCTGGTCTTCAGAAATGGGATGGGTCATCTGAAGAGGGAGGAGGCCAGCCTCACCGCTCTGCAGCTGGTGGAGAAGCTCCTGCCACTCTTTGATGAGGTAAGGCTGCTGGGGGAGCCTGAGCCCCACTGCTGGGCCCTCTGCAAGGACAACTGCCCGTCAACCCAGCCCTGCGGCAGCACTTGGGCAGGGCTGTTCCCCGCCTCACGCCCCTGGGCTCGCGTGGGGATGGCTGCAGGGCTCTGCAGCCCAGCACGGCTTCTCCCTGCCAGCTTGATGCCTCCGGGCGACCTGAGCCCCCTGTGCTGGGGCCCAGCCCAGCCCCTGTGCCAAGCAGCTGCAGGCCAAGAGCTGCTCACAGAGCTGCTGCCTCCCTGAGGCCTCCCCCAGCTGCGCTGCCAGGCAGGACCAGACGTTGTCCCCGGGCACCGTGGCAGGGGGGCTGAGGCTGAGGCGGTGATGTGTGCCCCGGAGGCATTGCCGAGGGCCAGCCCGCTCTCCTCCTTGGCCTGTCCCTGGGGAGCTCCGTGCTGGTGCGGCTGGTGTGGCTGGTGGTGAATGCTGGGGGGTGGCACAGGCACGGCCTGGTGGAAACCTCTTGCGTGGCCTTTCATGGGCCCGGGGCCTTTCAGCCACAGCTGCAGATCTGGCCCACGGCTCCTGTGTGCAGAGCCTCCCTCCAAAGCATCTCCCCTCACATCAGCCCCGCTAACGCCCTTGCTCAGGGAGCGGCTCTTGCTGAAGTCCTCCTGTTCTCCTCCCTCCCAGGAGTGCAGCCAGCTGCGAGAGCTCTCCATCTGCCTCTTCAAAGACATGCTACGGATGGTGGTGGGGAACGACAAGCAGCAGATGAAGGAGAACGTGCGGAAAAGCCTGCTCCCACCGTTCTTCCGCATGAGGGACCAGATGGAGAGCGTGGCCAAGGTATAGATTTGAAACGTGACCAGTGCTGCGGGGAAGGGCGTGCTGCCACCACAGGGGTGGGCTGGGCATCAGGGAGGGGCAAGGGCTGCCGGCAGTTGGACTCTTGGTGTCTGTGTCACCCCAGGATGCAACTGCCCGAGTCACAGAGGCAGTGGTTAATTTATTGGCTAATCATTGGTTAATTTAGCATCGACAAGGCAATTAAATAGGGTTTACTACAACATTTGTATCGATACACACAGACACAACAGGCCTAGTAATTTGTCGCAAATTTAGTGAAAGACACACAATAGGCATATATAAAGGTACCTAGTAAAAATTTGCCTCGAGTTCAGTGAAACACTCACATCAAATGATTAACTCAGCGGGCGAAGGTTGAGTCTCGAGGAGTGAAAGGCGCCGGAGATCAGCCCAGGTCCTGTTGTCGGGCCTCTGTATTCAAACTTAACCGTTTGCAGCTCTGAGGGGCGTCCCACTCGGAGGGAGATGCTGGTGCAGCCCGCTGCGGTCCAGGAGAGCTCCAAGGGTCTCACTTGGTCCTGCTGTTTATAGGGTCGTGACAGGATTGACTTTAGGCATCAGTACATTTCCATCCTATTGTCACAATCCGGGTCATTAATTACTGGAGTTCTGAAGAATTCCAGTGGCGCTGGTACAGATCCACCCGCACTAATCCACCCGAGTTACGACCCAGATAAGATATGTTCCCAGGGTGTCAGGAGGCGACTGATTATCCCTGGTACAGACAGTGCTACTCCCACCTTAGGCATGCAAGAGTTTCTAATAAGGCCAAGGGACGCTTAATGGCCAAACTCGTTGCACAAATGCCAAGTCTTGATGGGAGTTTCTGAGATGGTAAAGCAGTCCAGGAAGGGGGGCAGGGGAGATGCACCACCACGCTGTCGCAAGCCAGGTCCCTGCGCGTGCCGGCCTCACCTGCCCTCCCTCCCTTCACCCCCAGAGTATTTCTGTCGCTGTAGATAACCGTAAGGGCTCTGGGCTGGGAATTGTGGGAAGAGGAGATGAAGAGAATTATCTGGGAAGTCAGTGAAGAAGGGTCAGGGCAGATAAACGTTGAGTCCTTTCTGCAGGTGATGACGCAGAAAATGGTACTCCCGCCCACGTGGGCTAAGAGTGGATGCTGAGAGTGATGCCCTGTTTCCCCCTGGCCATGGCTGGGCCCCAAGGCCAGCTTGGCGCCAGCCCCAGGGAGGTGATTGCCACATCACAGTGGGCAGTGGTGGCCGTGTAACCGTGATGTCACTCTGGCCTTGTGACACGGGCACCCCCATGGGTACAAAGGGGGCTGCTCCCAGAGGCAGGGCAGCACCTGGAGGACAACCTCAGTGGTGCTGGGCAGGAGTCTGGGGAGTACTCGCCAACGACCTGTCCCGTGTGCGCCGTGCAGAGGGGCCCCGCGGGCACCTGGCAAAGCAGGGCAGAGGAAGCTGCTTCTCTCCTCAGCGGTCCCTGGTGCCCCCCACCGTGTCCTGCCACGTGCTCAGCACCCAGCTGGCACGGGCCAAGCTCGGCACGGAACCAGTGCGTGCGAGTGCACAGGACCGCTGGCGAGGGGGAGGGGGCGCAGGCACGTGAGTGCAGACGGCGGACGGTGCCCTACACTGGGGGGAGGCTCCCGTGCCAGCCCTGGGCATCCCTGACTGTGCACGTGTGTGGCCTTCCTTTGCGTGAGAGAGCGTGGGTGCGCCTGTGTTTGCGGAGCACAAGGCCGTGCGTGGCTGTGCCCGCGGGCGTACGGCTGTACCTGTGCCAGCACCCGCGGTGCTGGGCACAGCTGCAGGTGAGCGGGGTTGTGTGCCTGTGCACAGTCGTGCGGGGGTGCGTTCCCCTGAGCCCACCCGCGTGTCCCTGTGCGCTTGTGTGTCAGGGTAGGGCAGCGTCCCCCACCAGTGTCCGTGCCGGATAGTGCCTGCGGCCGTGCCCCTCACACCCTGCCGGCTCCCGACGCGCAGGTGCAGCCATGCAGGCACAAGTGGGCAAGCAAGAGCTCCGCATGCTGCGGGAGCGCCTGACGCAGTGTTCTGCTGCGTCACAGAGGCACAAGGAGGTGCTGCGGCATCTGGTAGGTGTGGAGCGTTCCCCTTGTCCCCGGGGGCTGGGGCTGCGAGACCTGAGCCCCTGAGCCCTCCTTTCCCCACACAGGGGAAGAAGCAGCAGGAGCTGCAGGAAACCATGCAGCAGCTCACCATGGAGGTCAGCGTCCCCTCCTCTGCCCACCTCCCCCAGCTGTAGCCCCTGGGGCTGTGGCAGGGGCTCAGTGCCTGTGTCCGGCTCCTCTTCCCAGAACTGTGCTGTGGCGCGGTGTTTGGAAAGCAATGGCCGGGAGCTCCAGCAGCTGGAGCAGCTGGTGGCCCAGGCGAAGGTGAGTTCACAGAATCAGAGAGTGCTTGAGGTTGGACGGGACCTCTGGAGATCACCAGAGCCAGTTGCTCCAGATGGGGACTGCGTGCAACGTTGGGCCTGGGGGTCCCTCTCTCTGCCCCTGGTGCCTGCAGGGCTGGGAAGGCGAGGGCATGCGAGGGCAACGGCAGTGCCCGAGGGGAGCTGGGAGGGGATAATGGCGAGGGGAATGCACTCCTGGCAGTGTCCCGCCGCCCTGATGGCTGCTTTTCTTCCCCTCCTCTCCCACAGGAGCACGTTCCAGTGGCAAGCAGGGAGGCAGCCGCAAGCCTGGAAGAGGCACAGAAGGTACAGGGGAAAAGGAGGCCCGTCCTGAAAGGGTCAGGGAGGGGGGTGCCAGTGGTGGGTCCATGCACCCCAGCAGCCATGGGCAGCGGTGTGGCTGGGGAGATTTCCTCCGGGATACGGCGTCTGTGATGGAGGGACTGGGCCTGTGCAGATCCCCCGGGCTCTTGGCTGTGGCTGTGGTGCAGAGAGGAGCCTGCTGTGGGTCTGCAGGCACAGCAGTACGGCTTTGGGGAAGGGGGTGGGATGAGTGACCCTCACTTGTGTGTCAGGGGACGCCATGCGAAACAGGAACCCAGGCATGGGCTGGAGGTGGGGTGCTGGGTAGTGCGGTGTTGGGCTCTGGCCAGTGTCATGGCGGTCATCCTCCACCCCCTGCCCCTCCTGGAGACGTTCCCGTTCCCTCTTCTCTCCCAGGCAGCCCTCTTCCAGGGAAAGGCAGAGGGAGGCACAGCAGCGCGGGAGCTGATGAAGGTCTGTGACCCGCATCCCTAAATCCCTCAGGGGGGTGGCCAGAGCTGCTGGGCAATGGGGCCAGCCCCAGGACACCCAGGTGCCTGCTGCCCTGGCCCTGGCCTGACCTCCAGGGCCCTGGGGACTGACTGGGCATGCCCTTTCCCACCAGGGCTCTCTGCAATGTGTCCCGCTTGCTTTGCAGAAGGAGCAGTGGTCAGAGCTGACAGAAGCTGTTCAGGAGCACGTTGAGGTCAAGAAGGTAGTGGTGACAGGAGGGATGAGGGCTCAATAATGGTTGTGGGGGGAAGCCCCCTCAGAGCAGGCATGGCACGGACTCTTGACCGGGCCCTTTGCTTGTCCAGCTGCTCAGGAAGAAGCTGCAGCGCCTCCAGGAGAGACGGGAACGCCTCCGAGAGCCAACAGCTTTGTGAGTGGCGATGGGGCCCTGATGGAAACCTGGGGCAGCGGGGTGGGGGCTGCTGAGCAGCTTCGGGCAGACCTCTGCCACTTGCAGGCATCCTTCTGGCTCCTGTCCACTCCTCCAGCCTGCTCTGGAGAGCCCTTGGTCTGCTCCTAAGCGGCTCAAATCCTCTCTCAGCAATTCGGGACTCCTGGAAGCAGCTCTGCACAACTCTGAGCAGCTCCAGCAGGCGTGGGGCAGGACAGGGGCGGGGGGTGGGTCTGTGCAGTGCTGGGATGCCGGGAGTGCCTGGTGCCAGCCCCAGCAGAGGCTGGGCAGCACCCTGGCTCCCTCTTGGCCCCCCAGCACGGCGCCGTGCCGGCCGTGGTCTCTTCTCACAGCCCAGAACGCCGCGGTGTCCGTAGCAGGGGGAAGACGGCGCAGGCAGAGGAGACAGGCGAGTCGCTGCTGCAGGAGATGGTGGCTGTGCGGCTGGTAGGACAGACAAGCCCGCTGTGGGCGCTGGGGAGGGAAGGGTCTGCGCTGTGCCCGGGGGACATGGGGGCACTGATGTCAGCGGGGACGAGGGAGGGGGTCTGAGCCCCCAAACCTCAGCAACCTCGCACACCCCAACACACGTCGCTGCTGTGCCTTGGCCTGCAGGAGGAGCAGATGGTGTCCAGGAGGCACAAGATCACTTCTTGGCTGAGGTGAGTTGCCCTGCGGGCGTTGGGGGCGGGGTGCCGGGGCTCTTCCATAGGCAGTGCGCTGGCCGTGCCAGTGGTCCAAGGGTATTAGGCAGCTTTGGACTTCTTGGGGATGACATGTTTCAGTATTTCTTTTCTTCCAAACTTGGGGGGCGTGCAGGGGGGGATTTTGGGGCCCACTGGGGAGACGTAGAGCAGAGGCGTGAGAGATGGCCGGGCCCCTCGCCCCAGTCCTGACTGGGGGGAGTGTTGTGCCCATCACGCTGCAAGGTCCCACAGTGGTGTTCAAAGAGGGTGCTTGGAAAGAGCTGAGAGAAATTTGCCCCCTGCTCTGCCTGACCCCTCTCCTGTCCCACAGGAGACTACTTCTGTTCCTCGCCTTCCTGCAGATCGCCATCCTCATCCTGGTCCTGCTGAAGAGGGACATCCTTAACTGGGTCCTGCCACCAAAGCTGGCGGCTGCCTTTGGGAGCCCCCCAGCAAGGCCCCGCTTCTTTTGAAATAAAACTAGAAAGCGAATAAAGAAATCTCTGATGGTAGGACAAGTGCGTGACCTTGTCAATGAATGTCAGCTGACGGGTCAGAGGGAGGTGGCTCCCGTCGCCGCACGACGGCTCTGCCTCAGACCTGAGATTCAGGTCACCAACGGATGGTGGGTCTGTGCTTGGATCCACATTTCCCAAAAGCCGGCAGCACAGCTTGGGTGGGGGGAAAGGCAGGTATCAGACCTTGGGGCTGAGAGAGGGGCACAAGCATCTGCCAAGGGAGCTGCATCCAGCCAGGAGCGCTCCCCACTGCCTTCTCTGGCAACGAAGCCCTGGTGCGTGCTCTCACCAGGAGGCAGAAACAACTTCCCTGTCTGGAAATCCCCATTTATCAAAGGCTGGCAGCAGAGACGGGGCTGTCCGTGAGCACCAAACCCATGTAAAGGCCTGGGGACAACAAAGGCCCCTGGCCTGTCCCCACCAGAGCATGCCCGCTCCAAAGCTTGGAGCCGCCTGTTGGAGAGGAGGCCACTCTGCCTTCCCCTGGCCTGCGGACATCAAACACCGACCCCCAGCTGTCAGGGCTGGGGCTGGCGACCCTCGGGGCAGCAGCAGGAGCCACTCTGACCCTGCTGCTGGGGCTGGCCCTGGGGGTGAGCCCTCAGGCCCAGGGCTGGGGACTGGGCCATGGCGGGGCCCGTGGGTGGTGAGGCCTCCACGTCCCTCCCCCCAGGCCCATCCGCACTGTCAGACACCTGCTCCTGCTCCTGCAGCTCCGCTGGCCCCGGCCCCGGCCCCGGCCCTGCTCCCCCAGGCCCCGGCTGCCCCCGCCCCGGCTCCGCCCCTTTCTCCTCAGGCCGCTCGGCCTCCGCCCCCTCCGGCCCCGCCCCACCCAGCTCTGACTGACAGGCCGCCTCCGGCTCCGCTGATTGGCTCAGCCGTGGCCAATGGCGCGGCTGTTTCCGGGCAGGCTCAGGCAGCCTGGGCCTCTCCTCCCAGAGCCGCCCTGCGCCCGCTGCCCCCGCAGCGCAGCGGCTCCTCAGCCCGCCAGGACACTGAGGAGCTGCCCTGGATTTGCTCTGGATCGGCAAGGCTTTCCCAAACTGCGGCTCTGTCTGTGCTCCAGCCCCAGCCCTGGCCAGGAGGAGCTGCGTGGCGGGAGCCGCTGGCGTGGGCCAGGCCGGCAGCTGGCAGGAGACGGGGCTCTGCCCCCGGTCCCAGCGCCCGTGCTGAGCCCAGCACCCAGGGCCTCCCTCGGGCCTCGCTTCCCCCGGGCGCTGAGGAGGAGAGACGCCCTGTGCTGGCGGGGCCCAGGGCGTCCTCCTGCGGCCAGAAGGAAGGACGGAGCCCCGTCCCTCTCCCTGCAGGGGCTGACCACTGTCCTTGGCTTCTGTCCCCAGGGCTCCCCAGCGCTGGCAGGCCTCGCGGGGCCTCGGGGCCAAGCAAATGCCGGGGCACGAGGGGCTCAGGGCAGCCTTGGGCATCTGCGAAGCTGAGGTGTGGCTGCCCCTTTGCTTCTGCAGATGCAGTTGTTTTCCACCCCCTTAGTGGTCCAAGGTGTTTCTCCTCGTGGCACGTGGACTGGACGGACGCCACATCCCTGTTAGTCTGGGAGGACGTCAGGGAAACGAGCAAGTCCCAGTATGCACACAGGTAGGAGGAGAGTGAAAAGGAGATGGGTCCAGGTTTTTCTGCTGTTTCACATCTGAACTCAGACATCGGTGTACATCAGAGTCAGCTTTTTTTCCTCCAAGCTGCACAACTTGTTGCCAGCGAGAGCGAGGTGGGCTGAGCTGGTCTTTGGGATAACTCGGCTCCTTTCTTTTTCAGTTGTGTGCCTAGACTTTTCCTTTTCTCCACCTTTTCTTTCTTGCTCTTCCTCCCCCACTTGCATTCTCTGTTAAAGGCAATTCTGATTTGGCTTTCTGGACACATCCTCGAGGAAGTAGATCCAGGAAATCTAGGCTGGTCTGTACCTTCAGAGCTGTAGGCTATAGACTAGATAGATACGGGCTCCAGGGAGAATTACTATTGGCTAATTCTCATTTCTTTTCCAGATTCTGCAATAGGTAAGCATGGGGACAGCAGTGTAGTCCTCCTCCTGAGAGGCTGGGCTCAGCGTGGAATGCCAAGAAGCCCACCCTGAGTGATACAGTAGGAAGCAAGACGGAAAAGGAGCATGGCCAACAGAGCCATACGAGTAGCGGCTTTTCAGCCAATCACTCCTGCATACAAAGTGGGAAAGTGTGGGCTGGAGAGCCAGAGGGCTCTGCTGCTACCACTGGCACCAGGGAAGCAGCAGGTCCTCTTCAGAGGAGGTGACACGCACTTGAGCCTTTCCAAAGGGCCTTGGGAATTGCTGGGAACTGGGGCCCTGTGACAGTGACGGTAAGGTCGTCAGCCTGCAGCTCTGCGGCAGTTAAAACTCCCACTGAAACAGTTTGGATGGCAGAGGCTGTTCTGTGTGTTTCGGTTTGGGCACTCGTTTCACTGAGATAGAATCATTTCTTTGCAATTAGGTGGGGGGGATCTTCTTGCACGGGTCTTCTCTTGCTGGAGCACGTCCTGACAGCCTTTGTCATCCAGAGCTTTCCCCTCTGTTCCTGAGAGGGGTGATGTCCACAATGGGGAACGACTCCTGTGAGGAAGGGCTTCACCAGCAGGCTTGGATTTTGGGAATGCCCCAAGGCGACGGATGGGGCTGGTGCTCATCCCTGAATGTTGATGTGCTGACAATCTAGAGTGAAGGCTGAGGTGTTTCTGGTGGCACCCAGACTTAGCCAGGTGTTTTCTGTTAGCCACGGAACTTAAAAATGACTTAAAAATGTCTAGTGCTACCACAAGAGAGCTTGGTGTTGGGTGGGAAGTGGAATGGACTGTGGCCTTCTATGGAGGCCTTGGCAGTGGTCTCCCTGTAGGTGCTGGCTTTAAGTTGGACAAGCACGCGTCATCCTCTCTGCACCCTTGACGTACTCTCCTCCTTCTTCCTTTTGCCCTCCCTCCATACCTGTCAAAGCTCTTTTCCTCAGCACAGGAAGGAACTGGAGCTGTTGGAGAGGGTCCAGAGGAGGGCCACAAAAATGATGAGAGGGCTGGAAGACCTCTGCGATGAGGAAAGGCTGAAAGAGCCGGGGTTGTTCAGGCTGGAGAAGAGAAGGCTGCGGGGAGACCTTCTTGCGGCCTTTCAATACTTAAAGGGGGCTTAGAAGCAAGATGGGGACAGACTTTTTAGCAGGGCCTGTAGCGATAGGACAAAGGGGGATGGTTTTAAAGTGAAAGAGGGTAGATTCAGACTAGCTAGAAGGAAGAGATTTTTTACGATGAGGATCACAGGGGTATCTTGTAGTTAGACTTTGAAGGAAGATCTATCCACCTGCCTGTACAGTGGAACACATACCAAAACCACTGTCACCAACTTTTCCCCCCTGCTGAGGGGGAGGAGGGTGTGCAGGCAAATGGGCAGAGACGGGAGCTGTGCTGCTGGGAGCACGCTGGGGAGCGGGAGGTCTGACGCAGCTCTGTGCCTAGGGCTTGCCGTGCGGCACCAGAGGGACAAAAGCGAGGAGAAGCTGGCTGAGCTCCCATCCTGGATGTGGCTGGGAGAGAACCTGCCTCCTGGCTGACAGAGGTAAGTGGCCTGTGGCTGCCCTGCCCTGCCCTTGAGCCCTTTCAGGCACTGTTCCTTCCTCCCTGCCTCCCTCCCTAATGCAGGTGCCTCAGGCACCTTGAAGCCATTTCAAGGCAGCAGAGCAGGATGGGAAGAGCAGCAGGTTGAGAGGCAGCTGAGGAAATGGCCGCATTCCAGTGGCAGCACCATCCTCACCTCTGTGCCCTCCAGGTGCCAGGCATCGTGAGGTGCCTCTGTGAAAACAGGGAGTGCATCCGCACGGCGTCAGCCCAGCAGAGCCTGGACTTGCTGCTTCTCCTGATGACCGACCAGTGCCCCAGGGAAGTGGTGACGAGCCTGTTGAAGCTCTCTCCATCATGTGACAGGTACTGAGCCCAACAGCCCCCGTGGGCTTGCGCCGTGTGGGGAGAGGGGCCTGGAGACTTTCTGGCTGCCGGAGCCACGGAAAAGCGCAGGACATCTCCGAGGAGCAGGGCCCTCCAGCCCACCCCGCTTTCCAGCCCTGGTAGATTGGCCAGGCCCGCAGTAGCCAAAGCTGGCCAAGCCAGCCCGGAGCCCCGCCACGAGGTTCCTCCCTGCCCCACGGGGAAGACTATCTCAGCCTGGGTCCTGTGGGGCTGGCCCGGGCACAGTGTGGTGGCCGAGGTAGCCCTGCTGACAGAGCACTCTGGGCCTGCAGTACCGCTCTGGCCATGTGAGGTGTGATGCTTTCCCAGCCCCACACCTTGAAGAAGGTCTTGAGGGAGCTGCTCAGCAAGCTCCAGGACCAGCGGCTGTGCAGGGTGTTCAGCTCCAACACAGAGCACGCCAGCCATGCAGGGCCACCCCATGCTGCTTGGGCCCCAACGCACAAACACGAAGCCCAGGCAGCTCCCTGCTTCCCCCCTGCCTGCATCCCCCTGCCCTGCTCTGCAGACTGGAAACGTGGGGCAGGGCAAGGGCTGGGTCAGGGGCAGAGACATGGCCTCAGCACAGGCTGAGCAGTCTGCAAGTTTGGGGACAGAAGACACTCGTCACCACTCATGTGTCATGCCACCTTTGTGCCCGCTCTTGCTCTTGGATCGCTCCTAAGAGGCATGAGAGCAAGAGGCTGCCCCCGGGACGGGCTGTCTGGCCCCGGTGCCCTTGCCCTGAGCTGCCAGTGGGGACCGGGAGCCGCACGGTACGGGGAGCGCTGCAGGCTCTGCCAGTCTTTCACTGCTGTCTCTGTTTCAGCTGCTGGCCTCCAGCGACATTGAATCAGAGCAGTTTGCTGGCCTCCACAAAGTCCAGAGGTACGTAAGGCGTCCAAGCCTGGTGCTGCTCTCGCTGGTGCTCAGAGGCCTCATCACGCTGTCGCAGAGACCTGAGACGGTGAGCAGGGCATAGTCAAGGGAAGCCATGTCGGCAGCCTGGGGCTGGGTCAGTGGGTAACGCGGTGGCTTGGCCTGGGCTGGGAGTCGGGAGGTGGGGTGAGGGCTCCAAATGCCCTCGCTGTCCCCTTCACGGGCCCCAGGCTCCTTCAGGCTCGGAGCTTGCCGCTGCAGCACAAGGAGAAAGGCTCCCTCACCCACCGGCAGGAGCTCTCACTCCTGGCACATGCCCGTGATGCCGGGCAGGAGTCTGTGCTCCGTGCCAAGGCAGCCAGCACCAAGCTGCCTCAGTCGAGGGAGCACTGTCCCCAGAAGAAGCGTCCTGCGGAGAAGGGGAGGATGAGCCAGAGCCCAGGGTACAGCTGATGCTACGGGCTGACTCTGGGGCGTGGGGCAGTGGGGCTCTGTCATGAAGGGGTCCCAGCCCACCCACTACCAGCTTGAAGATGGCTGCCCTTCCCCGCAGCCAGCAGTGCACGAGCCATGGGGTCTGCAGAGTGCTGCCATGGAGGGGCCTGGTGGCTGCCTGAGGAGCTTTCCAGGCCCGGAGGGTTACCAAGCCATCTGGCCGTTTGGGCCAGTCGGGAAAGGGGGTGGCGGAGCAGGAGACACGGAGCCTTTGTTCTCCTGCCCTAACTTTCCCACCCGCTGCTATCCCCGTGTCCCCATCATGCGCCCATGGCCACCGCCTGCCAGGAGGCTGCTGCAGGGATTCCTGTGCCGCCCGGCAGGAAGGCGGACGGGAGGCTGGTGCTTAGTGGCCAGAGCATTTTTGCCAGGGTGGTCTTGGACCGCTTCACAAAAAGGGAATTGTGTGCTTCCTACAGGCAAGAAAAATGCTGGTCCTGCTGCCAGACATCCTGGAGACCCAGCAGAACGCCAACACTGACAAGACGATGAAGGCCCTGCTGGTCTTCAGAAATGGGATGGGTCATCTGAAGAGGGAGGAGGCCAGCCTCACCGCTCTGCAGCTGGTGGAGAAGCTCCTGCCACTCTTTGATGAGGTAAGGCTGCTGGGGGAGCCTGAGCCCCACTGCTGGGCCCTCTGCAAGGACAACTGCCCGTCAACCCAGCCCTGCGGCAGCACTTGGGCAGGGCTGTTCCCCGCCTCACGCCCCTGGGCTCGCGTGGGGATGGCTGCAGGGCTCTGCAGCCCAGCACGGCTTCTCCCTGCCAGCTTGATGCCTCCGGGCGACCTGAGCCCCCTGTGCTGGGGCCCAGCCCAGCCCCTGTGCCAAGCAGCTGCAGGCCAAGAGCTGCTCACAGAGCTGCTGCCTCCCTGAGGCCTCCCCCAGCTGCGCTGCCAGGCAGGACCAGACGTTGTCCCCGGGCACCGTGGCAGGGGGCTGAGGCTGAGGCGGTGATGTGTGCCCCGGAGGCATTGCCGAGGGCCAGCCCGCTCTCCTCCTTGGCCTGTCCCTGGGGAGCTCCACGCTGGTGCGGCTGGTGTGGCTGGTGGTGAATGCTGGGGGGTGGCACAGGCACGGCCTGGTGGAAACCTCTTGCGTGGCCTTTCATGGGCCCGGGGCCTTTCAGCCACAGCTGCAGATCTGGCCCACGGCTCCTGTGTGCAGAGCCTCCCTCCAAAGCATCTCCCCTCACATCAGCCCCGCTAACGCCCTTGCTCAGGGAGCGGCTCTTGCTGAAGTCCTCCTGTTCTCCTCCCTCCCAGGAGTGCAGCCAGCTGCGAGAGCTCTCCATCTGCCTCTTCAAAGACATGCTACGGATGGTGGTGGGGAACGACAAGCAGCAGATGAAGGAGAACGTGCGGAAAAGCCTGCTCCCACCGTTCTTCCGCATGAGGGACCAGATGGAGAGCGTGGCCAAGGTATAGATTTGAAACGTGACCAGTGCTGCGGGGAAGGGCGTGCTGCCACCACAGGGGTGGGCTGGGCATCAGGGAGGGGCAAGGGCTGCCGGCAGTTGGACTCTTGGTGTCTGTGTCACCCCAGGATGCAACTGCCCGAGTCACAGAGGCAGTGGTTAATTTATTGGCTAATCATTGGTTAATTTAGCATCGACAAGGCAATTAAATAGGGTTTACTACAACATTTGTATCGATACACACAGACACAACAGGCCTAGTAATTTGTCGCAAATTTAGTGAAAGACACACAATAGGCATATATAAAGGTACCTAGTAAAAATTTGCCTCGAGTTCAGTGAAACACTCACATCAAATGATTAACTCAGCGGGCGAAGGTTGAGTCTCGAGGAGTGAAAGGCGCCGGAGATCAGCCCAGGTCCTGTTGTCGGGCCTCTGTATTCAAACTTAACCGTTTGCAGCTCTGAGGGGCGTCCCACTCGGAGGGAGATGCTGGTGCAGCCCGCTGCGGTCCAGGAGAGCTCCAAGGGTCTCACTTGGTCCTGCTGTTTATAGGGTCGTGACAGGATTGACTTTAGGCATCAGTACATTTCCATCCTATTGTCACAATCCGGGTCATTAATTACTGGAGTTCTGAAGAATTCCAGTGGCGCTGGTACAGATCCACCCGCACTAATCCACCCGAGTTACGACCCAGATAAGATATGTTCCCAGGGTGTCAGGAGGCGACTGATTATCCCTGGTACAGACAGTGCTACTCCCACCTTAGGCATGCAAGAGTTTCTAATAAGGCCAAGGGACGCTTAATGGCCAAACTCGTTGCACAAATGCCAAGTCTTGATGGGAGTTTCTGAGATGGTAAAGCAGTCCAGGAAGGGGGGCAGGGGAGATGCACCACCACGCTGTCGCAAGCCAGGTCCCTGCGCGTGCCGGCCTCACCTGCCCTCCCTCCCTTCACCCCCAGAGTATTTCTGTCGCTGTAGATAACCGTAAGGGCTCTGGGCTGGGAATTGTGGGAAGAGGAGATGAAGAGAATTATCTGGGAAGTCAGTGAAGAAGGGTCAGGGCAGATAAACGTTGAGTCCTTTCTGCAGGTGATGACGCAGAAAATGGTACTCCCGCCCACGTGGGCTAAGAGTGGATGCTGAGAGTGATGCCCTGTTTCCCCCTGGCCATGGCTGGGCCCCAAGGCCAGCTTGGCGCCAGCCCCAGGGAGGTGATTGCCACATCACAGTGGGCAGTGGTGGCCGTGTAACCGTGATGTCACTCTGGCCTTGTGACACGGGCACCCCCATGGGTACAAAGGGGGCTGCTCCCAGAGGCAGGGCAGCACCTGGAGGACAACCTCAGTGGTGCTGGGCAGGAGTCTGGGGAGTACTCGCCAACGACCTGTCCCGTGTGCGCCGTGCAGAGGGGCCCCGCGGGCACCTGGCAAAGCAGGGCAGAGGAAGCTGCTTCTCTCCTCAGCGGTCCCTGGTGCCCCCCACCGTGTCCTGCCACGTGCTCAGCACCCAGCTGGCACGGGCCAAGCTCGGCACGGAACCAGTGCGTGCGAGTGCACAGGACCGCTGGCGAGGGGGAGGGGGCGCAGGCACGTGAGTGCAGACGGCGGACGGTGCCCTACACTGGGGGGAGGCTCCCGTGCCAGCCCTGGGCATCCCTGACTGTGCACGTGTGTGGCCTTCCTTTGCGTGAGAGAGCGTGGGTGCGCCTGTGTTTGCGGAGCACAAGGCCGTGCGTGGCTGTGCCCGCGGGCGTACGGCTGTACCTGTGCCAGCACCCGCGGTGCTGGGCACAGCTGCAGGTGAGCGGGGTTGTGTGCCTGTGCACAGTCGTGCGGGGGTGCGTTCCCCTGAGCCCACCCGCGTGTCCCTGTGCGCTTGTGTGTCAGGGTAGGGCAGCGTCCCCCACCAGTGTCCGTGCCGGATAGTGCCTGCGGCCGTGCCCCTCACACCCTGCCGGCTCCCGACGCGCAGGTGCAGCCATGCAGGCACAAGTGGGCAAGCAAGAGCTCCGCATGCTGCGGGAGCGCCTGACGCAGTGTTCTGCTGCGTCACAGAGGCACAAGGAGGTGCTGCGGCATCTGGTAGGTGTGGAGCGTTCCCCTTGTCCCCGGGGGCTGGGGCTGCGAGACCTGAGCCCCTGAGCCCTCCTTTCCCCACACAGGGGAAGAAGCAGCAGGAGCTGCAGGAAACCATGCAGCAGCTCACCATGGAGGTCAGCGTCCCCTCCTCTGCCCACCTCCCCCAGCTGTAGCCCCTGGGGCTGTGGCAGGGGCTCAGTGCCTGTGTCCGGCTCCTCTTCCCAGAACTGTGCTGTGGCGCGGTGTTTGGAAAGCAATGGCCGGGAGCTCCAGCAGCTGGAGCAGCTGGTGGCCCAGGCGAAGGTGAGTTCACAGAATCAGAGAGTGCTTGAGGTTGGACGGGACCTCTGGAGATCACCAGAGCCAGTTGCTCCAGATGGGGACTGCGTGCAACGTTGGGCCTGGGGGTCCCTCTCTCTGCCCCTGGTGCCTGCAGGGCTGGGAAGGCGAGGGCATGCGAGGGCAACGGCAGTGCCCGAGGGGAGCTGGGAGGGGATAATGGCGAGGGGAATGCACTCCTGGCAGTGTCCCGCCGCCCTGATGGCTGCTTTTCTTCCCCTCCTCTCCCACAGGAGCACGTTCCAGTGGCAAGCAGGGAGGCAGCCGCAAGCCTGGAAGAGGCACAGAAGGTACAGGGGAAAAGGAGGCCCGTCCTGAAAGGGTCAGGGAGGGGGGTGCCAGTGGTGGGTCCATGCACCCCAGCAGCCATGGGCAGCGGTGTGGCTGGGGAGATTTCCTCCGGGATACGGCGTCTGTGATGGAGGGACTGGGCCTGTGCAGATCCCCCGGGCTCTTGGCTGTGGCTGTGGTGCAGAGAGGAGCCTGCTGTGGGTCTGCAGGCACAGCAGTACGGCTTTGGGGAAGGGGGTGGGATGAGTGACCCTCACTTGTGTGTCAGGGGACGCCATGCGAAACAGGAACCCAGGCATGGGCTGGAGGTGGGGTGCTGGGTAGTGCGGTGTTGGGCTCTGGCCAGTGTCATGGCGGTCATCCTCCACCCCCTGCCCCTCCTGGAGACGTTCCCGTTCCCTCTTCTCTCCCAGGCAGCCCTCTTCCAGGGAAAGGCAGAGGGAGGCACAGCAGCGCGGGAGCTGATGAAGGTCTGTGACCCGCATCCCTAAATCCCTCAGGGGGGTGGCCAGAGCTGCTGGGCAATGGGGCCAGCCCCAGGACACCCAGGTGCCTGCTGCCCTGGCCCTGGCCTGACCTCCAGGGCCCTGGGGACTGACTGGGCATGCCCTTTCCCACCAGGGCTCTCTGCAATGTGTCCCGCTTGCTTTGCAGAAGGAGCAGTGGTCAGAGCTGACAGAAGCTGTTCAGGAGCACGTTGAGGTCAAGAAGGTAGTGGTGACAGGAGGGATGAGGGCTCAATAATGGTTGTGGGGGGAAGCCCCCTCAGAGCAGGCATGGCACGGACTCTTGACCGGGCCCTTTGCTTGTCCAGCTGCTCAGGAAGAAGCTGCAGCGCCTCCAGGAGAGACGGGAACGCCTCCGAGAGCCAACAGCTTTGTGAGTGGCGATGGGGCCCTGATGGAAACCTGGGGCAGCGGGGTGGGGGCTGCTGAGCAGCTTCGGGCAGACCTCTGCCACTTGCAGGCATCCTTCTGGCTCCTGTCCACTCCTCCAGCCTGCTCTGGAGAGCCCTTGGTCTGCTCCTAAGCGGCTCAAATCCTCTCTCAGCAATTCGGGACTCCTGGAAGCAGCTCTGCACAACTCTGAGCAGCTCCAGCAGGCGTGGGGCAGGACAGGGGCGGGGGGTGGGTCTGTGCAGTGCTGGGATGCCGGGAGTGCCTGGTGCCAGCCCCAGCAGAGGCTGGGCAGCACCCTGGCTCCCTCTTGGCCCCCCAGCACGGCGCCATGCCGGCCGTGGTCTCTTCTCACAGCCCAGAACGCCGCGGTGTCCGTAGCAGGGGGAAGACGGCGCAGGCAGAGGAGACAGGCGAGTCGCTGCTGCAGGAGATGGTGGCTGTGCGGCTGGTAGGACAGACAAGCCCGCTGTGGGCGCTGGGGAGGGAAGGGTCTGCGCTGTGCCCGGGGGACATGGGGGCACTGATGTCAGCGGGGACGAGGGAGGGGGTCTGAGCCCCCAAACCTCAGCAACCTCGCACACCCCAACACACGTCGCTGCTGTGCCTTGGCCTGCAGGAGGAGCAGATGGTGTCCAGGAGGCACAAGATCACTTCTTGGCTGAGGTGAGTTGCCCTGCGGGCGTTGGGGGCGGGGTGCCGGGGCTCTTCCATAGGCAGTGCGCTGGCCGTGCCAGTGGTCCAAGGGTATTAGGCAGCTTTGGACTTCTTGGGGATGACATGTTTCAGTATTTCTTTTCTTCCAAACTTGGGGGGCGTGCAGGGGGGGATTTTGGGGCCCACTGGGGAGACGTAGAGCAGAGGCGTGAGAGATGGCCGGGCCCCTCGCCCCAGTCCTGACTGGGGGGAGTGTTGTGCCCATCACGCTGCAAGGTCCCACAGTGGTGTTCAAAGAGGGTGCTTGGAAAGAGCTGAGAGAAATTTGCCCCCTGCTCTGCCTGACCCCTCTCCTGTCCCACAGGAGACTACTTCTGTTCCTCGCCTTCCTGCAGATCGCCATCCTCATCCTGGTCCTGCTGAAGAGGGACATCCTTAACTGGGTCCTGCCACCAAAGCTGGCGGCTGCCTTTGGGAGCCCCCCAGCAAGGCCCCGCTTCTTTTGAAATAAAACTAGAAAGCGAATAAAGAAATCTCTGATGGTAGGACAAGTGCGTGACCTTGTCAATGAATGTCAGCTGACGGGTCAGAGGGAGGTGGCTCCCGTCGCCGCACGACGGCTCTGCCTCAGACCTGAGATTCAGGTCACCAACGGATGGTGGGTCTGTGCTTGGATCCACATTTCCCAAAAGCCGGCAGCACAGCTTGGGTGGGGGGAAAGGCAGGTATCAGACCTTGGGGCTGAGAGAGGGGCACAAGCATCTGCCAAGGGAGCTGCATCCAGCCAGGAGCGCTCCCCACTGCCTTCTCTGGCAACGAAGCCCTGGTGCGTGCTCTCACCAGGAGGCAGAAACAACTTCCCTGTCTGGAAATCCCCATTTATCAAAGGCTGGCAGCAGAGACGGGGCTGTCCGTGAGCACCAAACCCATGTAAAGGCCTGGGGACAACAAAGGCCCCTGGCCTGTCCCCACCAGAGCATGCCCGCTCCAAAGCTTGGAGCCGCCTGTTGGAGAGGAGGCCACTCTGCCTTCCCCTGGCCTGCGGACATCAAACACCGACCCCCAGCTGTCAGGGCTGGGGCTGGCGACCCTCGGGGCAGCAGCAGGAGCCACTCTGACCCTGCTGCTGGGGCTGGCCCTGGGGGTGAGCCCTCAGGCCCAGGGCTGGGGACTGGGCCATGGCGGGGCCCGTGGGTGGTGAGGCCTCCACGTCCCTCCCCCCAGGCCCATCCGCACTGTCAGACACCTGCTCCTGCTCCTGCAGCTCCGCTGGCCCTGGCCCCGGCCCCGGCCCCGGCCCCGGCCCTGCTCCCCCAGGCCCCGGCTGCCCCCGCCCCGGCTCCGCCCCTTTCTCCTCAGGCCGCTCGGCCTCCGCCCCCTCCGGCCCCGCCCCACCCAGCTCTGACTGACAGGCCGCCTCCGGCTCCGCTGATTGGCTCAGCCGTGGCCAATGGCGCGGCTGTTTCCGGGCAGGCTCAGGCAGCCTGGGCCTCTCCTCCCAGAGCCGCCCTGCGCCCGCTGCCCCCGCAGCGCAGCGGCTCCTCAGCCCGCCAGGACACTGAGGAGCTGCCCTGGATTTGCTCTGGATCGGCAAGGCTTTCCCAAACTGCGGCTCTGTCTGTGCTCCAGCCCCAGCCCTGGCCAGGAGGAGCTGCGTGGCGGGAGCCGCTGGCGTGGGCCAGGCCGGCAGCTGGCAGGAGACGGGGCTCTGCCCCCGGTCCCAGCGCCCGTGCTGAGCCCAGCACCCAGGGCCTCCCTCGGGCCTCGCTTCCCCCGGGCGCTGAGGAGGAGAGACGCCCTGTGCTGGCGGGGCCCAGGGCGTCCTCCTGCGGCCAGAAGGAAGGACGGAGCCCCGTCCCTCTCCCTGCAGGGGCTGACCACTGTCCTTGGCTTCTGTCCCCAGGGCTCCCCAGCGCTGGCAGGCCTCGCGGGGCCTCGGGGCCAAGCAAATGCCGGGGCACGAGGGGCTCAGGGCAGCCTTGGGCATCTGCGAAGCTGAGGTGTGGCTGCCCCTTTGCTTCTGCAGATGCAGTTGTTTTCCACCCCCTTAGTGGTCCAAGGTGTTTCTCCTCGTGGCACGTGGACTGGACGGACGCCACATCCCTGTTAGTCTGGGAGGACGTCAGGGAAACGAGCAAGTCCCAGTATGCACACAGGTAGGAGGAGAGTGAAAAGGAGGTGGGTCGAGGTTTTTCTGCTGTTTCACATCTGAACTCAGACATCGGTGTACATCAGAGTCAGCTTTTTTTCCTCCAAGCTGCACAACTTGTTGCCAGCGAGAGCGAGGTGGGCTGAGCTGGTCTTTGGGATAACTCGGCTCCTTTCTTTTTCAGTTGTGTGCCTAGACTTTTCCTTTTCTCCACCTTTTCTTTCTTGCTCTTCCTCCCCCACTTGCATTCTCTGTTAAAGGCAATTCTGATTTGGCTTTCTGGACACATCCTCGAGGAAGTAGATCCAGGAAATCTAGGCTGGTCTGTACCTTCAGAGCTGTAGGCTATAGACTAGATAGATACGGGCTCCAGGGAGAATTACTATTGGCTAATTCTCATTTCTTTTCCAGATTCTGCAATAGGTAAGCATGGGGACAGCAGTGTAGTCCTCCTCCTGAGAGGCTGGGCTCAGCGTGGAATGCCAAGAAGCCCACCCTGAGTGATACAGTAGGAAGCAAGACGGAAAAGGAGCATGGCCAACAGAGCCATACGAGTAGCGGCTTTTCAGCCAATCACTCCTGCATACAAAGTGGGAAAGTGTGGGCTGGAGAGCCAGAGGGCTCTGCTGCTACCACTGGCACCAGGGAAGCAGCAGGTCCTCTTCAGAGGAGGTGACACGCACTTGAGCCTTTCCAAAGGGCCTTGGGAATTGCTGGGAACTGGGGCCCTGTGACAGTGACGGTAAGGTCGTCAGCCTGCAGCTCTGCGGCAGTTAAAACTCCCACTGAAACAGTTTGGATGGCAGAGGCTGTTCTGTGTGTTTCGGTTTGGGCACTCGTTTCATTGAGATAGAATCATTTCTTTGCAATTAGGTGGGGGGGATCTTCTTGCACGGGTCTTCTCTTGCTGGAGCACGTCCTGACAGCCTTTGTCATCCAGAGCTTTCCCCTCTGTTCCTGAGAGGGGTGATGTCCACAATGGGGAACGACTCCTGTGAGGAAGGGCTTCACCAGCAGGCTTGGATTTTGGGAATGCCCCAAGGCGACGGATGGGGCTGGTGCTCATCCCTGAATGTTGATGTGCTGACAATCTAGAGTGAAGGCTGGGGTGTTTCTGGTGGCACCCAGACTTAGCCAGGTGTTTTCTATTAGCCACGGAACTTAAAAATGACTTAAAAATGTCTAGTGCGACCACAAGAGAGCTTGGTGTTGGGTGGGAAGTGGAATGGACTGTGTCCTTCTATGGAGGCCATGGCAGCGGTCTCCCTGTAGGTGCTGGCTTTAAGTTGGACAAGCACGCGTCATCCTCTCTGCACCCTTGACATACTCTCCTCCTTCTTCCTTTTGCCCTCCCTCCATACCTCTCTGACTCCTAGGCTGGTGGGTTGTATTGTTTTCCTTATGGATGACCCTGCACACCATCGGTAGTGGAACTGTGCGGTGGCACGGAAAGGTAGCTCTGGATGGTAGCTCTTTTCCTCAGCACAGGAAGGTCCTGGAGCTGTTGGAGAGGGTCCAGAGGAGGGCCACAAAAATGATGAGAGGGCTGGAAGACCTCTGCGATGAGGAAAGGCTGAAAGAGCTGGGGTTGTTCAGGCTGGAGAAGAGAAGGCTGCGGGGAGACCTTCTTGCGGCCTTTCAATACTTAAAGGGGGCTTAGAAGCAAGATGGGGACAGACTTTTTAGCAGGGCCTGTAGCGATAGGACAAGGGGGAATGGTTTTAAAGTGAAAGAGGGTAGATTCAGACTAGCTAGAAGGAAGAGATTTTTTACGATGAGGATCACAGGGGTATCTTGTAGTTAGACTTTGAAGGAAGATCTATCCACCTGCCTGTACAGTGGAACACATAC
>NC_138848.1:2148830-2272830 GCF_965183815.1 Platalea leucorodia | reverse complement strand
CAAAACCACTGTCACCAACTTTTCCCCCCTGCTGAGGGGGAGGAGGGTGTGCAGGCAAACGGGCAGAGCCGGGAGCTGTGCTGCTGGGAGCACGCTGGGGAGCGGGAGGTCTGACGCAGCTCTGTGCCTAGGGCTTGCCGTGCGGCACCAGAGGGACAAAAGCGAGGAGAAGCTGGCTGAGCTCCCATCCTGGATGTGGCTGGGAGAGAACCTGCCTCCTGGCTGACAGAGGTAAGTGGCCTGTGGCTGCCCTGCCCTGCCCTTGAGCCCTTTCAGGCACTGTTCCTTCTTCCCTGCCTCCCTCCCTAATGCAGGTGCCTCAGGCACCTTGAAGCCATTTTAAGGCAGCAGAGCGGGATGGGAAGAGCAGCGGGTTGAGAGGCAGCTGAGGAAATGGCCGCATTCCAGTGGCAGCACCATCCTCACCTCTGTGCCCTCCAGGTGCCAGGCATCGTGAGGTGCCTCTGTGAAAACAGGGAGTGCATCCGCACAGCGTCAGCCCAGCAGAGCCTGGACTTGCTGCTTCTCCTGATGACCGACCAGTGCCCCAGGGAAGTGGTGACGAGCCTGTTGAAGCTCTCTCCATCATGTGACAGGTACTGAGCCCAACAGCCCCCGTGGGCTTGCGCCGTGTGGGGAGAGGGGCCTGGAGACTTTCTGGCTGCCGGAGCCACGGAAAAGCGCAGGACATCCCCGAGGAGCGGGGCCCTCCAGCCCACCCCGCTTTCCAGCCCTGGTAGATTGGCCAGGCCCGCAGTAGCCAAAGCTGGCCAAGCCAGCCCGGAGCCCCGCCACGAGGTTCCTCCCTGCCCCACGGGGAAGACTGTCTCAGCCTGGGTCCTGTGGGGCTGGCCCGGGCACAGTGTGGTGGCCGAGGTAGCCCTGCTGACAGAGCGCTCTGGGCCTGCAGTGCCGCTCTGGCCATGTGAGGTGTGATGCTTTCCCAGCCCCACACCTTGAAGAAGGTCTTGAGGGAGCTGCTCAGCAAGCTCCAGGACCAGCGGCTGTGCAGGGTGTTCAGCTCCAACACAGAGCACGCCAGCCATGCAGGGCCACCCCATGCTGCTTGGGCCCCAACGCACAAACACGAAGCCCAGGCAGCTCCCTGCTTCCCCCCTGCCTGCATCCCCCTGCCCTGCTCTGCAGACTGGAAACGTGGGGCAGGGCAAGGGCTGGGTCAGGGGCAGAGACATGGCCTCAGCACAGGCTGAGCAGTCTGCAAGTTTGGGGACAGAAGACACTCGTCACCACTTGTGTGTCATGCCGCTCTTGCTCTTGGATCGCTCCTAAGAGGCGTGAGAGCAAGAGGCTGCCCCCGGGACGGGCTGTCTGGCCCCGGTGCCCTTGCCCTGAGCTGCCAGTGGGGACCGGGAGCCGCACGGTACGGGGAGCGCTGCAGGCTCTGCCAGTCTTTCACTGCTGTCTCTGTTTCAGCTGCTGGCCTCCAGCGACATTGAATCAGAGCAGTTTGCTGGCCTCCACAAAGTCCAGAGGTACGTAAGGCGTCCAAGCCTGGTGCTGCTCTCGCTGGTGCTCAGAGGCCTCATCACGCTGTCGCAGAGACCTGAGACGGTGAGCAGGGCATAGTCGAGGGAAGCCATGTCGGCAGCCTGGGGCTGGGTCAGTGGGTAACGCGGTGGCTTGGCCTGGGCTGGGAGTCGGGAGGTGGGGTGAGGGCTCCAAATGCCCTCGCTGTCCCCTTCACGGGCCCCAGGCTCCTTCAGGCTCGGAGCTTGCCGCTGCAGCACAAGGAGAAAGGCTCCCTCACCCACCGGCAGGAGCTCTCGCTCCTGGCACATGCCCGTGGTGCCGGGCAGGAGTCTGTGCTCCGTGCCAAGGCAGCCAGCACCAAGCTGCCTCAGTCGAGGGAGCACTGTCCCCAGAAGAAGCGTCCTGCGGAGAAGGGGAGGATGAGCCAGAGCCCAGGGTACAGCTGATGCTACGGGCTGACTCTGGGGCGTGGGGCAGTGGGGCTCTGTCATGAAGGGGTCCCAGCCCACCCACTACCAGCTTGAAGATGGCTGCCCTTCCCCGCAGCCAGCAGTGCACGAGCCATGGGGTCTGCAGAGTGCTGCCATGGAGGGGCCTGGTGGCTGCCTGAGGAGCTTTCCAGGCCCGGAGGGTTACCAAGCCATCTGGCCGTTTGGGCCAGTCGGGAAAGGGGGTGGCGGAGCAGGAGACACGGAGCCTTTGTTCTCCTGCCCTAACTTTCCTACCCGCTGCTATCCCCGTGTCCCCATCATGCGCCCATGGCCACCGCCTGCCAGGAGGCTGCTGCAGGGATTCCTGTGCCGCCCGGCAGGAAGGCGGACGGGAGGCTGGTGCTTAGTGGCCAGAGCATTTTTGCCAGGGTGGTCTTGGACCGCTTCACAAAAAGGGAATTGTGTGCTTCCTACAGGCAAGAAAAATGCTGGTCCTGCTGCCAGACATCCTGGAGACCCAGCAGAACGCCAACACTGACAAGACGATGAAGGCCCTGCTGGTCTTCAGAAATGGGATGGGTCATCTGAAGAGGGAGGAGGCCAGCCTCACCGCTCTGCAGCTGGTGGAGAAGCTCCTGCCACTCTTTGATGAGGTAAGGCTGCTGGGGGAGCCTGAGCCCCACTGCTGGGCCCTCTGCAAGGACAACTGCCCGTCAACCCAGCCCTGCGGCAGCACTTGGGCAGGGCTGTTCCCCGCCTCACGCCCCTGGGCTCGCGTGGGGATGGCTGCAGGGCTCTGCAGCCCAGCACGGCTTCTCCCTGCCAGCTTGATGCCTCCGGGCGACCTGAGCCCCCTGTGCTGGGGCCCAGCCCAGCCCCTGTGCCAAGCAGCTGCAGGCCAAGAGCTGCTCACAGAGCTGCTGCCTCCCTGAGGCCTCCCCCAGCTGCGCTGCCAGGCAGGACCAGACGTTGTCCCCGGGCACCGTGGCAGGGGGCTGAGGCTGAGGCGGTGATGTGTGCCCCGGAGGCATTGCCGAGGGCCAGCCCGCTCTCCTCCTTGGCCTGTCCCTGGGGAGCTCCACGCTGGTGCGGCTGGTGTGGCTGGTGGTGAATGCTGGGGGGTGGCACAGGCACGGCCTGGTGGAAACCTCTTGCGTGGCCTTTCATGGGCCCGGGGCCATTCAGCCACAGCTGCAGATCTGGCCCACGGCTCCTGTGTGCAGAGCCTCCCTCCAAAGCATCTCCCCTCACATCAGCCCCGCTAACGCCCTTGCTCAGGGAGCGGCTCTTGCTGAAGTCCTCCTGTTCTCCTCCCTCCCAGGAGTGCAGCCAGCTGCGAGAGCTCTCCATCTGCCTCTTCAAAGACACGCTACGGATGGTGGTGGGGAACAACAAGCAGCAGATGAAGGAGAACGTGCGGAAAAGCCTGCTCCCACCGTTCTTCCGCATGAGGGACCAGATGGAGAGCGTGGCCAAGGTATAGATTTGAAACGTGACCAGTGCTGCGGGGAAGGGCGTGCTGCCACCACAGGGGTGGGCTGGGCATCAGGGAGGGGCAAGGGCTACCGGCAGTTGGACTCTTGGTGTCTGTGTCACCCCAGGATGCAACTGCCCGAGTCACAGAGGCAGTGGTTAATTTATTGGCTAATCATTGGTTAATTTAGCATCGACAAGGCAATTAAATAGGGTTTACTACAACATTTGTATCGATACACACAGACACAACAGGCCTAGTAATTTGTCGCAAATTTAGTGAAAGACACACAATAGGCATATATAAAGGTACCTAGTAAAAATTTGCCTCGAGTTCAGTGAAACACTCACATCAAATGATTAACTCAGCGGGCGAAGGTTGAGTCTCGAGGAGTGAAAGGCGCCGGAGATCAGCCCAGGTCCTGTTGTCGGGCCTCTGTATTCAAACTTAACCGTTTGCAGCTCTGAGGGGCGTCCCACTCGGAGGGAGATGCTGGTGCAGCCCGCTGCGGTCCAGGAGAGCTCCAAGGGTCTCACTTGGTCCTGCTGTTTATAGGGTCGTGACAGGATTGACTTTAGGCATCAGTACATTTCCATCCTATTGTCACAATCCGGGTCATTAATTACTGGAGTTCTGAAGAATTCCAGTGGCGCTGGTACAGATCCACCCGCACTAATCCACCCGAGTTACGACCCAGATAAGATATGTTCCCAGGGTGTCAGGAGGCGACTGATTATCCCTGGTACAGACAGTGCTACTCCCACCTTAGGCATGCAAGAGTTTCTAATAAGGCCAAGGGACGCTTAATGGCCAAACTCGTTGCACAAATGCCAAGTCTTGATGGGAGTTTCTGAGATGGTAAAGCAGTCCAGGAAGGGGGGCAGGGGAGATGCACCACCACGCTGTCGCAAGCCAGGTCCCTGCGCGTGCTGGCCTCACCTGCCCTCCCTCCCTTCACCCCCAGAGTATTTCTGTCGCTGTAGATAACCGTAAGGGCTCTGGGCTGGGAATTGTGGGAAGAGGAGATGAAGAGAATTATCTGGGAAGTCAGTGAAGAAGGGTCAGGGCAGATAAACGTTGAGTCCTTTCTGCAGGTGATGACGCAGAAAATGGTACTCCCGCCCATGTGCTAAGAGTGGATGCTGAGAACGATGCCCTGTTTCCCCCTGTGGGTGAAACTGCCTTCTGCCAGCACCTCCTGTCTTCCATCTTCCCACAGACTCCGGGCTCTGCCACAGGCCCACAAAACAACTGAAGTCCTCATGCTTATCATCTCTGAGGGGCCTGCCGCAAGCTGCAAAGGCTCTAGGGAGAACATGGTACTCTGTCGGCGATCGGGAAAGGTGATGAGCTGTTCCATGCCCTGAAAGACACTATGCCTTATGGCCCTGCTGCTTTCTTGACAAACGTGAAAGCCCATAGACAGATGCATACAAGATGCCCACCTGAAGCCCTGCTGGGTCATCTTCCCCCAGCTTTTATTGCTGAGCACGAGGCCATATGGTCTGGCACGGCCCTTCTTTAATCCTGGCCACTTTTAGGTAATTTAGCTGCAGCCTGGAGTAGAGAGACAGCCAAGCCCTCAGTTGGCATTTGGTCTATAGAGACTGTGGAGTTCTGAATCTGAGCGTTTGGCATCCAAGTGCCTAATAGAGTATTCGTCGTCTGGTCTTCTAATATGCCCATGCCTAATATATTTAAGGGCCGGAGCGCCACTGTGGGTCTTAGCATGCTTTGATTCAGCAGGGTTAACTTCCTCCTTGCTACAGAGAGCCGTTGTGTTTTTCTGGCAATCCTTGGTATATAAACCTTTTCTCAAGGCTTCTGGATGAAGCCAGGCTCATCCCTGGCTTTAATCATCGATACCGAGACTCCTGTGGCTATGAGTAAAGAGAATATTTATTGTTCGCTACTCATGGCATACGAGGACTTTTACTACAATGAATTCAGAAACTTTTGGCCACTTGGGAGGGGTCATTGGACCTGCCTGGGCCGGCAGCTGGCATTTCCTCCCTTAGCTCGCCTTAGCTGGCCATTCGTCCCGTAGTTTTTTCTGATTCTGATCTGGGCAACAGGGAGCTCCTGAGGAGACATGAGGGCAAAGGGGGGCCTGGAGGCACCTTGAGAGCAGTCAGGTGCCCAGGGCTGAGCCGGCCCCATGCCCCCCTCAGGGGACGCCCTGCCCCTCCCTGCCCAGGCAGTGGGTCACAATGGGGCCCTTTGTGACCTCCCTTTGTGACACCCCGCTGCACTGCATGTGGTCAGAGCAGCTGTGGCTCCCAGCCCGCAGTGTCTGGCAGGACGGCGACAGGACAGGGCAGCAGCACGGAGGCAGCGAGGAGGCCCCAAGCGCAGCCCACGTCTTTCCCTGTCCCCCCGGGCAGCTCCGCGGCACCAAGGCATTTCAGCAAAGCTTCCCCCTTCCCCACTCCTACCCGTTTCCTACCTGCCACAGGATGGTGGAGAGACCCCCCAGCCGCCCCAGGGCAGCCTGGGAGGAGGATGGGGCTCCCCAGGAGAGCAGCTCTCCACCAGAACCCTCTGAGGCGTGCATGGTCCAGCCACTGCAGATTGGTGAGTGAGGGCTGCTGTTGGTCTGGGCAGGGCTGGGGCCAGCCAGCGCACCCTCCTCGATGCCTGGATCCCGTTTCCCCGGCATGCTGGCAGCGGGGTCCCATGGGTGGTGGGCATGATGCTGCCTGAATGCTGGGGCTGCTCAGGGCTGGGAGCTGGCCCCAGCGCAGCCTCTCCCAGGGAGGGAGAGAGCAGAGGGGACCCAGCTCCTGCTCAGGGGCACGGGCAGCGAGAGGCAGCTGGGCTGGCAGGAGGCAGCGATGCTGTGGGACAGGGACCTTTCCTGCGCGTCTGCAAGCCAGTTCCTCAGCCTGATGCACTGGGGGCTTTCCCCGCCATGCCGTGCTGCTGCATCACAGCCCGTCTGCCGGGCACCCTCCAGCCCTGACACGCACGGGAAGAACGCGCCGGGGAGCGTGCACAGGGCTGGATGGAGGGCAGATCTCCTTCCACTGCTCTCTCCTGCCACCGGAGCCTCTCTACAGCCCTCCCTGCTCTCCTCCTTTATTAGATGCCAGCTGGTTACCTGTGTACAAAGAGGAACGGGAAACTGTGGACTTCATCCAGGCCTTTGTCAGCAGCCCAGAAAAGGTAACCGCGGCCACTTTGAACGTGGCTGTGCCAGGGTCTGCTGACAGGGGCTCTGCTGCCTGCTGCCAGGCTGCTGGAGGAGTGTGTTGGTGGGGCTTAGCTGCTTCTCCCAGGTCTCCCACACAGCACTGCAACCCCAGTGCTCCGGTCCCGCGGCCGTGTGTGTGCCCCTCTCATGCTCCCTGGTTGTCTCTCTGTTTCTGCGGCTGCCAGGAGGAGTGGCAGAAGACGGAGTTTCTTGAGAGCATCTGCAGCCTGTGCAGAACTGCCACGATCCATGGCTTGTCAGAGGGCCTGTCTGTCTTCTGCCACAGATGCAAGCTGGCAGAGAATATCAAGGTGAGGGGACAGCCAGCGGCTCTGGGGAAGGGGGCAAGGCCCCCCAGCACCCGCACCCTGTGAGGACAGCACTTGGGCAGGGCGAGGCTCTGGTGGCACTGGGTGCTGGCAGCTGCCAGGTCCCATCCCGCTTGTGCTCTGCAGGTGCTGCTGGAAGAGGAGCCCAGGGACCAACAGTGCATGGTGGTGTGGCTGAAAGCCATGCTTGCCATCGCCAGATTGAGGTACCTGCCCATCCCTCCTGAGAACCCCTGCCCCAGAGCTCCGTGTCCACCTGCACAAGGCCTCGAGGCACTGCTCCAAGCACCAGTGTCCGACTGGCCCCTCTCTCTCTTTGCAGCTCAGTGGAGACAGTGCTGGAGGGCAAAGAGAAAAGCCTCCTGGAAGCCTGCTTCTCAAGTGTCTTCTTGCTTCCTCCAAAAGAGGAAATGTGTGTCCCTGACTATTACTTCCACTTAAGCGTAAGTGCTGGCTGAGATACAGGAGCCCCCAGTCCCTCTGGGCTGCTCCCTGCCCAGCCTGTGCTGCGACAGGACCGGAGATCCAAGGCAGGGCAGGGGCTCGGCTTTGCGATGCCACCCTCATCCCTTCACCCCCTTCCCGTGGGCCTGGCCACGTCCAGTGCCACAGGCTGCTCTATGCGCAGCAGATTGTCTGCCCCTGGGTCCCTCCCAGGCACCGCGAGGCAGCACAGGAGTCCTCCCTTGGCTCTGGGAGTTCCGATGGGTCTCCTGGGGGTGAGAGGGGCAGCAGGAAACGCTGCCACAACTCTTTGTCCTCCTTGCAGACCCTGGAAGCCATGGACACCATGCTAGAGACGGTGGTGCTCAACTTTCGTGCCTCCAGAGTCAGCGAGGAGCTGCAGAAGATCTTGCAGGTCTGGCATGTGCAAAGAGCGGGCTTCACAGGGGCTGTTCCTCAGCCTGGGGGGAAGGGGGTGTCCACTCTTGAGCGGATGCTCCCAACAGCAGTGCCGTGCAGAGACAGCGTACCGCAGGGAGGGTGCCCTCCTCCCTTGGGTAACCAGGGGCTGCCCAGCACGCTTGTCAGGACTGCAGTGGCTGCAGAAGGTGGCATCTGCCTTCCTGCCTGGCCACAAGGTTGGCCTTTGTCCCAAGGTTGGTCATTTGTCCCAAGCCTGGAAGCCTGCGAGACCGCTAGGCCAGGAAGCCTGCACTACAGGCTTTGCTCGAGATCAGAGGAAGCCTTAATGGACTGGGCGAGTCCAGCCCAGCAGTTCAGCAGTGCTGCTTCTGCTGGAGCAGGTGTCTGCTCCCCAGGCTCACCAGCAGCTTCTCTCTTCCCAGATGCTGCTCAGCTTCACCAGCTCTGAGAGAGCAGCTGTGCGGGAGAGAGCCTTGGGAAGGATTAGGGTGCTGAGCCATTTGCTGGCCGACAATTCCACACTGGAGGTAGGGAGCCGGGCACCCTCCAGCCAGGCCATCTCCCCCTCCCTGCATACCAGAGCAGCTTGCAGCTCTTCCCACACAGGGCTGCTGCCCAGATAGCTGCTTTGGGAGCCGTGGCTGGCCTGGCCCTGCAAAGCCCTGACTCACCAGGGATCCAGCCGTGGACACACTCTTGTGTTCAGGGCTTTGGCACCAGCTGCCTGCCCTCAACCCGTCTGCTCTTCTGTCTCCCTCACCCAGCAGTGGCACCAGTTTGGAAGAGACGTGTGTGGCCCTGTCTGCTATGGAGACATCCAGATCCCTGTCCTGGGACAGCTTCTGGGACAGCTCCTTCTTTTCCTATCTTCCGAGGGAGTGACAAGCTCTATAGTTTGGAATGCTCTTTATTTCCTCTATGAATTCATCCGTAAGCAAGAAAGTAAGAGAAGTTGTGCTGGGCTTCGTCCCTCTGCACACAGACATCTCCTGATAGGTCTGCTTCTCTTCCTGATCTCCTTTGCCCCCTCCCGCCTGCTTCCCGTAGCATCCCAGCTGTCATTTTGCTGCAGAAGCTGAGTGCTCTCCTAAAGTCCGCGATCTGTTCTCTGCTGCTCTCCTCCCTCCCTCCTTTCAGCATCTTGAACCCCACTGTTTTGTGAACCCCGCTGTTTTGTGGACCCCACAGCCAAAGCTTCCATTGATTACCATGTCCCAAAGCTATGTCTTCCCTGCTCGTCAAGAGCAGATCCATCTGTGCATCACCCCGGATGCTCCCTCCAGTGCTTGTAGCAAGAAGCTATCCCTGACGCCCTCCAGAAATCTCCTTGACCACTTCTGTCCTGCCATCTTGCAAGCAGAGCTCAGGGTGGTTTGCTAAGCTTGCTGGCAAAGCTGCTGTGTCTTATTGACTCTTCCGTGTTTCCCTACTGATCTTTAGGCAGGTCAATGCTAAAGGATAAAGCACAACAGCTCCACTGGAAACCTGAGACCACCTCCTTGCTGCATTCACCCTACACCAGAGATTTTATCAGGGTAATGAGCCCCCCCCTTTTGCTGGGACTCTTGTTGGTGGCATCAGCAGGGGACTTGCATGAGCAAAGGCATCCGGAATCAGTGGGGCTGGCGTGGCCTCACTGTCCCTGGTGAGAGAGGGTTCCTGCTGTCCCCACACAGGGATGATGCAAGGGCTGCACTCCAGTGTCCCAGCAGCTCCTGGCCACCAGCAAGCCTTGGTTCTCTGTAGGGCCAGGACAGTGTCCCCGTGAGCCCAGCCTTCCTCTCTCATCCCTGGGGCCCTCACTTCTCATCCTCCCCCGTGCAGTGACTGCAGCCCCTGCTGCCAGCTTTCCTGCGGGCACTGCCGCCAGCACTGCCGGGCATCTCTTGCCAGGGCTGCTCGCGCTGCCCAGCTAAGCAGCACCATCAGGGCACTCGGTGTGACATGTCTTCGCTGCCTTCCTTCTTCCCACAGAAGTTTGCAGAATACCTCAGACCTTCGGAGAGGACAGACATCGTCCTTGTGACCATCGAGGCGCTGAGAGACTCCGGCATCTTTGACAAGGAGGCAGCAAAAAACGTGCTGGATGTGCTCATGAGACACCCTGACTTCTGGCTGGCGGATGTAAGTGGCCTGTGGCTGGATTGCCCTGCCCTTGAGGCCTGTCAGGCCTTGTTCCTGCCTCCATCCCTCCCTCCCAAACCCTGGTGTCTCAGGCACCTGAAGCCCCCTTAATCCAGCAGATCGGGATGGCAAGGGCAGCTGAGGAAATGGCTGCACTCCAGTGGCAGCACCATCCTCACCTGTGTCCCCTGCAGGTGCCAAAGATCATGAGCTGCATCCACGGAAACCTGGAATGCATCGCCATGGAGTCAGCCCGGCAGAGCGTGGAGTCGCTACTTGTCCTGCTGACCGAGCAGTCCCCCACGCAAGTGGTCATCAGCCTGGTGAAGTTCTCTCCACCAGGAGACAGGTACTGGCCCCAAAAGCCATGAGGGCTTGTTCCCGGTGTGGAGAGGGACCCGGAGACTCTCTGACTGCCAGACGCAAGGAATACTGCAGGACACCCCCGAGGAGCAGGGCCCTCCATCCCACCACGCTTTCCAGCCCTGGTGGGTCGGCCAGGCCTGCAGCAGCCAAAGCTGGCCAAGCCAGGCCAGAGCCCCGCCACCACGCTCCTGCCAGCCCCACGGGGAACACCACCTCAGCCCTCTGCTGCCTGCCCAGGGCATCCCGAGCAAGGGGCAGGGTCTGCGTCCTGCAGGGCTGTCCCAGGCCATGCTGCTGTGGCTGAGGCAGCCCTGCTGACCAGAGCCCTCTGCCTTGCAGCGCTGGCATGGCCATGTGGGAGGTGATGCTTTCTGTCCCCCAGACTTTGGAGAGGATCTTAAAGGAGCTCCTCAGCAAAGTCCAGGGCATGAAATTAGGCAGCCTGTCCACCTCAGCCACAGAGGACGCCTGCATCCCTCACTCGGCTGTGAGTTACCAGAAAAGGCCTTGGTCACCTTCAGCGAGCCCTGCGGGCTCTGCCAGTACCTCACTGCTGTGTTTGCTTCAGCCGATGGCCTCCAGTGACTTTCAGTCAGAGGATTTTGCTGAGCTGTCCCGCGTCGAGAGCTCTGCGAGGCATCCAAGCCTGCTGACGGTCTTCCTGTTCTTCAGAGGCCTCGTCACGCTGTCAGAGAGGCCTGACATGGTGAGCAGGGCATCGTTGAGGGGAGCCATGTTGGCAGCCAGGGGCTGGGGCAGTGGGTAAGGCGGTGGCTTGGCCTTGGCTCGGAGTCAGGCGGTGGGGTGACCACTCCAAATGCCCTCCCTGACATGCTGGGGCCTGGTGGCTGCCTGGGGAGCTTTCCAGGCACGGAGGGCAACCAAGCCACCTGCCCCTTTGGGCCTGTGGGAAAAGGGGGTGGCCGAGCAGGGGACAGGGAGTCTTGGCTTTCCTGCCCTCCCCCTGCTCTCCCGCGTCCCCATCAGCGTGCCCATGGCCACCACCTACCGGGAGGCTTCTGCCAACATTCCTCTGCCACCACCTGCCGGGAGGCCGGACAGAAGGCTGGTGCTCAATGACCAGAGCATTTTTGCCAGGGTGGTCTTTGACCGTTTCACAAAAAGGAAACTCTGTCTTTCACACAGGCGAGAAAAATGCAGGTCCTCCTGCCACACGTCATGGAGGTGCTCGAGGATGGCAACACAGCTGTCAAGATGAAGGCCCTGGAGGTGATCAGAAACGTGATGGGTCACCTGAAGAGGAAGGAGGCCAGCTCCATCGCTGTGCAGCTGGTGGAGAAGCTCCTGCCCCTCTTTGACGACGTAAGGCTGATGTGGGAGCCTGAGCCCCGCAGAGGGGCACTGGGCAACAACAGCTGCCCTTCAGCCCAGCCCTGCGGGCACCGCTCAGAGCAGGGCCTGCTCCCCTGGGCGCTCGTGGGATGGCTGCTGGGCTTTGCAGCCCAGCACGACTTCCCCGACAGGTTGATGCCTCCGGGCGACCTGAGCCCCCCTGTGCTGGGGCCCAGCCCGGCCCCTGTGCAAAGCACCTGCAGGCCAAGAGCTGCTCTCAGAGCCCCAAGGGCTCCCCAGCTGCGCTGCCAGGCAAGACCAGAGATTCCCACAGCTGCTGTGTGCAGAGCCCGGCCACGCAGCATCTCCCCTCCCATCTGCCATGCTCACGCCCTTGGGCTAATGCTCACAGTAAGCAGGGAGAGCCTCTTTCTGGAGTCCCCCTCTCCTTCTCCCTACCAGGAGTCCAGCCAGATGAGAGAGCTCTCCATCAGCTTCTTGAGAGACATGCTGGAGACTGTGGTGGGGAATGACAAGAAGAGGATGAAGAAGAAAGTGCGAAGGGGCCTGCTCCCACTGTTCTTTCATAAGCATGACGAGACAGACAGCGTAGCCAGGGTAGAGATTTCAAAGCTGGCCAGTGACACAGGGAAGGGCGAGCTGACCCCCTGGGCATCAGGGGCAAGAGCTGCTGGCTGTCAGACTCTGGGAATGGGTGTAACCTCAGGGTCCAACTGCCCGAGTCACTGAGGACAGGGCAGAGCTGCCCTCCGTCCCTGCACCGGTCCCACCGCTGCCTTCCTCATCCCCCAGTGCCTCTTGCTGCAGAGCTGGAAGGGGAGGTGGAGCCCCCTCCCAGCTGTGCGCCCTCCATTCAGCCCTCCTCCAGCGCAGCCCATAGCAAGGGTCCCTGCACAACCAGCGCCAGCAGGGGCGCAGAAGCTGGCATGGACATTTCCCACACCCGCCCTACCTGGTCCAGCAGGGCTCAGCAGCAGCCTGTGGCCACTGAGGCATGAATACGTGCGTCCCTACAGGCTTCCCTGCTGTCCCTGCAAGTGTGGAAGGCCAGGGCTTCAAGCCTCAATCTCTGTCCCCCAGGGCTGCACCCAAGAGACCCCCAGATGTCTGGCCCAGGGCACGTCCCAGCTTCCTAAAGCCAGGATCACCCCAGGAACAAAGCCAAGGGGAGGGGGGTGCCAGGTCTCCTTCCCCAGTCCTTGGTGCCATCTCCCAGCTTCTGCTGTTCTGCAGGCCTCTGGGGAAGCCCTCCTTGCTGCAGCAGAGCTCCTCAAGTGGAAGGAGCTCAAACACCTGGTGCAGACAGAGCAGACATGGATGATTGGAGAGTGCTTGGTGAGGACAGCCCCCAAGCTCTGGGGCCCAGGCTGGATGAGGGCTGCCCGCCGTGTCTGGGGCGTGGGCTCTGCCCGTGTGCCTCGCCTGCCCTGCTGCAGCCCAGAGCCCACAGTCCTGAGCTGCATCCTTGTTCCCTGTCCTCAAGCACAGAGCCCCCAAGGGCTCTTCTCCACAGCCCTCTCCCCTCCCCGCAGCCAGCAGGAGGGAGGGGTCTCAGCACCCCTGGGACCCCTCTGCCTCTGGCTCTCTCTCCGTCTCACTCCCACAGGGCTCCTGGCTGGGAGTCGGGAAGGGCCTGGAGGGGAAGGGGAATGGGAGGTGCTGGGAGGAGGGACTGGTCCGGCCAGCTGGGGAGGGACTGTGACATGCCCATACCCTTGTGCTCTCTCCAGCTGCTGCAGGACAGGAGCAGGGCTGAAGAGTACTGCCATCAGAGCCTGCCATACCTGAAGGATGCTCAGGCCAGCTTGCGAGAGGCGGCCGTGAGGTTCATCGGTGAGCCACAGCCCCCCGGGTCCCTCTTTTGGCAGCCTGGCCCCAGTCCCTGCCGCTGCACCGGCAGCAAGGAGCAGCCCTGTGGCTGCCAGAGCCCCAGCTGCCCCGTGCAGGGCCTTGGCCTCCCTCTCCCAGCCCTGCCCACACAGGTGGCCTTGGTGGGTGCCTTGCTCCATCCCAGCCGCCTCGGCTACTGGCTTGCCTGGGGTCAGCCCTGATGAGGGGCAGGAGGGCGTGCAGCCCAGCCGGCAGGGCTGGGGGCTGTGCTGCTGGGAGCATGCTGGGGAGCAGGGGGCTGACGCAGTTCTGTGCCTAGGGCTTGCCGCGCGGCCCCTGGGGGACCAAAGCAAGGAGAAGCTGTCTGAGCTCTGCAGCGGTGAGTAGGGGCAGTGCTGTGTTGGCCGGGGCTGGTGGGGCAGGGGACAGAGCCTGGGCAGGGTGCTGCCATGCCTTGCCCTGCTCCAGGGAAAGGCTTCAGGGGCAGGGGAACATGTCGGGGCATTTGGGGCTTTCCTGTGCAACAGCTCTCTCCTGGCCAGGGAGAGAGGCGGGTGGGGCTGGCATGGTCTGGAGGGGATGGATGCGTGGGGGTCTCCGCACACACGGCAGTTCATCTCGGCTCTGTTTCTCTCTGTCGCAGCCCTCCAGCCCATGGAAAGAGACAGCAACGCCTCAGTCGCTTCCCTGGCAGCTCAGACCCTCATCATCCTGAGCTCTCTAAGGGTGCAGCCAAGATCAAGTTCTGCCCTGCGAGCACTGTGCTGCTGGTTCTGCTAAGCCAGGCGGAGGTGCAAGGGGAGGGGAGAGGAGAGGTGAGGAAGGGAGGGGAGGAGAGGAGCCTAATCAGATGAGGAACCTTGTACTATATCTTCAGGAACTGCTCTAGCGTGGGTCCCTTCCACAGGGTGCAGGTGGATCTCTGCTCCACCATTAACCTCCATGGGCTGCAGGGGGACAGCCTGCCTCGCCATGGCCTTCACCACGGGCTGCAGGGGAATCTCTGCTCCGGCGCCTGCAGCACCTCCTCCCCGTCCTTCTCCACTGCCCTTACTGCCTGCAGAGTTGTTCCTCTCCCATATTCTCACTCCTCTCTCTGGCATCAGTTGCACAGGGTTTTCTTCCCCTTCTTAAATATGTTATCACAGAGGCGCACCTTGCCACGCAAACCCCAATACAACCATGATGGCTCGAGGGCTGCAGAAGTGGACGGCCTTTATGGGAACCCCTGAACGGCAGTGTGTCGGAAGGGAGAGCAGGTAAGGATGGTCCCCAATGGCAAAGGCAGGTCAGAAGCATAAGAAACTAAGGGAGGAAGGGCCAGCTAAGGCGAGCTAAGGGAGGAAATGCCAGCTGCCGGCCCAGGCAGGTCCAATGAGCCCTCCCAAGGAGCCAAAATCTTTTGAATTCATTGTAGTAAAAGCCCTCATATATCATGAGTGGTGAACGATAAACATTCTCTTTACTCATAGCCACAGGAGTCTCGGTATCGATGATTAAAGACAACAGCTCTCAGTAACTACGATAAAGTTAACCCCACTGAATCAAAGAACGCTAAGACCCACAGTGGCGCTCGGGCCCTTAAATATATTAGGCATGGGCATATTAGAAGACCAGACGATGAATACTCTATTAGGCACTTGGATGCCAAACGCTCAGATTCAGAACTCCACAGTCTCTATAGACCAAATGCCAACTGAGGGCTTGGCTGTCTCTCTACTCCAGGCTGCAGCTAAATTACCTAAAAGTGGCCAGGATTAAAGAAGGGCCGTGCCAGACCATATGGCCTCGTGCTCAGCAATAAAAGCTGGGGGAAGATGACCCAGCAGGGCTTCAGGTGGGCATCTTGTATGCATCTGTCTATGGGCTTTCACGTTTGTCAAGAAAGCAGCAGGGCCATAAGGCATAGTGTCTTTCAGGGCATGGAACAGCTCATCGCCTTTCCCGATCGCCGACAGAGTACCATGTTCTCCCTAGAGCCTTTGCAGCTTGCGGCAGGCCCCTCAGAGATGATAAGCATGAGGACTTCAGTTGTTTTGTGGGCCTGTGGCAGAGCCCGGAGTCTGTGGGAAGATGGAAGACAGGAGGTGCTGGCAGAAGGGAAGAGCAGGTCCCGAGGAGCGGCCGACACAGGGGGTTCAGGGCTGCAAATACAGGGCAGGAGCTGTCGGGAAGGAGTGGGCTTTGCACCAATGGCTGGCTGAGGAGCTTGACGTCCAGCCCCTGGTTTGACGTGGACTTAACTGCCGTACTGTTATTGGAGGAATCTATGAACGTGCTGTGCTTATGAGTCTAGGGAGTGAAGGCGTCTTTCTGTTTCACTAGTAAACATCCAATCGCCATCATCTGGAAAGGCAGAAAAGGCCTGGAGTGTGTTCATGTTTCTGAAAGTGGTGGTTACGTATGCGTGGGTGCTGGTAAAGGCATTGCTCCGTCTATGTCAATCTGTGTTGCCGTTCACGTTAATTGTGTAAGTCTGTATGTGCGTTTGTGTATCTGGCTCTTTGGAATGCAGCGTAAGTCTCTTGAACACACACGGCAACAGCAGCAGCCACATCCGTTAGGCTGGGATAGGACAAGCCTCCTGGCTGAGAGAGTCCACCTGATTCCGCTCTAGCGGACCTGTCCTGGTTTAACCCCAGCCAGCAACTAAGCACCACGCAGCCGCTCGCTCGCTCCCCCCTCACTGGGATGGGGGAGAGAATCGGAAGAGTAAAAGCGAGAAAAGTCAGGGGTAGAGGTAAAGACAGTTTAAGAGGTAAAGCATAAGCTGCACACACAAGCAAAGCAAAGCAAGGAATTCATTCACTGCTTCCCATTGGCGGGCAGGCGTTCAGCCATCCCCAGGAAAGCAGGGCTCCATCCTGTGTAAGGGTAACTTGGGAAGACAAACGCCATCACTGCGAACGTCCCCCCCTTCCTTCTTCTTCCCCCAGTTTCTATACTGGGCATGACGTCATAGGGTATGGAATAGCCCTTTGGCCAGTCTGGGTCAGCCCCCCTGGCTGTGCCCCCTCCCAGCTTCTTGTGCACCTGGCAGAGCAGGGGAAGCTGAAAAGTCCTTGACTGGGCAACAACCAAAACATCAGAGTGTTCTCAACATTATTCTCATCCTAAATCCAAAACACAGCACTATACCCGCTACTAAGAAGAAAATTAACTCTGTCCCAGCCCAAACCAGGACAGTAGCCAGCCCTTATTCCATGCCATTTACGTCATGCTCAGGTCGCACATTCCCATCCTTTGATACAATACACAGGTATCATTCTCTTAGTCTATGCCTGCCCCTGTGAAATGTCTGTAAAACGTCCATAAAACACAGCACTATACCCGCTACTAAGAATAAAATCAACTCTATCCCAGCCCTAACCAGGACACAGGGCCAGGGCCAGGGGAGCTGCAGGAGCAGGAGCAGGTATCCGCCAGTGCGGATGGGCCTGGGGGGAGGGACGTGGAGGCCTCACCACCCACGGGCCCCGCCATGGCCCAGTCCCCAGCCCTGGGCCCGAGGGCTCACCCCCAGGGCCAGCCCCAGCAGCAGGGTCAGAGTGGCTCCTGCTGCTGCCCCGAGGGTCGCCAGCCCCAGCCCTGACAGCTGGGGGTCGGTGTTTGATGTCCGCAGGCCAGGGGAAGGCAGAGTGGCCTCCTCTCCAACAGGCGGCTCCAAGCTTTGGAGCGGGCATGCTCTGGTGGGGACAGGCCGGGGGCCTTTGTTGTCCCCAGGCCTTCATGTGGGTTTGGTGCTCACGGACAGCCCCATCTCTGCTGACAGCCTTTGATAAATGGGGATTTCCAGACAGGGAAGTTGTTTCTGCCTCCTGGTGAGAGCACGCACCAGGGCTTTGTTGCCAGAGAAGGCAGTGGGGAGCGCTCCTGGCTGGATGCAGCTCCCTTGGCAGATGCTTGTGCCCCTCTCTCAGCCCCAAGGTCTGATACCTGCCTTTCCCCCCACCCAAGCTGTGCTGCCGGCTTTTGGGAAATGTGGATCCAAGCACAGACCCACCATCCGTTGGTGACCTGAATCTCAGGTCTGAGGCAGAGCCGTCGTGCGGCGACGGGAGCCACCTCCCTCTGACCCATCAGCTGACATTCATTGACAAGGTCACGCACTTGTCCTACCATCAGAGATTTCTTTATTCGCTTTCTAGTTTTATTTCAAAAGAAGCGGGGCCTTGCTGGGGGGCTCCCAAAGGCAGCCGCCAGCTTTGGTGGCAGGACCCAGTTAAGGATGTCCCTCTTCAGCAGGACCAGGATGAGGATGGCGATCTGCAGGAAGGCGAGGAACAGAAGTAGTCTCCTGTGGGACAGGAGAGGGGTCAGGCAGAGCAGGGGGCAAATTTCTCTCAGCTCTTTCCAAGCACCCTCTTTGAACACCACTGTGGGACCTTGCAGCGTGATGGGCACAACACTCCCCCCAGTCAGGACTGGGGCGAGGGGCCCGGCCATCTCTCGCACCTCTGCTCTACGTCTCCCCAGTGGGCCCCAAAATCCCCCCCTGCACGCCCCCCAAGTTTGGAAGAAAAGAAATACTGAAACATGTCATCCCCAAGAAGTCCAAAGCTGCCTAATACCCTTGGACCACTGGCACGGCCAGCGCACTGCCTATGGAAGAGCCCCGGCACCCCGCCCCCAACGCCCGCAGGGCAACTCACCTCAGCCAAGAAGTGATCTTGTGCCTCCTGGACACCATCTGCTCCTCCTGCAGGCCAAGGCACAGCAGCGACGTGTGTTGGGGTGTGCGAGGTTGCTGAGGTTTGGGGGCTCAGACCCCCTCCCTCGTCCCCGCTGACATCAGTGCCCCCATGTCCCCCGGGCACAGCGCAGACCCTTCCCTCCCCAGCGCCCACAGCGGGCTTGTCTGTCCTACCAGCCGCACAGCCACCATCTCCTGCAGCAGCGACTCGCCTGTCTCCTCTGCCTGCGCCGTCTTCCCCCTGCTACGGACACCGCGGCGTTCTGGGCTGTGAGAAGAGACCACGGCCGGCACGGCGCCGTGCTGGGGGGCCAAGAGGGAGCCAGGGTGCTGCCCAGCCTCTGCTGGGGCTGGCACCAGGCACTCCCGGCATCCCAGCACTGCACAGACCCACCCCCCGCCCCTGTCCTGCCCCACGCCTGCTGGAGCTGCTCAGAGTTGTGCAGAGCTGCTTCCAGGAGTCCCGAATTGCTGAGAGAGGATTTGAGCCGCTTAGGAGCAGACCAAGGGCTCTCCAGAGCAGGCTGGAGGAGTGGACAGGAGCCAGAAGGATGCCTGCAAGTGGCAGAGGTCTGCCCGAAGCTGCTCAGCAGCCCCCACCCCGCTGCCCCAGGTTTCCATCAGGGCCCCATCGCCACTCACAAAGCTGTTGGCTCTCGGAGGCGTTCCCGTCTCTCCTGGAGGCGCTGCAGCTTCTTCCTGAGCAGCTGGACAAGCAAAGGGCCCGGTCAAGAGTCCGTGCCATGCCTGCTCTGAGGGGGCTTCCCCCCACAACCATTATTGAGCCCTCATCCCTCCTGTCACCACTACCTTCTTGACCTCAACGTGCTCCTGAACAGCTTCTGTCAGCTCTGACCACTGCTCCTTCTGCAAAGCAAGCGGGACACATTGCAGAGAGCCCTGGTGGGAAAGGGCATGCCCAGTCAGTCCCCAGGGCCCCGGAGGTCAGGCCAGGGCCAGGGCAGCAGGCACCTGGGTGTCCTGGGGCTGGCCCCATTGCCCAGCAGCTCTGGCCACCCCCCTGAGGGATTTAGGGATGCGGGTCACAGACCTTCATCAGCTCCCGCGCTGCTGTGCCTCCCTCTGCCTTTCCCTGGAAGAGGGCTGCCTGGGAGAGAAGAGGGAACGGGAACGTCTCCAGGAGGGGCAGGGGGTGGAGGATGACCGCCATGACACTGGCCAGAGCCCAACACCGCACTACCCAGCACCCCACCTCCAGCCCATGCCTGGGTTCCTGTTTCGCATGGCGTCCCCTGACACACAAGTGAGGGTCACTCATCCCACCCCCTTCCCCAAAGCCGTACTGCTGTGCCTGCAGACCCACAGCAGGCTCCTCTCTGCACCACAGCCACAGCCAAGAGCCCGGGGGATCTGCACAGGCCCAGTCCCTCCACCCTGGGCCTACACCCCAGGGGAACCGGTCCATCAGTGTGTCTCCCTCCTCCCCCTGCCCAGCCCCTCCCACCCCACTAACACCTCTGCTTCACTCCTGCTCACCTGCAGGTGCTCCTGCGCGACAGCACGGGAGGAGGGGCAGCCACCAGGGCACCCGGGCCCTCCCAGGAGCGCACTCCCCTCCGCATTATCCCCTCCTGCCCGCCCCTGCCCACTGCCTTTGCCCTTGCCCCCCCCTCTTCCCCAGCCCCGCAGCCACCGCCACCGCAGGCCCAGGGACCCCCAGGCCCCGCTCTGCACACGGCCCGCCTCCGCACGCTGCACCCGACCCTCCAGCAAGCACCGCCCACCCGCAGCTACTCAGCCCACCCACAGGCAGCGCAGCCACCAATCAGCGAGCTCTGCCCTCTGCTCAACCAATGAGCATGCAGTTCCCGGGCCAAGGGGCAGGGCCGGGCTGCGAGCCGCCGTGCTACCGGACTGCTCAGCCGCCACGTCAGGGCTCCTCGGGGGCGGCCCCGCCCGGCCGGGAGTGCTCGCCGCCCCCACAATGGCGGCGCTCCCCGGGCCGGGCCCCTCCTGTCAGCATGGGAGCGCACAGGCTCTGCTGCACTCCTTTCTGGCTTTGCCCGCTCCCACGAGAACCAACCTCTGCTACAGCACCACTATGGGGCCGGGAACCGGAAAAATCTCCAGTGGGAAGCAGAGCGGGAAAGAGCGAACCAGAGAGAGCACGGACGTGGGCAGACTTGAGGGAAGGGTTTCCTGTGCTGGGTGCCACTGGCTGGGTTTCGTATCTGCACCTGACGTGCATGCCGTCATACAAAACTACAGCATATTTATTAGGTTACGTGATTAGTATAAACCCGTCCAAATTTACACGTAGGGGTTACTCATTAACGTTGCATACAGTATTGGTTTACTGTAGTTTAATCAGCCTCACTTGCCATGTAAATTAGCACGCATGCTCCTTTCAGGTGGGGGGGGGGGCAAATCTTTTGGTCCTGAATTGAGTCGGTGGTCGCGATCTCCCCTTGCCGCATTTACCGTTCAGCCAGTTTCTGCGGTTTTATCAAACTTCACGCTTCTCTGGCCACCGTCCAGAATTTGGTGCCAAGATGTTCCCTTTTATCGGTCTGGTGTCTCTTCTTCAAGGCTAGAGCCGTTAGTTTTCCACAGTTCGTTACTTATGCAAACACTTTCATCTCTTTTAGCTCCCTCCCAAATTCCTTTCCCAAGGCACAAGTGGTGAGTAGTCTTGCTAATTGGAAAATGACTGTTTCTGCTTAGCTTTAGAAACTATTTCCAACAGCATGTCGGTTTGCATGGGACGTTCTGCGTGTGCCTGTGACGTGCGGAAACAGACTCCCCAGCCCGTAAGGCTGTAAAGTAGGTATGTTTATTCAGCGCTGGGCAGCATGGGGGTCATCCCGCCAAAGTCGTGCGCGCCCACGTGCTGGCTTGTCCCGGATTTATACAAGAAAGTGTTACATATACATAAGGTTTCCCAATACGCCTACACATATGCACTGCCTGTCCCCGCTTCATACTAAAATTCGCCCCCAGAGGTCGTTTCCATAAACCCCTCCCAACTGCGCTTGCGCGGTGCCTCCTGGTGGGGGTCGCGGGGGGTCGTGGGGATGAAGGCTGAGGACTCTTCCTCCTCACCGCTGGTAACCCCTTGTTCTTGCGCAGACTCAGTTGCTCCTTGACTCTTGTCCAAGCTGCAGGGTCGGTTTCAGCTGGTTTTTAGGACAAGTTGCTGTTCTGATCAGGAACTGTCCTTCGCTGAGAGATTGCAAGACTTCAATCATTTTGTACAATAGGTAAACTTTTATAGTTACACTCTAAAGCCCCCTTTCAGTCCCCCCCTTTTCTATATAGTTAGTAAATTCTTTTACTATAGTTTATTTTAATATAATGTTTCTCTGTCTAATGTCGTCTTAAGATATTTGTTAGATTCTAGTTTTTGTCAAAGTTGGTTCTTCTTCCATTCGCTGTAGGAATGCCCTGTGCTCTGGCAATACCACCAAGCACACCGAACTATCACACACAGGGCCATAGACAGAATTGCAACTCTAATTGTCACAATAAACAATTGTGTCAACCATGCCAGGTTTGGTAACCAAGGTGTTAGTTTTTCTATTAAGTCACTAAATCCCCAAGATGTGTTATCTTGGGCCACTTCATGCAAGAGTTTGGTTTTTTCCCAAATTTGAGATAAATCCTTTTCAATCCTTTTGTCTTGGTTAACATAGGTACAGCAATGTTCACCAAGAACCGTACATAAACCTCCTTCTTTAGCAAAAGCAAATTCAGCCCTAGCCTGTTTTGAAGTGTTACTTGTCTTAAGGAAGAAATTTCTTTCTGTAGAGCCGTGAGCGCATCAGCTGTAGCATTACTGATCATTTCCATTGTAGCTGAAATGTTCACTAAGGCCTTTTCTCATTCACTAACTCCTAACCATGGAAGAAACCACCTCGCAAAGCTATGAAACCTGGTTGGCCTCGTCATTAAAGGGTTCAGTTTTCTCTTGATTGGATGGGTTACAGGTTTCATATAGGTGCGTAATAGGCCAAGCGTGCGTAAACTGGTTACGTCCTGTGCAATCGTAACGTTAGGGACTATGGTCCCTACAGCACATTGGCCCTTCCACCCTAAAGGCAATCCCTTATATCCCCACTTCCCACAGATCCAATACCATCCCTGACCTACAGGAGTTGGCCAGCCTTTGGGGATACTGCTGGCGTTTCTCCGAGTCTGCTTGCTATCCCACATATTTGCACCTCCATACTTGATGTAACTAGTGCAACTGGAGTAGGCCCCAACAAAACTCGAAATTCCACAATGTCTGTCTGTGCTCTTCCCTCCCGTGTTCTGGGTGGTGTTTTCTAGGTAGCACCTCTGGACACAAGGTACTCCTTCCGTCTCGTTCCAGAGTAGGCTTAAATCTCTCTGCCATTCGAGATTCCTTTTTGGTATCTCTGCGTGCTCGGAGAGGGATATATTGTTAAAGGCATTAGCTATCTCTGAAAAATTGGGAAAAATGGTAGCGACCACGGGGTGGCCATGTCTTGCGTTTGTGGGCAAGTGTGAGCAAATCCAGCAGTCAGACCAATTTATGGTGCTAGCAATTTTGTCACGTAGCTGCAAAAAGGTATTACTCTCTCATGCCCCCGTCTTCCTATTAGGCTTACAGTCAGCGTCGTGACAAGGTAAGCTTTCCTTGCTGTACTTGCGCGACTTTCCATGGAGATTTAGGTGCTTTCTTCACTCTGGTGGGATGTATCCAGGCACTCTGCTCTTTGATTTTGATCGCGGTGAAGGAAGTAAGGAGCAGCTGGAAAGGTCCTTCCCACTGTGGCTCCAGGGTTTTTTCTGCAAGAGACCTTCTATAGACATAATCTCCAGGTTGGCTGTTATGTACGGGTCCATCTAAACCTCTACTTCGAGTCCCGATCACATGTTTTTCAATTTTGTCGAGTTGTTTGCTTAATGCTACCATGTAAGAGGTTATAATTTCATCCCCAGCCTGTGCGGACATCCCTTTCTGTGTTCCATAGGGTCGTCCATGTAAGATTTCAAAAGGGCTCGGTTCTTCCTTTGCTCTTGGCCTAGTTCGTGTGCGCAAGAGAGCCAAAGGGAGAGACTGAGGCCAGGCCAAATGAGTCTCCTGTCCCAACTTCACAATTTGCTGTTTGATTAAGTGGTTCATTTTTTCTACTTGGCCACTCGACTGAGGGCGATATGGGGTGTGAAGTTGCCAATCTATACCCAAATGGCGGCTAATTTGTTGTACTACCTTTGAGGTAAAAATGTGGTCCTCTGTCAGAGGATACGGTTGCTGGAACTCCAAAACGTGGTATTATCTCTTGCAGTAATATTTTAGTTGCCTCCCGAGCTTTGGCTGTCCTGGTAGGGAAAGCCCTTTTCAGTAAAAGGAAAAAAAAGAGAAAGGGAAAAGAAAGAAACGATAATAAAAAAGCAGGCGGGGTGCGCGCGTGTGCTTCTCCACCTGGATTCGTGGCTATCGGTCGATCCCTACCGTGAAGGAATTCACGAATCAGTTCATCGATCCGACGGTTTACCGCTCACGCGTAAATACCGATCGGTCTCCTCCTCCGACGCGAGGGTAATCGCGTCGTGGCAAAAGAAAGGATGCGTCGATTCGTTTCTTTTCGATTAGTAGAACGCTACGGTAATAAAACAGCACCGCTCTAACGACACCGTTAATAGGGTTAACGCTGTCGCCGCTCCACGGCATTCTCTTCAAAAAGAAAGCGACGTTCTTCAGAAGGGTTCGGCCTGTCACGGCGCGCAAACGGTCGACACCGTTACGGAGCTCCAAACTAAAAAGAAAAAAAAAACCCAACCGGAAACTATTCCAACGTAAGTCATACCAAATATAATTCTCTAGCGGTAAAATAAAAATTCTGCCGTCCCGTGAGCACGGTTAGTAGCAATAGTGACGTTACTGGCGTGAAGGACTTATTGTTACTCGGAAAAGATCATCGTGAACGTCATTTATTGCTATTAGTGGTGGTGGTGGTGGTGGTGGTGCTAGTAGTAGTATCGTTGTCATCATCTTGTAATTATAAAGTCATGACGTGTTATTAGTAATACTATTAATTGCTTTTAAAATTTTTCAAGCTAATATTTAATAGTTTTGTAAACGATGAATTATAACGAATAAAAGACTAATAATGCATAAGGTAAGTAATTGAAAAGGAATTTATAAATTATTATTCGTAATATTTGTAATATTTAATAACGTTTAATCCTTTTATAATGACAAGTGAAAAATCGAGATTTTTAATAACATTAGTGCTGATCCTAATACTATTATTACTAATAACGTTTAAAAATACTGAATTATTTTATGATTCCAAACAATCCATAGAATTCCATCACGATAAATGCGAGAAAGTAATGACGCTCGCATGATTCTCTTTAATTCTATGATTAAGGATAAATTTTAAGCCTTTCCTAATTAATAAATTAATAAACACTGAAATCGGAACTGTAAAACAATAAATCAATAAATTAATTAAATATTAATTAACAATAAATTAATTTTAATTATCTAATAAGATAATGAAATAAATTCCTATATATTATTAAATTTTATGTTATTGAATTAAATTTTAATTATTAAAATAATTATATTAATAAATTATATATTATTGTATATTATCATTAAATAATTATATAACAATTAATAAATCAAATGAAAAGAATTAATTATGTATATCAATAATGACGATAATTAATGAATTAATAATCCACGGAATAAATGAATACATAACGAGTTCAATAAAATATTTCACATGAAAAGATGAATTTAATATAGAACACTAATCTTTATATTAATACTTTTATATTAAAAGGTAATTTTAAAAAAAATTAAAACCCCGCCCACGACAAAAGGAAAACAAAACAAAACAGAGAAAACAAAACTGAAACAGAAACAGAAAAACAGGGAGGCCAGGTCTACCCCTGTCACAGGGCAGGGAGGCCAGGTCTACCCCAGCTCCGAGCAGGGAGGCCAGGTCTACCCCGGCACCGGGGCAGGGAGGCCAGGTCTACTCCTGCTCCGGACTCTGGTGCCACGTGAGCCGCGGCTGCCAGGTCTACCCGTAGACCCGGGGGAGGGTAAGGGAAAAGAACTGGAAATGGATAAGAAATGGAATCAGAAAACAATGGGAACGGAAAAAAAAAAGAAATGGAGAAAAAAAAAATTAGGGCGAGAGCCGGACCCCTCCGTTGCGCGTAGAGGGGCCGCCTGCTCCCGCCCCCTCCCCCCGGTGGCCACACTCCTCCGGGGAGGAAGGACGGCGGGGCCCGGAGGCCCCCCCGGGAGAACAAGAGGCCGGGGGCGCACCCGCGCACCCCTCCCCAGAGGCGACGGCACCCGACTGGATGGCCCGTGCGCCCGCTGCCCGCGACGCCGGTGCCCACCGCCCCCCGCGGCAGAAGGCCGCCCCGCCGCAGCCGAGGGCGACAAAAGCTTGTGTCGAGGGCTGATTCTCAATAGATCGCAGCGAGGGAGCTGCTCTGCTACGTACGAAACCCTGACCCAGAATTGGGTCGCCTACGGATGACTTAGCGCTGGGTGCCCCCCGATCCTGCGGTACGCGACAGGGGAGAGGCGGCGCCGCATCCGTCCGCCCCTCCGGTCCCGACCACACGCGGCGCTCCGCACCGGGCCCGCCCCGCGCGGGGCGGGCGGCCGGCTATCGCGAGCCCACCGAGGCGCCGGCGGCGCTGCGGTATCGCTACGTCTAGGCGGGATTCTGACTTAGAGGTGTTCAGTCATAAGCCCGCAGATGGTAGCCTCGCGCCAGCGGCTCCTCAGCCAAGCGCACGCACCAGGGGCCTGAACCTGCGGTTCCTCTCGTACTGAGCAGGATTACTATTGCAACACCACATCCTCAGGAGGGGAAATCTAACCTGTCTCCCGACGGTCTAAACCCAGCTCACGTTCCCGATTAGCGGGTGAACAATCCAACGCTTGGTGAATTCTGCTTCACAATGATGGGAAGAGCCGACATCAAAGGATCAAAAAGCGACGTCGCTGTGACCGCTTGGCCGCCACAAGCCAGTTATCCCTGTGGTAACTTTTCTGACACCTCCTGCTTAAAACCCAAAAAGCCAGAAGGATCGTGAGGCCCCGCTTTCACGGTCTGTATTCGTCCTGAAAATCACGATCAAGCGAGCTTTTGCCCCTCTGCTCCGCGGGAGGTTTCCGTCCTCCCGGAGCTCGCCTTAGGACACCTGCGTTACGCTTTGGCAGGTGTACCGCCCCAGTCAAACTCCCCGCCTGCCGCTGTCCCCGGAGCGGGGCGCGCCCGGCCTCCCACTTCTCCCACACCTCTCGTGTCTCTTCCCAGCGCCGGACTGGAGTCAAGCTCAACAGGGTCTTCTTTCCCCGCTGATTCCGCCAAGCCCGTTCCCTTGGCTGTGCTTTCGCTGGATAGTAGGTAGGGACAGTGGGAATCTCGTTCATCCGTTCCTGGGCGTCACTAATTAGATGAGGAGGCATTTGGCTCTTTATCGAACATACATACAAGTATACATGCTCCTTTTCTGGGTTAAGTAAAGGTGCCCACCCCCCTCCTGGGGTGCCCCCCCCTCAGGGTGCCCCCCCCCCCCGGGACCCCCCTCACCCATCTCCTCCAGCTCCGAGGTCATGGACTTGGAGTGCAGGGAAATGGCGGGGGCGGGGAGGCGCCGGGGCTGGGGGGGGGCGGCTGCCGGGGGGGAGGCGGGGAGGCTCAGGGACCCCCACCCACGGGGGACCCGGGCACCCCCCCACCTGTGCACCCAGGCATCTGGGACCCTCCCGCATGGCCCTGGGACCACCCCTTAGGGCACCCAAGGGTTCAGGGACCACCCCTCAGGGCACCCAGGGATGTCGGGACCCCCACCTTGGGACCCAGGTGCCCAGGACAAACACACCCCGACCCAGGGGACCCCCAAGTCCAGGGGACCCCCACCCAAGGGACCCCCCCTTGGGACCCAGGTGCCCAGGACCCCCCTTCAGGGCACCCAGGCATCCCGGGAGGGACCCCCACCCACACACACACCCCCACCCTGTGGCACCCAGGGGCCTGGGGACCCCCCCCGATGGCCCCAGGACCCCCACCCCAAGGGACCCAGCTGTTGGAGACCCCCATCCTCAGGGGAGCCATGTGTCAGGGACCCCCCCACCCACCCGCAAGGGACCCAGGGCTCTGGGACCCCCCACCCCCAGGGGTCTGGGACCCCCAGCCCCAGGGCACCCAGGTGTCTGGGACCCCCCCCACCCCGGGGGACCCCCCAGGGGACACCCCCACCCATGGCCCCACTAAGGCAATCACCCCCCAGGCCCCCCCTCACTGAGGGCCATCTGACAGACCCTCCGCTGCTTCTCAGTGGCCGAGGAGGGGTCGTGCTCTGGGGGTGGGGGCGGGGCTGGGGGTGCTGGGTGCTGGGGACAATGAGGGTGCAAGACCCGGGGTGCAATGAGTGTGTGAGGCCCGTGCAAGCAGTGCACGGGGGTGCAACGAGTGTGCAAGGCCCAGGGGGTGCAATGAGTGTGCAAGATGGGGATCGATGAATGTGCAAAACCCGTATGAGCCGTGCACAGGGGTGCATTGAGTGTGCGAGAACTGTGCGAGCGGCGCACGGGGGTGCAATGAGTGTGCACGACAGGGGTGCAATGAGTGTGCAAGGCCCGTGCGAGGGGCGCAGGAGCCCCACTCACAGCTCCGCTTCTTGCAGGGGGAGACTGGGGAGACAGGAGAGGCCGTTATGGGGGCGGGGCCGGGGTCATGGGGGTCACAGGGGTCAAGGACCCTTGAAGGTCAAAGGGGTCGCGGGGGGAGGGGGTCCTGGGTGGAGGAGGGGGGAACCCCAGGACCGCCCCTCCCTCCCCTTCGCCCCTCCCCCACTCACCCTTCTGCACTGTGGGGCCGATGGGGGCAGAGGTCAGAGGTCAGACCCCACCCCCCCACCCCGTACCCACCCCGAACCCCCAGGTCCCCCCCAAGGACCCCAACCCCCTCCAAAAATGGCGAAATGGCGGGGGCGGGGAGGCGCCGGGGCTGCGGGGGGGCTGCCACGGGGGGGGCGGGGGTGGGGGCCAGGGACCCCCACCCACGGGTGACCCGGGCACCCCCTCACCCATGCACCCAGGTGTCTGGGTCCCCCCCCCAACCCATAGACCCAGGCATCTGGGACCCCCCCCCACCCATGGCCCCACGTGTCTGGGACCCCACCCGTGGACCTGAGACCCCCACCCCAAGGGAGCCAGGATCCCTACCCATGGCCCCGGGACCCCCCCCGAGGTGCCGCGTGGCCGTACCGTGGCGCCGGGGTCCCTCGGGGGCCTCCGGGTGCTGCGTGACCATGACAACCTTGACCCCCAGGCTGCTCCCGCCCTGGCGGATGGTGTGCACCAATGGCGATGGCCGACCTTGGCCACGTTCTGCCCCTTTTCCCGCGCACGCACACGCGGGGCACGCCCTGACACGCCGGGGCATGCCAGCACACGCCCTGACACGCCAAGGCACACCCTGACACGCCGGGGCCCGGCAAGGCACGCCGGCACACGCCGGGGCACGCCTTGACACGCCAAGGCACGCCAGGGCATGGCAAGGCACACTGCAACGTGACGGAGCACGACAGAGCAGCCATGCACACGCCCGCACGCGCCCGCACGCGCCCGGCCGTGCTCCACCTTGAGCACGTTCTGCCCGTTCACCTGCACACGCACACGCCGGGGCACGCCCTGACGCGCCGGCACGCGCCAGGGCACGGCGTGACACGCTAAGGCAGGCCGCAACGTGATGGAGCACGCGTGTGCACGCCCACACCCGCCTGCACCCGTGGCTGCACGCCTGCCCACGCCTGCACCTCTGCGCATGCCTGCAACCACGCCCACGTGTCTGCACGCCCACACACGCCTGCACACGCCCGCACACGCCTGCACACTCATGCACATGCCAGCACACGCCTGCACGCCGCTACAGGGATATGGAGGCTTCCCGTGGGTGCCCACAGGTGGGTGGGTGCTGTCCCCCGTGGGTGGGGGTGCCCGTGGCTGGGTCCCCGTCCCCCGTGGATTCCCGTGGTTGGGTTCCCATTCCTCGTGGGTGGGTCCCAGGCCCCGTGGGCGCCCATGGGTGGGTCCCCGCCCCCCCCGTGGTTGGGTCCCCAGCCCCCGTGGTTTCCCGTGGGTGGGTTCCTGCCCCCTGTGAGTGGGTCCCAAGCCCCGTGGGCACCCATGGGTGGGTCACCGCCCCCCCGTGGGTGGCTCTCTGCCCCCCATGAGTGAGTCCTAGGCCCCATGGGCACCCATGGCTGGGTTCCCATCCCCCGTGGGTGGTTTCCTGCCCCCCCGTGGGTGCCGGCCGCCCGTGGGGCTGACCTCGATAGGAAGTCGCCCATGCGCAGCCCCGCTCACCAGGCGCCGCCGCCTTCGTCCACCGACTCCAGGTACGGCAGGGCCGGGAAGGCCGGGGTGGGGGTGAACTCGATCCCCTTCTGGGTCAGATTTGGGTGCCCTGGGTCCCTTTTTGGGTGGGATTCGGGTGCCTCGGTGTCCCGATCCAACGTCGGGGGAGGTTTCGATCCGATCCCAAGGACGAGATGAAGATGCTGGGTGAACTCCTCGATGGGGGTCTGCGCTGCGGGGGGGGTCAGCCCCCGGCACCCCTCCCCCATCGGCAGCCACCCCCTCCCCCCGCCTCACCCCACGGACGCCCTTGACCCCCCCAGGTGACCCCACGGATGCCCTTGACCCCTCAGGATGCCCCCAGCCCCCCCAGGTCACCCCACTGATGCCCTTGACCCCCCCAGACCCCTCAGGAGCCCCCCCAGACCCCTCAGGGACCTCCCTACGAACCCCCCAAACCCCCCCAGATGCCCTCAGGGACCCCTAGGGACCCTCCAGACCCACCCAGACCCCTCAGGGACCCCTAAACCCCCCAGGACCCCCCCAGGGACCCTCCAGACTCCCCCAAGAACCCTCAGGGACACCCCAGAGACCCCCCCCAGACCCCACAAATCCCACAAATGCCATCGGAGCTCCCCCCAGAGCCCCCCTAAACCCCCCCATATGCCCTCAGGGACCCTCCAGACCCCCCCGAGACCCCCTCAGGGATCCCCCAGGACCCTCTGGGACCCCCAGAAGCCTCAGGACTCCCCAGGACCCCCTCCAAAACCCCCCTGGGACCCTCCAGACCCCCCCCCAGGTGCCCTAGGACCCCCCCCCGAGCAACAAGTGAACCCCTGGTACCCCCCAGGGACCCTCCAGATGCCCCAGACCCATGCCAGGTGCCCTCAGAGCCGCCCCCGAGCACGCAGGGGCCCCCATGGACCTGAGATCCCCCGCCATGGCCCCAGGACCTCTACCCACGGACCCGGGACCCCCCCCATGGCCCCAGGACCCCTACCCAGGGACTGGGACCCCCACCCCAAGGGACCCAGCTGTTGGGGACCCCCATCCCCAGGGGACCCATGTGCCAGGGACCCCCCCACCCACCCGCAAGGGACCCAGGGCTCTGGGACCCCCCACCCCCAGGCATCTGGGACCCCCCCACCCCCAGGGCACCCAGAGGTTTGGAACCCCCACCCCCAGGGCACCCAGGGGCCACCCACCTCGGGGCTGAAGAAGCCCTTGGGGCGACTCTTGCCCGGGGGGGGCAGGGGGGCCCCGGCCCCTCCCCCGTGCTGATGCTCTGCTGGGCAGCGGCCAGGATCTCGTCCAGTTTGTGTGGGGGCACCCAGGGGTCCGAGAGGGACCCCCACCCCCCACACAACCCCCCCGGGGCACCCACCCACGGGGGATGGGAACCCACCCACGGGCACCCATGAGGGGCAGAGACCAACCAACGGGGGGCGGGGACCCACCCGCGGGGGATGGGAACCCACCCACGGGTGCCCACGGGGCCTGAGACCCACCCACGGGGGATGGGGACCAACCCACGGGAGATGGGAACCCACCCACGGGCACCCACTGGGGGCAGGGACCCACCCACGGGGGATGGGAACCCAACCATGGGTGCCCACGGGGCCGGGGACCCACCCACAGGGGATGCAGACCTACCCACGGGGGCTGGGATCGACCCATGGGCACCCACGGTGGCAGGGACGCACACACGGGTGCCCACGGGGGATGGGGAGCCACCCACGGGGGATCGCAACACACCCATGGGTGCCCATGGGGGGCGGGGAGCCACCTTGCACACTCGTTACCCCCCCGTGCACTGCTCGCACAGGCCTTGCACACTCATTGCACCCCGGGCCTTGCACCCCCATTGCACCCCCATCACCCATCGCCCCCGCCCCCACCCCTCCCCCTCACCTCCACCCCCCCCCCCCCCCCGGCCACCGAGAAGCAGCGGAGGGTCTGTCAGATGGCCCTCGGGAAGGGGGGGGCATGGGGGGGGCAGGGGGGATTGCCTGAGGGGGGGCCATGGGTGGGGGGGTCCCCTGGGGGGTCCCTTGGGGTGGGGGGGGTTCCGGACACCTGGGTGCCCTGGGGGGGTTCCCTGGGGGGGTCCTGAACACCTGGGTGTCAAGGGGGGGTCCCTTGGGTGGGGGTCCCCTTGGGGGGGTCCCCAGGCCCCTGGGAGCCCCGGGGGGGTGTGGGGGTCCCTCCCGGACACCTGGGTGCCCTGAGGGGGGGTGAGCACCTGGTTCCCAATGGGGGGGTCCCTTGGGTGAGGGTCCCCTGCACTTGGGGGTCCCCTGGGTGGGTGGGGGTCCCTCCTGGGCACCTGGGTCCCAAGGGGGGGGTGTCCCCAGACCCCTGGATGCCTGGGGTGGGTGTCTCTGAACCCTTGGGTGCCCTAAGGGGGGGTTCCCAGACCCTTAGGTTCCCTGGTAGGGGTCCCTGGACCCTTGGGTGCCCCGGGGGGGTGGGGGTCCCTCCCGGACCCCTGGGTGCCCCCACACAAACTGGACGAGATCCTGGCCGCTGCCCAGCAGAGCATCAGCGCGGGGGAGGGGCCGGGGGCCCCCTGCCCCCCGTGGGCAAGAGTCACCCCAAGGGCTTCTTCGGCCCCGAGGTGGGTGGCCCCTGGGTGCCCTGGGGGTGGGGGTTCCAAACCTCTGGGTGCCCTGGGTGTGGGGGGTCCCAGATGCCTGGGGGTGGGGGGTCCCAGAGCCCTGGGTCCCTTGCGGGTGGGTGGGGGGGGTCCCTGACACATGGGTCCCCTGGGGATGGGGGTCCCCAACAGCTGGGTCCCTTGGGGTGGGGGTCCCAGTCCTGGGTAGGGGTCCTGGGGCCATGGGGGGGGTCCCGGGGCCATGGGCGTGCAAGACGGGGGGGGCAATGAGTGTGTGAGGAGTCACAGATGTGCAATGAGTGTGCAAGGCCCAGGGGGTGCAATGAGTGTGCAAGGCCCGTACGAGCGGTGCATGGGGGTGCGATGACTATGCAAAACGTGGGTGCAATGAGTGTGTGAGGCCCAGGGGGGTGCAATGAATGTGCAAGGCCTGTGCGAGCAGTGAACGGGGGTGTGCAATGAGTGTGCAGGAACTGGGGGTCCAATGAGTGTGCAAGGAGTCACAGATGTGCAATGAGCGTGGGAGGCCCGTGCGAGCCGTGCACGGGGGTGCAATGAGTGTGCAAGGGCCAGGGGCTGCAATGAGTGTGCAAGATGGGGGGGCAATGAGTGTGTAAGGAGTCACAGATGTGCAACAAGTGTGCAAGGCCGAGGACGTGTAATGAGTGTGCAAGAAAGATGGGGGGTGCGATGAGTGTGCGAGGCCCAATCGAGTGGTGCACAGGGGTGCAATGAGTGTGCAAGACTCGTGCGGGCCGTGCATGGGGCGGTGCAATGCGTGTGCAAGAACTGGGGGTCCAGTGAGTGTGCAAGGAGTCACGGATGTGCACTGAGTGCGCGAGGCCGGTGTGAGCGGTGCATGGGGGGGACGCGATGAGTGTGTGAGGCCCGTGAGAGCCGTGCACGGGGGTGTGATGAGTGTGCACGACGGGGGTGCAATGAGTGTGGGAGGCCCGGTGAGCAGCGCACAGGGGTGCATGTGCGAGGGGCGTGCGAGGGGCGTGCGAGGGGTGTGGGAGCCCCACTCAAGGCTCCGCTTTTCCAGGGGGAGACTGGGGAGACGGGAGAGGCCGTTACGGGGGCGGGGCTGGGGTCACAGGGGGTCACAGGGGTCACAGGGGTCAAGGACCCTTCAAGGTCAAAGGGGTCGCAGGGGGGAAGGGGGTCCTGGGTGGAGGAGGGGGGAACCCCGAGACAGCCCCTCCCTCCCCTTCGCCCCTCCCCCACTCACCCTTCTCCACTGCGGGGCCGATGGGGGGCAGAGGTCAGAGGGCAGAGGTCAGAGACCACCCCCCCTCGTGTCCCCCCCGGAACCCCCAGGTCTCCCCAGAGGACCCTAACCCCCCCGAGCCCTCCAGTCCCCCCCAAGACCCCCCCCCCCCGGCACCCCAGGACCCCCCCCCCCGCAGGGTGCCCCCGCCCAGGGACCCCTTAGCTCCCCAAACCCCCCAGGGACCCCCCAACCCCCCCAGGGACGCCTCCAAGCCCCCCCCCCAGCATCCCAGGATCCCCCCCTCCCCAGGGTGCCCCTCCCCCAGGACACCCCTCCCCCCCAAGGTTGCCCTCCCCTAGGGACCCCCCAGCCCCCCCAGACTCCCCCAGGGACCCGCCAGAACCCCCCCCCGGTCCCCCCCAGCCCCCCCATCCTCCCTGGCAACCATCCCCCACCACCACCACCCATCCCCCCCATCGCCCCCCCAGCACCCACCCCCCCCTCCCCAGAGCACGACCCCTCCTTGGCCACCGACAAGAAGCGGACGGTCTGTCAGATGGCCCTCAGTGAGGGGGGGTGGGGGCCCTGAGGGGGGGGCCATGGGTGGGGGGGTCCCCTGGGGTTGGGGACGGTCCCCAGACCCCTGGGTGCCCTGGGGGGTTCCTTGGATTTGGGGGGGGGGGTCAGGGAGACCTGGGTGCCCTGAGGGGGGGGGGTCCCTGAACCCTTGGGTGCCCTGGGGGGGGTCCCCAGACCCCTGGGTGCCCCGGGGGGTTGGGGGTCCCTCCCGGACCCCTGGGTGCCCCCACACAAACTGGACGAGATCCTGGCCGCCGCCCAGCAGAGCATCAGCGCGGGGGAGGGGCCGGGGCCCCCCTGCCCCCCCCGGGCAAGAGTCGCCCCAAGGCCTTCTTCAGCCCCGAGGTGGGTGGCCCCTGGGTGCCCTGGGGGTGGGGTCCCAAACCTCTGGGTGGGCTGGGGGTGGGGGGTCCCAGACCCCTGGGGGTGGGGGTCCCAGAAACCTGAGTCCCTTGGGGGTGGGTGGGGGGGTCCCCGACACATGGGTCCCCTGGGGATGGGGGTCCCCAACAGCTGGGTCCCTTGGGGTGGGGGTCCCAGTCCCTGGGTCGGGGTCCTGGGGCCATGGGGGGGGGGTCCCAGGTCCGTGGGTGGGGGTCCTGGGGCCATGGGGGGGTCCCAGATGCCTGGGTCTATGGGGGGGGGGGGTCCCGGACGCCTGGGTGCATGGGTGGGGGGGGTGCCCGGGTCCCCCGTGGGTGGGGGTCCCAGACGCCCACCCCCGCCCCGCAGCCGCCCCCCCGCAGCCCCGACGCCTCCCCGCCCCCGCCATTTCCCTGCACTAAGAGTCCATGACCTCGGAGCTGGAGGAGATGGGTGAGGGGGGCCCCGGGGGGGGCACCCTGGGGGGGGCACCTTGGGGCAGGGAGCACCCTGGGGGGAGGGGCACCCTGGGGTACGCCCCTGTGCGCTGCTTGCATGGGCCTCCCACACTCATTGCACCCCCACCGTGCACACTCATCGCACCCCCGTGCACCACTCGCACGGGCCTCGCACACTCATTGCACCCCCTTGCGCTGCGCGCATGGGCCTCGCACAGTCATCGCACCCCCCGTCTTCAACACTCATCGCACCCCCTGGGCCTTGCACACTCATTGCACCCCCCCGTGCACAGCTCACACCGGCCTCGTGCACTCAGTGCACATCCATGACTCCTTGCACACTCACTGGACCCCCAGTTCTTGCACACTCATCGCACCCCGTGCACCGGTCACATGGGCGTTGCACACTCATCGCACCCCATGGCCCTTGCACACTCATTGCACCCCCCTGGGCACCGCTGTGCTGGTTTTGGCTGGGACCGAGTTCATTTTCTCCCTAGCAGCGGGCACAGCGTGGGGTTTGGATTTAGGCTGAGAATAACGTTGAGAACGCCCCGGTGTTTGAGTTGTTGCCGAGGGGGGCTCACACCGGTCAGGGCCTTTTCAGCTTCCCCTGCTCTGCCGGGGGCACAAGGAGCTGGGAGGGGGCACAGCCGGGGGGGCTGACCCCGACTGGCCCCAGGGCTGTTCCATACCCTATGGCGTCCTGCCCAGTATAGAAACTGGGGGGAGCTGGCCGGGGGGGAGCGATCGCTGCTGGGGAACGGGCTGGGCATCGTCGGGGGGTGGTGAGCAATTGTGTCGCGTACCACTCGCTTTGCGTATTATTATTGTATTACGTTGTTATTATTATTACTACTCCTACCATTCTGTTCCATTTGACTTCAGTTACTGAACTGTTCTTATCGCAGCCCACGAGTGTTTCTGACTTTCCCCCTTCCAGGTCTCTCCCCCGCCCCACCGGGGGGGCAGCGAGCGAGCGGCTGCCTGGTGCAGAGTTGCCGGCTGCGGTTAAACCACGACAACCGCTCACACCGGCCTCGCACACTCAGTGCACATACGTGACTCCTTGCAGACTCACTGGACCCCCAATTCTTGCACACTCATTGCACCGCCCCATGCACGGCTCACACGGGGCTTGCACACTCATCGCACCCCCCGGGCCTTGCACACTCATTGCACCCCCCCGGCCTTGCACACTCGTTGCACAGCTGTGACTCCTCACACACTCATTGCCCCCACGTCTTGCACACTCATTGCAGCCCCTGGGCCTTGCACACTCACTGCACCCCCGTGCACGGCTCGCACCGGCTTCGCGCACTCAGTGCACATCCATGACTCCTTGCACACTCATTAGACCCCCAGTTCTTGCACACTCATCGCACCCCCGTGCACTGCTCGCACGGGCCTCGCCACTCATTGCACCCCAGGTCGTGCACACCCATTGTGCCCCCATCGCCACCAGCACCCATCGCCCCCAGCACCCCCGCCCCCACCAGGCCCCCGGCACCCACCCCCCCCCGCCCCCTCCCCCCCAGCCCCCCACGCCCCTACCCCCCCCCCACCCCATCGCCCCCCCAGCCCCCAGCCCCCCCCAGCCCCCTGTACAGAACCGGTACCAAATGCGGCCGTGTCGCGACACGGCCGCTGCGGCGCCCCCCGCCTCGCGCTCCGAGAAGCCGCTCTTCTCCGCGGTCCCGAGCACAGCGCCCGCGTGCGCCTGCGCGGGGACGAAAGGCGCGAAAAGCGCCGAGGCGGGGGCAGCGCGGCCGTGGCGAACCGCACGTGCGCACTTGTGACCCGCGCGTGCGCGCCAGCCCCGGCGTGAGGAGCCCCGCGGTGCCCCGCGGCGGGGGGCGGCGGCGCGAGGCCGCTCCTTCCGTTCCTGCGCCCCCAAGGCCGCCCCCCCCCCCCCCCTTCGGTCCCCGACGAAGCCCGAGGCCGCCGCAGACCCCGCGGAAGATCCTCGGACCGAGGCGGTGGTGAGAAACTCCTCCTCCTCTTTCTGACTCTCTCTCCCCTGTTCTTTCCCTCTCCGCCCTCGCCCGCCCTCCTCCCTCCGTTCTCTTCTCCCCTCGAGCAGAAGTGAGAGGTGGTGCGGCATCTGGCCGCTTCCAGCCTCTTCATCTCGTCCTTGGGATCGGATCGAAACCTCCCCCGACGCTGGATCGGGACACCGAGGCACCCGAATCCCACCCAAAAAGGGACCCAGGGCACCCAAATCTGACCCAAAAGGGGATTGAGGGCACCCAACCCCCCCAAAATGAGACCAGGGCACCCCAATCCCACCCAAAACTGGACAAAGGGCACCCAAATCCCCCCCCCGCCACGGGACCCAGGCACCCGGGCCCTTCCCCCGCCCCCCCCCGGGGTCTGGGGTCCCCGGCCCCCGCACCCAGCACCCACCGATGGGTTTCTGGCGCAGCATCAGCCCGGGGGGGCCCGGGGGGGAGGAAGGGGCGGTCGCAGCCCCCCGGCCCCATGCAGGGCGCCTCGAAGGGCGCCTGGGCGGCTGTCAGGGACCCGGTGTCCGGGACCCCCCCCCCCCAGGGCACCCACCCAGCAGGGACCCCCACCCCACCCCCGGGGGACCCCGGTGTCCGGGACCCCCACCCTAAGGGACCCCAGGCATCAGGGACCCCACCCCAAGGGACCCAGGGGCTTGGGACCCCCACCCCCAGGGCACCCAGGGGTCCGGGACCCCCCCCCATCAGGGGACCCAGGTATTCGGGACCCCCACCCACAGGTTTCTGGGACCCCCAGCCACCCCAGGGGTCTGCGACCCCCACCCCAAGGGACCCAAGCATTCGGGACGCCCACCCACAAGGGACCCATGGGTCTGGGACCCCTCCACCCCCCCGGCATTAGGGACCCCCAGGGGTCTGGGACCCCCCACCCCCAGGGCACCCAGAGGTTTGGGACCCCACCCCCAGGGCACCCAGGGGCCACCCACCTCGGGGCTGAAGAAGCCCTTGGGGCGACTCTTGCCCAGGGGGGGCAGGGGGGCCCCCGGCCCCTCCCCCGCGCTGATGCTCTGCTGGGCAGCGGCCAGGATCTCGTCCAGTTTGTGTGGGGGCACCCAGGGGTCCGGGAGGGACCCCCAACCCCCGGGGCACCCAGGGGTCTGGGGACCCCCCCTTAGGGCACCGAAGGGTTCAGGGACCCCCACCTGGGCACCCAAGGGTCTGGGGACCCCCCCTCAGGGCACCCAGGGGTCTGGGGACCTCCCCCAGGGCACCCAGGGGTACAGAGACCCCCCCCCCCTCAGGACACCCGGGGGTCTGGGGACCCCCCCCTTGAGACCCAGGTGCCCAGGAGGGACCCCCACCCACCAGGGGACCCCCAAGTCCAGGGGACCCCCACCCAAGGGACCCCCCCATTGGTACCCAGGTGCCCAGGGCCCCCCCTCACGGCACGAGGGGGGCACGAGGGGTGGGGGGGCGGGGGGGTCCCAGACCCCGTGGGCACCTATGGGTGGGTTCCCATCCCCCGTGGGTGGGTCCCTGCCCCCAGTGGGTGCCCGGGGGTGGGTTCACATCCCCCGTGGGTGGGTCCCCATCCCCCGTGGGTGGGTCTCAGGCCCCGTGGGCACCCGTGTGTGGGTTCCCAGCCCCCGCTGGTGGGTCCCTGCCCCCCGTGGGTGGGTCCCCATCCCGCGTGGGCGCCCATGGGTGGGTTCCCAGACCCCGCGGGTGGGTCCCTGCCCCCCTGGGTTGGTCCCTGCCCCTCATGGGTGCCCGTGGGTGGGTTCCCATCCCCCGTGGGTGGGTGCATTCCCCCCAGTGGGAGCCCGTGGGTGGGTCCCTGCCCCCCGGCAGTGGGTCCCAGCCCCTGTGGGCACCCATGGGTGGGTTCCCATCCCCTGTGGTTGGGTCCCTGCCCCCCGTGGGTGGGTTCCAATCCCCGTGGGCACCCATGGGTGGGTTCCCAGCCCCTGCGGGTGGGTTCCAATCCCCGTGGGCACCCATGGGTGGGTTCCCAGCCCCCGCGGGTGGGTCCCCGCCCCCCGTGGGTGCCCGTGCTTGTGTTCCCATCCCCCGTGGATGGTTCCCTGCCCTCATGGGTGCCCATGGGTGTGTCCCTGCCCCCCGGGAGTGGGTCCCAGCCCCCGTGGGCACCCATGGGTGGGTCCCCGTCTCCCGTGCGTGGGTCACCGCCCCCATGGTTGGGTCCCTGCACCCCATGGGTGGCTCCCGGCCCCCGTGGGCACCCATGAGTGTGTTCCCAGCCCCCGTGGGTGGGTCCCTGCCCTCATGGGTGCCCATGGGTGGGTCCCTGGCCCCCGGGAGTGGGTCCCAGCCCCCGTGCGCTCCCATGGGTGCGTCCCCGTCTCCTGTGGGTGGGTCTTCGTATCTCATGGGTGCGTCCCCGTTCCCAGTTGGCGCCCAGGGGTGGGTTCCCAGTCCACGCGGGTGGGTCCCCGCCCCCCGTGGGTGGGTCCCTGCCCCCATGCGTGCCCGTGGGTGGGTCCCCCTCCCCCGTGTGTGCCCATGGTGGTTCCCTGCCCCCCGGGAGTGGGTCCCAGCCCCCGTGGGCAGCCATGGGTGGGTTCCCATCCCCTGTGGTTGGGTCCCTGCCCCCCGGGAGTGGGTCCCAGCCCCCGTGGGCACCCATTGGTGGGTTCCCATCCCCTGTGGTTGGGTCCCTGCCCCCCGTGGGTGCCCGTGGCTGGGTCCCTGGCCCCCGGGAGAGGGTCCCAGCCTGTGTACGCACCCATGGGTGCGTCCCCGTCTCCCGTGGGTGGGTCCCCGTATCTCACGGGTTTGGTACCCGCATCCATTGTCAGCTCACTGCCCCACATGGGTGGGTCTCAGCCCACGCGGGCACCCATGGGTGTGTTCCAAGCCCCCATGGGTGGGTCCCTGCCCCCCGTGGGTGCCTGTGGGTGGGTCGCTGCCCCACGTGAGTGGTTCCCAGGCCCCGTGGCCACCCCTGGGTGGGTTCCCTACCCCTGTGTCTGGGTCCCTGCCCCACGTGGGTGCCCGTGCTTCGGTTCCCATTCCCCGTGGGTAGGTCCCTGCCCTCATGGGTGCCCATGGGTGGGTCCCTGCCCCCCGGGAGTGGGTCCCAGGCCCCGTGCGCACCCATGTGTGCGTCCCCGTCTCCTGTGGGTGGGTCCCCGTATCTCGTGGGTGCGTCCCCGTTCCCAGTTGGCGCCCAGGGGTGGGTTCCCAGCCCCCGTGGGTGGGTCCCCGCCCCCCGTGGGTGGGTCCCTGCCCCCATGGGTGCCCGTGGGTGGGTCCCCCTCCCCCGTGTGTGCCCGTGGTGGGGTTCCCATCCCCCGTGGGTGAGTCCCAGCCCCCCTGGGTGGGTCCCAGGCCCCGTGGGCACCCATGGGTGGGTTCCCAGCCCCTGTGGCTGGGTCCCTGCCCCCCGTGGGTGCCCATGGGTGGGTCCCTGCGCCCGTGGGTGGGTGCATGCCCCCAGTGGGAGCCCGTGGGTGGGTCCCTGCCCCCCGGCAGTGGGTCCCAGCCCCCTTGGGCACCCATGGGTGGGTTCCCATCCCCTGTGGTTGGGTCCCTGCCCCCCGTGGGTGGGTTCCAATCCCCGTGGGCACCCATGGGTGGGTTCCCAGCCCCTGCGGGTGGGTTCCAATCCCCGTGGGCACCCATGGGTGGGTTCCCAGCCCCCGCGGGTGGGTCCCCGCCCCCCGTGGGTGCCCGTGCTTGTGTTCCCATCCCCCGTGGATGGTTCCCTGCCCTCATGGGTGCCCATGGGTGTGTCCCTGCCCCCCGGGAGTGGGTCCCAGCCCCCGTGGGCACCCATGGGTGGGTCCCCGTCTCCCGTGCGTGGGTCACTGCCCCCATGGTTGGGTCCCTGCACCCCATGGGTGGCTCCCGGCCCCCGTGGGCACCCATGAGTGTGTTCCCAGCCCCCGTGGGTGGGTCCCTGCCCTCATGGGTGCCCATGGGTGGGTCCCTGCCCCCCGGGAGTGGGTCCCAGGTCCCGTGCGCACCCATGTGTGCGTCCCCGTCTCCTGTGGGTGGGTCCCCGTATCTCGTGGGTGCGTCCCCGTTCCCAGTTGGCGCCCAGGGGTGGGTTCCCAGCCCCCGTGGGTGGGTCCCCGCCCCCCGTGGGTGGGTCCCTGCCCCCATGCATGCCCGTGGGTGGGTCCCCCTCCCCTGTGTGTGCCCGTGGTGGTTCCCAGCCCCCCTGGGTGGGTCCCAGCCCCCGTGGGCATCCATGGGTGGGTCCCCGTCTCCCGTGGCTGGATCCCGGCCCCCATGGTTGGGTCCCTGCCCCCCGGGAGTGGGTCCCAGCCCCCGTGGGCACCCATTGGTGGGTTCCCAGCCCCTGTTGTTGGGTGCCTGCCCTCCATGGGTGCCCGTGGCTGGGTCCCTGGCCCCCGGGAGAGGGTCCCAGCCCGTGTATGCACCCATGGGTGCGTCCCCGTCTCCCGTGGGTGGGTCCCCGTATCTCACGGGTGGGTACCCGCATCCATTGTCAGCTCACTGCCCCACATGGGTGGGTCTCAGCCCACGCGGGCACCCATGGGTGTGTTCCAAGCCCCCATGGGTGGGTCCCTGCCCCCCGTGGGTGCCTGTGGGTGGGTCGCTGCGCCACGTGGGTGGTTCCCAGGCCCCGTGGCCACCTCTGGGTGGGTTCCCTACCCCTGTGGCTGGGTCCCCGCCCCATGTGGGTGCCCGTGCTTGGGTTCCCATTCCCCGTGGGTAGGTCCCTGCCCCCATGGGTGCCCGTGGGTGGGTCCCCCTCTCTCCCGTGTGTGCCCGTGGTGGGGTTCCCATCCCCCATGGGTGAGTCCCAGCCCCGATGGGTGGGTCCCAGCCCCCGCGGGCACCCATGGGTGGGTTCCCATCCCCTGTGGTTGGGTCCCTGCCCCCCGTGGGTGGGTTCCAATCCCCGTGGGCACCCATGGGTGGGTTCCCAGCCACTGTGGCTGGGTCCCCGCCCCCCGTGGGTGCCCGTCGTTGGGTTCCCATCCCCCGTGGGTGGTTCGCTGCCCTCATGGGTGCCCATGGGTCTGTCCCTGCCCCCCGGGAGTGGGTCCCAGCTCCCATGGGCACCCATTGGTGGGTTCACATCCCCTGTGGTTGGGTCCCTGCCCCCCGTGGGTGCCCGTGGCTGGGTCCCTGGCCCCCGGGAGAGGGTCCCAGCCCGTGTGCGCACTTATGGGTGCGTCCCCGTCTCCCGTGGGTGGGTCCCCGTATCTCACGGGTGGGTCCCCGCCCCCATTGTCAGCTCACTGCCCCACATGGGTGGGTCTCAGCACACGTGGGCACCCATGGGTGTGTTCGCAGCCCCTGAGGGTGGGTCCCTGCCCCCCGTGGGTGCCCGTGGGTGGGTCGCTGCCCCACGTGGGTGGTTCCCAGGCCCCGTGGCCACCCCTGGGTGGGTTCCCTACCCCTGTGGCTGGGTCCCTGCCCCACGTGGGTGCCCGTGCTTGGTTTCACATTCCCCGTGGGTGGTTCCCTGCCCTCATGGGTGCCCATGGGTGTGTCCCTGCCCGCCGGCAGTGGGTGCCATACCCCGTGGGCATCCATGGGTGGGTCCACGTCACACGTGGGTGTGTCCCTGCCCCCCGTGAGTGCTCGTTGGTGTGTCCCTGCCCCCCGTGAGTGGGTCCCCGTCCCCCTTAGGCGCCCATGGCTGGGTTCCCAGCCCGCGCGGGTGGGTCCCCACTCCCCGTGGGTGCCCGTGGTTGCGTTCCCATCCCCCGTGGGTTGGTCCCTGCCCCGATGGGTGCCCATGGGTGCGTCACTGGCCCCCGGCAGTCGGTCCCAGCCCCCGTGGGCACCCATGGGTGGGTCCCCGTCTCCCGTGCGTGGGTCACCGCCCCCATGGTTGGGTCCCTGCACCTTATGGCTGGCTCCCGGCCCCCGTGGGCACCCATGAGTGTGTTCCAAGCCCCCGTGGGTGGGTCCCTGCCCCCCGTGGTTGCCCGTCGGTGGGTCTATGCACCACGTGGGTGCATCCCAGGCCCCGTGGGCACCCATTGGTGGGTTCCCTACCCCTGTGGCTGGGTCCCCGCCCCACGTGGGTGCCCGTCGTTGGGTTCCCATCCCCAGTGGGTAGGTCCCTGCCCTCATGGGTGCCCATGGGTGGGTCCCTGCCCCCCGGGAGTGGGTGCCATACCCCGTGGGCATCCAGGGGTGGGTCCATGTCACCCGTGGGTGAGTCCATGTCCCCCGTGGGTGCCCGTCGGTGTGTCCCTGCCTCCCGTGAGTGGGTCCCCGTCCCCCGTGTGTGCCCGTGGTGGGGTTCCCATCCCCCGTGGCTGGGTCCCCGCCCCCCGTGGGTGCCCGTCGTTGGGTTCCCATCCCTGCCACCTCTCAGGGCACTGCCTCCTGCCTGCCAGGGACAAGGCAGGGCAAGCTAGAAGGCACATCTCTTTCTGGTAAAGGTCCCCTGCACTGTCCCAGGCAGCGTGCACGCCCCCGCCCCGCCACACGCTGACTCACTGTATCTCCACGCGCATCGTGGAGCACAAGGCGAAGATCTGAAGAGCGCTCTGTAAGGCGTGAAGGCTCTCACAGGGCAGCTTTACTCCAGGGAGTCCAAACAGACAGAGGAACGTGCAGCCCTGCCAAGGACAGATGCAGCACGCCTTGCTACAATGCCCAAGAGGGAGTCGCTCCCTCTTGCTCGCTGCCCACCCTCTCGGGGCGCGGGGAGGCGATCGCTCCCCCACGCTCACTTTATCAAACAGGAGGACTTTGTTCACTTCAGCCTTGTGAGGACTGAGGATTTCTAGCGTCATCCTGCTGACGTTGTGGAGGATGGTGCACAGATCCACTGCGTTGATATCTGCAGCCAGCTGCAGGTGGACGAAGAGGCTGGTGACTGGCCGTAGCTCAGAGAAGAGGTCCAGCGGCACTCTGTCATCAAGCTGTAAGACAAGAGCACGACAGCTTCGCCATCCTGCTCTCCCGGGGGGCTCGCTGCCCACACCAGATACCGAGGAAGAGCAGGCGTACTGGCAAGAGCAGGTACTACCGGAGGAAGGGATAATCCTCCTCCCGGTGCAAATGGCGGGCAGGCTGCCCAGCCTGCGGCAGGCAGATACTGAACCATAACACAAATGACAAAGGAGAGAAAGGCGCTCCGGTTACACCCCATCTTGGGACAGGCATGGACATGAGGGAAGACCCTCAGGGATGCTCTAGGCGCTTCAGGAGAATCTCCCTTTTAGCCCACCGCCACGTCCGCAGCACATCCAGAACCACACCCACGGAAAAGACGGAGCCGACGCAAGACCGCCTCCCGCCACCCGTCTCTCTCCGAGGACAACGCGCGCAACGGTGCGGCACCGGTGCCCCTCGGCTCCGATTCCCTGCCATGTCGTCTCAGGGTGCGTTTTCTTTTGTTGGTCTGTTCTCGTGAGAACTCCATCTCTGCCACGCACCCCTTCTTCTGCCCTCCAAAAATGCAGCAGCCCCCCCGCAGCGGTGGCCTGGCCGTACCTTCCTGAGAGCAGCTTCTGGGATGTACTTCATAATCACCTCCTCCGCATCAGGATCAGTGGGCAAGAGAAGAGCAGGACTCGGGGCACCTGAGGAGAGAAAACGCAGGTGATGGCTGGGAGGATGGGACTACGAGGTGTTGGAAAGCAGGGGCCGGCACTGGAAATGGGGCAGAAAGAGTCTTGTGCGTTTGCTCGTGTTGCCACCTCCAGACGCTCAGGGCGGAGCTGTCCCCTGGAAGGAGGCGGCGGCAGCAGCGATGCCCCAGCTCACGCACAGGAGGACCAAAAGCACGAGTGCTGCCCGAAAGGGGGAAGAGGGTGGCGGTGCTTCCTCTCTGGCCCCCGAAGCGGCCAGGCCCCCCCCTTCCTCGGCAATCGCAGAACAAGGGGAAGGTTGCACTCACTTTCCTCTTCCGAGGGGCGACTCATTTGGCAGTGTACAAGCTTGCGTAAAGCGTCTTGGCATTCTGACTGAGACATCTGATCCATGCCTGTAACCTGAAGACACACAGAATGAAAGCACTGCCACTGGCCTCCCCAGCAGTCCCAGGGGACAGAGCCTACCCTCCACCGTCACTGCCCAGGAAAGGGGAGAACAAGCCCACCCGGCGCAATGGGACTGCAGCGCTTCCTCAGAAGCACCGGAGCTGGGCAGGCATCCTCCAAGCATCCCCAGCTGTCAACAACAGCTCCGTGACCCACAGAGGACACTGCTGGTGGGCCCAAAACCCGTCCAGTGCCTCCCGACCCCTCACACCAAGCAAGCCCGGCCCACAGTTACCCCTGAGAGGGAAGGACAAGAGCTTCAGCCGCCTGCCCGCTTTCACAGCTACAACTGTGAGCCACATTCAGCTCCTCAGCCTTCTGACACCTCTCTCCTTTGTGGCCAGGTCCGGCTCCTCAGAATGGCTCTAGAGGCCGTCCCATCCACCTACCTTCACAGCTCTTTTGCCTTCAAGACGCTTGGTCCTGAGCCGGCGCTGCACACAGAGCTCCCAGGCGGTGGCTGAGAGGACAACTTCACCTGCATTCGCAAGCTCCTCGGCCTCACGAACTTCAGCCAGGGCCTGGCCATAGATACAGAAGTACTGCCGCCTCCCGTCTCCGGCAATCAGGAGGCTCATGGGCCCCGCGGAGATGCCTGGTGAGAGAGAGAGAGGGAGAAGCAGAACTGACACAGGGAACGTTTGGAGCTCTACAGTCCCCAGCATCTCAGCTGTTCAGAAGCTCATCTGAAGCCCAAGCGGGGAGACGGGCGTTGTGGAGGGGGAGGGCTTCCTACTCGGGGGGTACCGACACAGGTCCCTGAAACGGGGGTCTAGAAACGGACAAAGTCGACGTTGACAACGTGTCGCTGAGACGCGAGAGTGCCAGGCGTCTCACCCAGCTGCCCGTCCCAGACGCCCAGCAAACCAGCGGGCTTGAGCACCGCCTGCTCCGTTTACATGCAGGCAGGTTGGAGCTGTCTGCTGGAGACAACACAGCGGCCTGCAAAAGCCCTTCTCACAGCTGTAAGCAAAGCGGGGCCCTTTTGCTCTTTGTCAAAGGCAGGGGAGAATCCAGCAGGGGAAAGGATGCAAAGCTGCCCCAGCTGGAAAAAGGAAAGGCTAACTGCCTCCCCCAGACATCTGCGCTGAAGCAGCCATTCAAAGACCCCAATACTTGATCTGAGCCCCGCTCTGCCTTTAAGCTTCCTCTGCACCTGCAAAGGCACGCAAACCCAGCAGTCCTGGTCTCCCATCCCTGCTCCGACTACAGCTGGCCCCTTGAACGCTGGCAGGAGATGCTTTCCTTTGGCGCTAGCCCCAGCAGGGATCCCCGCGTTCCCTGCCGGTGCAAAGCACCCTGTGGCACGGCAGAGTGCCACGCATCTGCGCCTGGCACAGCACCCGTACCTATCTTCAGCTGGATCTTCAGACCCACGGGCGTGTCGCGACTCCCATACTTCTTCTGGATCTGCTGGCTACATTGCAGCACCAGGCTGATGGTCTTAGCCAGCTCCTGGAGCGATGTTCTCCACAGCACCAGCACAGCATCCCCTGGGGAAAGCGAGGGGAAGGCAAAGGCTCTGCCGAGACCTGACTCTCCCCGACCTACGCTCAGTGGCAGGGACGGCAGAAACCGCACAACGTGCGGAGGAAGATGGGCTCGTGGGAGGGCAGCGTCCTGGAGGACCACGCCCTGGGCGCCGGGCCACCTCTCCTCTCCCGGGCCAGCCACAGCAGCAGCCAGCCGGCGGCGGTGCCAGCCCCTGCCCCGAGCGCTCCTCTGCAGCTGCGGCACGCCAGGGACTCCTCCTCCCCTCGCGGCCTGGCAGCCCCAGCTCTGCATCACCAGGGCCTCCCTGCCCCTCGCTGCCACCCCAACACGCGCCTTGGGCTGCGCTTTCTAGGGGGTCTCCTCCTCTCAGTGCTTCCTTGCCCCCAAGGCCCTGCAGGCGGGGGCAGAGGGAGGGGAGCCACAGCCCTTGCAAAGCCAAACCGCAGGCAGGCCCGGGGGCAAAGGGAAGCCTGGGGAAAGGGCGCTGCAGCGGGGGGGGTGTGCGTGGCCAGAAAGCTGGCTCAAGGTGCTGCACAGAGCCTCTTGAGAAGGAGAGCAGAGCAAACGGCCGCCACATCAGTTAAATGCTGCAGATCAGTACGCGTGGGCATCATCGTCCCGAGTACGTACCGGCAAACTTCAAGATGTCTCCTCCAAAACTCAGCATCTCTGCGGACAGAGGGAGGAAAAGGAAGAGTCGTGCGGCCACCTTCTTCCAGAAGCCACAGAGCAAGCCCCTCTGCCCGGAGAGGAGCACCTGGGCGAGGGCGCACCGTGGGGCACAGCTCAGGAAAGCACCACTCCGGCCCGTCTCCCAGGCTCACAGTGGCCCCAGCCCTGGCACCCACACAGCAGGCAGGGCCTCGAGATGCCACCAAGTCTCGGAAAGGTGGAGGCTGGAAGGGACCTCTGGGGTCTGTCTGGTCCAACCACGCTGCTCAAGCAGGGCTGCGCGGTGCCAGCTGCCCAGGACGGTGGCTAGATGGCTTTTGAATAGCTCTGAGGAGGGCGACTCCACAATCTCCCTGGGCAACCTGGGCCACTGCTCAGTCACCCCCACAGTCAAAAAGTGCTTTCTGACGTACGGAGGGACCCTCCTGTGTTTCAGCGCGTGCCCACGGTGTGGCCTCTGCTGCTGACACTGCGCACCACTGGAAAGAGCCTGGCTCTGTCCTCCTTGCACCCTTCCTTCAGCTTTTAGACACATTCCTAAGATCCCCCTGAGCCTTCTCTCCTCTAGGCTAAGCGGTCCCAGCTCTCTGAGCCTTTCCTCGTAGCAGAGATGCTCCAGACCCTTCCTCACCTTTGAGGACTCCCTTGCTTTGCTCTACAAGTGCTGCTGAAGGGGTGGCCACGACGTGCTCACGGTCAGCTCGGAAGGGTCACGATGTCCCCTGTGCTGAGGGGCTCGTGAGGGTCACACACAAACACACACACACACACATCAGCGCCAGCATCCTCGGGTCGCTTGCGCACTGGCACTTGCCGGATGCCCTCAGCCTGCTGGGGGCCCTAACGCATCACGGAGCCGGGTGTTCACGCCAGAGGCACAGAGGTGGCTGCTGAGAAAGCGGGGAGCAGAAAGGACCTGCGCTGGTCCTGACTCGCCAGGAGACCCTGGCTGCTCTGGCTGTTCCTCTGGGCCACAGAAAGCCCCAGCCCTTCCTCAGAGGCAGGACCAGGCTGCCCAGCATGTCGGCCTCCACCCTCCACGAGCAGCCTCACGGCCCAATGCCAGAGAGTCCGACAGCACGGCCCTTACCCTTCAAAATGTCACACATGTAGTAATTGAGGGTTTGCGCCAGCTCATCAGTGCCTCTCTCTGTGCTGCTCCGCTGGAGGAATTTCTCTGTCAAAGCAGTGAAACCTGTAAAAGGGACAGCCAGCAATCACGAAGTGCCCGTGTGGGCCTAAGGACCTGGCAGCCAGTTCCACGCTGTTCTCCAGGATGAACAACTCCAGCTCTTTCAGCCTTTCCTCATAGCAGAGGTCTTCCAGCCCTCTCATCATTTTTGTGGCCTCCTCTGGACCCTCTCCAGCACCTCCAGGTCCTTCCTGTGCTGAAGAAAAGAGCTACCATCCAGAGCTACCTTTCCGTGCCACCGCACAGTTCCACTACCAATGGTGTGCAGGGTCATCCATAAGGAAAATAATACAACCCACCAGCCTAGGAGTCAGACAGGTATGGAGGGAGGGCAAAAGGAAGGAGGAGGCGAGTACGTCAAGGGTGCAGAGAGGATGACGCGTGCTTGTCCAACTTAAAGCCAGCACCTACAGGGAGACCGCTGCCATGGCCTCCATAGAAGGACACAGTCCATTCCACTTCCCACCCACCACCAAGCTCTCTTGTGGTCGCACTATACACTTTTAAGTCCCTTTTAAGTTCTGTGTCTAATAGAAAACACCTGGCTAAGCCTGGGTGCCACCAGAAACACCCCAGCCTTCACTCTAGATTGTCAGCACATCAACATTCAGGGATGAGCACCAGCCACGTCCGTCGCCTTTGGGCATTCCCAAAAGCCAAGCCTGCTGGTGAAGCCCTTCCTCACAGCAGTCGTTCCCCATGGCGGACATCACCCCTCCAAGGAACAGAGGGGAAGAGACAGAGGCACACCCGCCAGAGGGACCCCAGTCCTGCTTGACTCCGGTGTGAAGCAACGGAAGCTTTTGGAGCAGGAGGTGCGGCACTGCTGTAAGCTCGGCCTGCCTGGCGTTCCTGGGGTGGCCATGGCAATTCTGTGCTACGGAGGGTGCCAGAAGCAAAGCTGCATCTGCAGAGCTCCTGCAGGTGACTGGAAGCTCCCGGAATGAAGCCCCTGCCATCCTGCAGGTCCCAAACGGAGCTGCAATTAATAGGTAAAGCCAAAGTGAGCTACAGCGGATGTGCGGAAACAGACTCCCCAGCCCGTAAGGCTGTAAAGTAGGTATGTTTATTCAGCGCTGGGCAGCACGGGGGTCATCCCGCCAAAGTCGTGCGCGCCCACGTGCTGGCTTGTCCCGGATTTATACGACAAAGTGTTACATATACATAAGGTTTCCCAATACGCCTACACATATGCACTGCCTGTCCCCGCTTCATACTAAAATTCGCCCCCAGAGGTCGTTTCCATAAACCCCTCCCAACTGCGCTTGCGCGGTGCCTCCTGGTGGGGGTCGCGGGGGGTCGTGGGGATGAAGGCTGAGGACTCTTCCTCCTCACCGCTGGTAACCCCTTGTTCTTGCGCAGACTCAGTTGCTCCTTGACTCTTGTCCAAGCTGCAGGGTCGGTTTCAGCTGGTTTTTAGGACAAGTTGCTGTTCTGATCAGGAACTGTCCTTCGCTGAGAGATTGCAAGACTTCAATCCTTTTGTACAATAGGTAAACTTTTGTAGTTACACTCTAAAGCCCCTTTGGTTAAGCCCCTTTTCACAGCGAGCGGCTGTGTGGGGCTTAGTTGCCGGCTGGCATTAAACCACGACAGAAGCGCAGAAGACAACCTCCAGATGCAAACCTTTCTCCTGCCAAAGCCCTTGGTAGGCAGCTGGAGGGGACGAACCCAAGGAATTCTTCCGCCAGAAGGAGCGCGGCCAGCTGGAAGGGCAGAGGAGCAGACGTACGACCTGCCTGCGTGCTGTGTCCCCACATTCTTCCCCCGTCTCTGCGGCGCTGCTTATAGACCATAATTGCTTGCAGAGTTTTGGCACTGACACGGGGGCAACGCTAGGCACAAGGGTGTGTTGTTTCACGCCCCCCGATGAGCTCAGTCAAGGCAAAACCTTTGGAGATACCTGCCCAAAGTCCCCTGGGCGTCTGGGGCGTTTCCTGTCACCCTGGCCTTATTAAACAGGTTTCTCCTCCCCTTTAGCTGGGGAAAGGTGGGGAGCAGCAGTAGGCGGCTGACCGTACGTGGGTGGTGAGGAACAAGAGCAACAGAGAGGGCTAGGCTTTGAGAGGGTCTCTGGCTTTAATGTGACCTCCAATCAGCAGCGTCTTCAATCACGACTCTGCACCTGCGAGAGAGCTGTAGGCATCACAGCTGGAGCCACGGTAGCCCTCAACAGAAAGAAGACAACAGCGTGTCTTTTCGTGCCTCAGAAAGAAAGGCCCGACAAGAAAGGTCTTCCAAAAGGAGATGTTTAATGAGAGAACTTCATTTCCCCCCTTCTGTTCTAACGCTGTCTGTGGTGGGAGTCTGCCGCCTGATAGGCGTCCGCTGCCCTGTCCGTGTTGGCCTTCATGCGCGCTGCCAGGTGGGAGAACGTCCGTCCGCTGGAAGTGCCCTCCAGGCTGAAGAGGTGCTCCAGTAAGGAAAGGCAGCAGCTCTGCCGCAGCAGCCAGGCGAGCCTCTTCCTCCTGCCACACAAGAGAAACTGCTGGGCCCCGAGGCACCGGACACCTGGCCCGGAGGCAGGGTGGCCGATCAGCCAGGAGACACCTCCCTGGAAGAAAGGGAGCTGCTGGAGCGAGGGCTGCTGGAGCGGAAGGGGGCAAACAAAGAAGTGCTGCTGGGGGAAGCTGACCGCTCGAGGGGGCGTCTTGGCACTACAGCGCCGGGGGGGCACCAAGCAAAGCCGGGAACCGGCAGGAAAAGGGGCATCGCCCTCGGAGCTTCCTCACCCTCACACCTCCCCTCCACCTACTGCTCCTTCCCCATGTCCTGCTCCTGCCTCCAGAGCCCCTGCCCCTCTTCAGCCTCTGCTCCCTGCTTACAGCTCTCTCTTCCCAGCCACCCCCAACCCCCTGCCGCAGCCAACACCTGCCGGCAGACGCATCCCCAGCTGCAAGCTGCTTTTTGCCCAAGGGCGTGCTTTGTTCCCATGACTGCGCAGGGAGGGAGGGAGGGAGTGTGGGGCTCTGCAGTTCCCTGTTCTACCCGCACATGGCTCCTTAATGCCTCCGTCCGGCGAAGGCCTATGCGTCCGGTTAGGCGCGGCCTCAGGTCCAGGCAGGTCTGGGCCCGGACGCCTGCGACCGGGCAGGACATGGCTCTTCCTCCCCTGAGCTCTCAGTTCTGCTTCTCACCGGGCCTCCTGCGGAAGGGAGGATGCTCTTCTGGCAGCAAAGGCGGCACACGGCAACTTTTCCACCTGAGACTTGACAAAGGCTCCAACGGAGGTCCGGGGGAACTGCCTTCTGAGCAGGCGCAAAGCCTCCCTGATCATTTTCTTTGCCAGCTTCGCGTGTCCCATACGACAGCAGACCTGCACGGGGAAAGGGAAGCATCCCGATGTGGACGAGTTGCCCAAGAGCCTGCAGGAATCCGCCAGTGGCGGGAGAGGCCGGGGATATCCCCTGCAACCGGGGAAGACATCCAGCCCTGTCCCCCAGGAGATCCCTCCAGACCTCCCCGTCTCTTTACCTCCCCTTTGAGGCTGAAGAAGGTGGCCTCTTCAAAGCAGGCTGTCCCATTCCCATCCGCTTTCTTCTCTAGTGAGTTCCTCAGGACCTCCGCTTCATTCAGCTTCAGCAGGGCCTTGCGCAAGCACACAGAGAGCAGGTGAGCGTGGGCGCAGAGCCCGTGGCCAGCCTCGTCCTCCCCCGTTGCCTCTGGCATCTGTCTTAAGAGGGCCTGTTTCTGCCCCTGCTGATGCCCGCCCAAACGCAGTCCCGCTGGCTCAGAGCACAGGCACCAGGGATCCTTCTGCCCGCCTCCCTGCTAACGCCCCTGGTGCTAAGGGCACGGTGCCCTGTGTCTCTTACTGCACAAGAGGCAAACCAGAGGCGAAAGTCAGGGTCCGACCCCAGCGGTTCCCTTCCAAGGCCCTGCGAAGGCACGCCCTATTGCAACGGGGAAGTTGTCCTGCCCAGAGCCAGGCGCCTGAGAGGACTCCACGCGCAGCGGGTGCTGGCAAGCAGGGCAACTCACCATGTAGCTGTTGGAGACGTGCAGGTAGGCAGCCGCACACTCCAGAAGGTAGTAGAAGGCTCTGGCAGCGTCGCCCATTGCCATGTAGTGGCGAGCCAAAGGCACAAGCACCGATTCCACGATGGCTTTGCATTCACAGGAGCGCGCGCCGTTGTGCTGCCCCTTGGTCTTGCTGGGCAGCTCAGCTGTCTGTTCGCTCTTTGCCAGAAACCACCCTGCCGCACTAGTCAGGGGCCAGTGCCCAGGGGAAGAAGAGAGCAAAGAAGACACGGCCGTCACTTGTACTGCTCTTTCTCCCCCCAGAGACGGCATCAAAAGCCCTTTGTTCAAAGCAGAGCACGAGGCCACGGGCAGGCGTGACTCCTACGGGTGCTTTGTAGGTAGGGAGAAAAAGACAAGCTGGGCTTTCTGTCACCTCCCACAGGCAAACCACCCGAGTCCCTGGGGTGGCTTTTGCCCTGCACATTTTGTCCAGTGGAGTGTGACGACCACTCTGAGCCCACGGGCTGCCTCGAGCACTCCCTCCTCTCCATGGCCATCTCCTCCCAGCTCCCACCCCACAGAAAGCCTCTTCCCTAAGCTAGGCTCACAACCGGCAGCCAAATGCCAGCGCGTCCTTTGTCTCCTCTGGAGACCCTCAGCTCACTGGCTTCAAAAAGAATCAAAACCTTGTCTGCTCACCCAACATCCTCCTCCGGGAAAGCCTGCTGCTGCTGCAGAGCATCTGCAGCACCTGCAAAGAAAACGGGGGGCTAGAGACCTCCTCGCCTACCCTGGGCTAAGAGCTGCTCTCCCTTTCCCAGCAGGCTCGCAAGGAGCCTTGCAAGGGTCCCGACGCACTGAGGAAAGACTGTAGCGGTCGTCCTCACCGCCGGGGCTCATCCCTAGCAGATCTACTCCCACCCGATGCCCAGCACACACCCCTGGGCTCCTGGAGGGCCCGGGCTGCGGAGCATGGCGCGCAGCATACCCTCAGTGGCGCGGGTCCTGTCCCTCTTCAGCCGTTCTCCTGCCAGCACCAAGGCCTCCCAGCTGCGTGAGTCGCCCTGGTCAGCAGGGCCCTGACAGCTCCCTCCGTCCTGGGGGCTGGTGGCGGCGAAGCGGTGGAAGGCAACAAAGTCCCCTTGGCTGCAGCTCTTGCACTTGTGCGCGTGCTGCTCCAGGAAGGCGGCACACTTGCGGTGCAAGACGACCCGCTGTTTCTCGGGCCACAGCTCGTAGGCAGCCTCCCGCAGCAGCGGGACACAGAAGGCCAGGACGCCAGACTGCTGCTCCGCGGTCTTCTTGCTGGGAGAGGGCCTCTCCGCACCTGCAAGGCAAAGGGCCTTTGCATCAGCCAGGGCTGGGGCCACGGCTCAGGGCCGTCCCAGCCGGGGCACCAAAGTCGTGCCTTGGTGCGCATCCTTGGCAGCGAAGCAGCGCTGCTGCACACCGAGCCTTGCAGCGTGGGGCGAAAGGGCCCGGCTGGCCTTGCTGATGGTAGCACCGCCCTGGGACACAGCGCTCAGCTGCGCTCCAGGCGGGACCTGGGGACGTCGCCACCAGCCGAAGGAGGCCTCGGCTAGCGCTTTCTCCCCGCTCTTGGCAAGGCAGCCCCCGGCCTCCTGAGCTTCCCCTCCCTGCGCCACAGGGGAATCCAAGCTGAATAAGAGCCTGTCGAAGGCCTTGGGGCACTCTGGAGGGCATCTTTGATCCGGATGCGGCAGGCGGCTGGGAGAGGATGACAGGGATCCCTACGCCCTCCCGTGCCTGCGCTGCGAGCAGCGCTTGGAGGCAGGGGAGCAGGGGCACTTGGGACGGCTGGTGGGAACTTCCCTCCAGCGCAAAGCGAGCGTGCTTTGAGATTGACTTGGAAGATCTTTGAACAACCCGTCCCCAACAGCCATGCCTGCCTGAGCTCTGCCTACCCAGCAGCAAGGGGGACGCGCACCGTGCCCTGGGGAGCCCCGCCAGGACACAGCTGGGAGCTGCCTTGTCCGCCTTACTGCTACCACTTACTGCTCTCCGCCTCCGGGGAGGTGGCTGGCCCCGTGGGAGGATCCTGGACACCTCCTGGCACCTCTGGGTTTTTCAGCCACTTCAGGATGTTGTCGTGCACCAGCATGTCCAACAAGCAATTCATCTTGTGCCTGAAGCCCGTGGGCAGGATGTGCGACAGCAGCTGGGTGGTAAACACTGGCCCGATGACAGCTGCAAACTTCAGAAGCATCCGCTTCAGCGGCTTTATCTGGTCCAGCTGAGCCAGCACAATCTCTGTCAAAAAGAAGCAACGCGTCTTTCTCTTGCCTCTTCCCCATGCTGAGGCTGGAGTGGCTGGAACGGTTCCGCACATGACACGGGCTAGACTTTGGCCTCCTCTCCTCGGGACCACGCCTGCTGGGCAATTGCAGCCCGGGGCAGGCGTCTTCAAAACGGCTCCGCTCCTGGTGGAATCGCAGGCCAGGGGAAAAGCGAGACGCTCAAACAAACACTCCCCCACCAAGGGTGAGGAGGGCAGGATCCAGCAGGCACCTGCATCCCGTGCCGTGCCCTACCAGATCTGGAGTAGGTTTTTGCCCAAGACTGCACGCAGGGAACAGAGAACTTTCCCCCCCTCAGAGGGGGACTCAGAGCTCCCCACAACGGATATCTTAAGTATTCCTTTCTTTCCGAGCCAACCCACAGCAAAAAAAAGGGATTTGGTTAGGATGAAGTGCCTTGAGTCCAGCGTTAGCTGGGGAGCTTCCCAACAGAACAGGGAGGTAGAAGCCACGTTCCAAGTTGAATCAGAGGCAAGGCAAAGACTTTTCCCAGCAAAGGCTTTGTTTCTCTGAGGAAAGGGAGTCATTTTAGTGTTGCACCAATAACCCTTTCCCTCCTGCCTGCTGCTGGAGAGCAGCCAGCAGGCTCACAGCTGGTCCGCAGCCAGGAGGGGAAAACGGCTGCCCGCAGCCCCAAGCCTGTTTCTGGTGGGACCGGAGCCACCTTCCCAGCAGAGCCCCCAGGCTGAGAGGGTGACTCTGCAGCACCCAGATGCCCAGCCTCCCTCTAGCTGATGCCCCGGGAAGGGGCCCCGGCACAGCCGCCAGCCGGCAAAGCGGCGCTCGGCCCCTCACCTTTCAAGGTGGCAGGCAGCACGGTGTTCTCCAGGTTCACGTCTGGTCTGACGACACAGACCCTGCCCTCGTTCCCCGCGCCGGAGCTCGAGGCTGCTGCGAGGGCTGAAGCCTCGGCCGCAGAAGCTGGGTGGAGCAAGAGAGCACAAATAAGGCAATTTGCAAAGTGACTTGCAGCTTGCAAACCTTTCAAAACGCACCCGAGATGGGACAGGTCCCACCTTGCGTGGTCCAGTGCGGGCGCATGGACCTGCCTGCGCTGAACGTGGCCATTAAGCAGAGCAAAACAGTTCCCAGTGCGAGCGTCTCTTTGCGTAGCCCTCCCAAAGGCGTTCTGCCTTCAGACCCGCTTTCCCAAAGAGTCCTTCGGTCACAGCTTCCAGACTTCCCGGGGGGCGACGGAGCGCCCCGGGACAGAAAGCAGCAGCATTGCTGCCTTTGACAGCGCTACCTCCACGCCCAGGGAAATTGCTGGTGATAATGCAAAAGGTAGCGTCCGTCCTGGCTCTTCCCCAGGCCACGGCGCTCCGGCTGGCACTGCTCTCTCGGTGGCGTTACCGCTGCTTTCTTCCATGACCAGCACCCTTGTGGGGATTTATGGCTTTGGATTCAAGTTTCCCGGGCCTGTCCCTCACCTCAAGCTGGGATTTGTTCTCAAGTGAGCTGGCGTTTGGCCAAGGTTACTTGCGTGCCCATTAGAATGCTTAAGACATACCAGGAACACATGCGCTCTGGAACCATTTCCCCTGTGTTTTAGCCCCCCAGCCCCCACCCCAAGAATTCAGGCCCCTCCGAGCCACCACAACTCGCTAGTCCCCGCTTTGGCTGTCCCAACAGCAAGGCTTGCAGGAGCCCACGCCTCCGCCACACCAAGTTCTGCACTGCTGCAAGAGCCGACTCTGCCAACATCCACGGGGGAACAACGGGGCAAGACCGTGCTGCGGACAACGCGCCACAGCAACTCGCTAGTCAGCAGCAAAGATGCTTACTGATCAGGCTCTCCCAGTTGTCCTCTGCTTTTACACCCCGCCTCCGGGTGCGGAACAAGAGCACGTCGTTGCAACGAAGCCAGCGCAGCAGCTCCTCGCAGTAATAGGGGATCCCCGAGCTTCTTTGGATCAGGAACCTGGACAGGAGTAGATCCGGCAGTGAGCAACACAAGGAAAGTAAGGCGCAACACAGTTCAGGTGGGCGGCGAGGCACTCGAGCCTAACAGGGCAGCCAGCATCTTCGTCACAGCTACACCTCACTTTTGAAAGGGACGGTTCTCCCACTGGCTTGGGCTTTTTGGCCCCCGTGAACCTCCAGCCTTCGCTGAAGTCCACGGGAGAAGCATTGCGCACGATGCCCAAAGCACAGAGCAGCGAGCCCTGCCTTTCCTCTCCTCAGGAGCCTAGCTCCTCCCTGGCAGCAGGCCGGACCTCTGGCCCGGCGAATCTCCCCCACAGCCTGGCCACCCAGACCAAGGCCTTTTCACAGCCCGGCCACGCTTGGGTTCGAGACTCTTCCTCCCTTCCTCCCTCCCTGTGCAAGAGCGAAGGGCTGACAGCTCCCACGCGCTGTGAATAGGGGATTGCCCGCTCTCAGCTCACACCTGCCAGGGCGAGGCGTAACAAGCAGCCCACGGCCGCTGCTCGCTAGAGCCAGCCATGCTTCTAGCGGCCCTGCGCTCCCTCTCCTGGGGGGTTGATTCCCTCCCATGGTCTGCATAGGTTCAAGCCCTCTGGAAGAGCTCCTCGAACTTACCTCGCTAGATCCCTGGCGATGCTGACCACTCCAAGGGCCTGGCAGACCTTCTGCACCACAGCGGAAGGTTTCAGCTCGGCCAGATGAAGATAGGCGATTTCCTGGGATGTTGCGTTGCCTGCTGCGGCTTTGCAAAAGCTCTCCATTCTCACGCAGCCTGGAGCTAAGCTCATGACCATGAAGTGGGAGACATTTTGGAGCGCACGTGACATGAGAGACCAGGAGGCAGGGTCGATGAAATGGGCGTTGTCGATGACAAATATGCCAAATTCTCCTCCAATGACCTGAAAAAAGCAGGTTGTTCTGAGGGGAAGCCGGTGGATTCTCACGGGTCTTCCAGGGGAGGAGATTTAGCCTCTGTCTCTTGAGAGGATGCTCGGAGGTCTCTCCCCAACCACTTCCCTGCTCAGAAGCTTACCGACTCTTAATTTCTTTGAGACTTGAAGGTCACACCTAGCATCACTTGCCCTGCACAAGGAGGGAGCTTGGGCAAGGGAACGCAGAAGACATCGTTCCTCCTCCAGGGCCACTTTCCAGGAAGAAAATTATTGGGTGTGTTTTTCCCGGCGGCTCACACTGCTGTGGTACAGAGCCCAGAGGCAGCAGGGCTGTTGTCCTTCTCTGACCCAGGAGGAAGGAAGGAAGGAAGGAAGGCGAAACGCTCACCTTCTCAAGCACCTTCACCCACGTCGAGCACAGTTCTGCTTTTCTTTGCATTTCACACATCTCGCGAACCTTGTCCGAAACGGGAAACTGGCCAGAAAAGCAGCAGAGTCAGGGAGCAACATCACGCCGGGGCTAGGCACACCTACCCGCCAAGCAAGGGCGCCGAGCAAACCGCCACTGCTGGCCTCGGCACCTTAACTCTCCCCAACAGAGGTGCAAGGAGCCCCACTGGGGCCTTCACCTAGAGCCTAAAGCAGAGGCCCTCTGCTGAGGGTGTCTGGCAGAGCTGGGGCTTGGGGGTGGCCTCAAGAGCTGCTTCTCTGGCTGCGGGAATCTTGGGCTGGCTGGAGCAGACCACTCGCACACCGGTGACCTCAGCACGAGGTCAGCAACAGCCTCTCTCCAATGCCACTTCCAGGGTGCTGAACAAGGCAGCGGGCACTGCCGCATGCAGCGCGGGACATGAACTCGGCACAGAAAGCGAGCCCCCCGGGCCCGGCAACGGGAAACGTGTGCTATGACCCCTGCGACTCCCACCCCCGAGCTAAGGCACTCCTCCCAGCAGCGTGCCCACACGACGTCAGACCCAGAAAAGCTGAGGAGAAGGCCTTCTCCAGGGCCAGAGAGGCCTCTCGCTCTCACCTGGACAAGGAAGCTGTCGTTGAGGAGGCAATAGCTGCTCTCTTCGATTGCCCCTCGGAGCTCTGTCCGCAGCACGCGCTGCTTGTCGCTGCAGTTTTCACAGTCCTGGAGGCCCAGGGCCCTGGCCACCAGCGTAGAGACGGCAGAGAAGGACTGCCTGACGTTGACCTCTAGCAGCTCCATGGCAACCACCCTGCCGTGCAAAAGCAAAAGGGACTGAGATCCCCAACAGCCCAAGCCTTCTGGACAAAACGGGTGGAGATGTCCTTGGCGGGGGCTCTTCTGCCACCCATCCCAAGGTGCTTCCCAGAGAAGGCCAAGCTTCTCACTCCTCGTACGAGAAAGGGCACAGAGGGGCGCTTGCTGCCAAGGCACTGGGAGAGCCGGGTCGAGAGCCCGTGTCTCCGCAGCGCCGGCCCAGCTCTCGCTATGTCCCCGCTGCAGAGGAACTGACGGGGCTAAGAGGCAAGGATGGAGCGAGTGGTGAGTTTGCCTTTGGGCTCCAGACCTCAGCAGTCTGCCTGCCAGACCGCAGGAAGGCTTTTCTGCCCCAGCGCTCCTCCTGGGAAACAGGCAGAGGGCAAGCAGGGCTTCTGAGACAGGCCACTGTGCTGTCTGTTGGGTCTGGAGTCGGATGAAAAGCCCTGAGCTTGGGCTCTTTCCTTCCAGCTGTGCCCAGCCCAGAGGTGAGGAGGAAAGGCCATGGCTCAAGAAGCCACCGCCAGCTCCCCGAAGAGCTGGCAGAGCACACGGGAGCTCCTAGGGAGTGTCTCCAGGAGGCTTTTTGGGGAGGCTGCAGTCCAAGGGCCAGGCGCACCGGCAGAGGGGCGGGAGCGTTCCATGGCTGTCAGGGGACGGGCAGGGGCAGTGTCCCAAAGCTACACATTCAAAACCCGTACGTGTGGCCAGCAGCCTGGCCTAAATAGGCCAGTTCAGTAAGTAAGTGGCTCTTCCCGGAGCCCATCGTGCCCTCAAATGCCAGGATGTGCCTTTGTCCTAAATCCTCATAGGCTTTCAAGCAGCTGACAAAGAGGTCAATCTCCTTCTCCCGACCTGTGAAGACAAACAAGAAAACGAGCTGCTGGGGCGTGCCGACAAGCAAAGAGTCGCCCCTCGTGCTGGCACCCTCCACCGCAGCTTCCCTCCCCGCCACCACAGCCGCCAGCCTGCCTACACCCAGGCCTCCTTCCCGCCCGCTCATCCCAGCTTTTGTACCTCTGCCTTCCTGGGAGCGGCAGCGGGACCCCCTGCCCGCCTGCCCCACGGCACACCTCCCGTGCCCTCTTCCCCGCCTGCCCCCCTCCCAAAGGCCCAGAGATTCAGCCGGCCCCGTGCAACTCCCCACAGTGATCCAGCACCAGACTGGAAGGGATGCTTTGAGTCGCTGCAGGCAGCTGCGTCCCAAACGGACTCAAAGCATCTCCTCACCGCACCATGAGCCACAGAGCACTTCCCAGTAGCTAAGGCAGCGTCTTCAGGCCTGGACTGGTTTGGGCTGGGCTAGAGTTAATTTTCTTTGGTAATAGCTCGTGTGGTGCTATGTTTTGGACGGCTGACCAAACATCGGTGGGGCTAACACAACGATGTTTTAGTTATTGCAGAAGAGCGCTTGCGCAGCGTCAAGGCCTTTTCCGTTTCTCACGCCGCCCCGCCAGCGCGCAGGCTGGGGGTGCGCAAGAAGCTGGGAGGGGGCACAGCCGCGACCGCTGACCCCGACTGCCCAAAGGCCTATTCCACACCATAGGACGCCGTGCTCAGCAAGAAAAGCTGCGGGAAAGAAGGAGGAAGGGGGGACGTTCGGAGTTACGGCGTTTGTCTTCCCGAGGCACCGTTACGCGTGATGCTTTCCTGGAAATGGCTAGACACCTGCCTGCCGACGGGAAGCAGGGAACGAACGCCTGAGTCTGCCTTGCGCGCATGCGCAGCTTTTGCTTTACCTACGAAGCTGTCTGTATCTCAGCCCACCAGCGTTAGGGCCGCTGCAGGCAACACCATCCCTGGCAAAAGCTTCTCCCTTCCCAGCGTGGCACTAAAAGTTACCAAGGGGAAGAACCCGGGGTTCAGAAGAGCAAGGCGTTCTCTACCTACCCAGCAAGGGGACGTACTCTGACCTCTCCTTGGTAAGACCCATGCCAAACATGCTAGAAGCAGGGCAAAAGAAAACACAAGTCAATTAGCTGGCGAGAAGCAGCCTGGCCTGGAGGGGCAGGGCGTGCTCCTCGGGTACCTGCTTTTCTTTCGAGCAGCGTGTTATTCTCTGCACGCTCCCCCAGCCAAAGTTCAGGCTGCACGCTAGGACAGCTTCAAGCATACCGAAGCCCAACGGCCATGGCGGGACGGGAGAACGTATCGAGAGCCCATCACCAGAGGCCAAACCCAGAGAAACCGGAGACACGCAAAAGAAGCCAGGCCGTGTTGTTGGCTAGCAGACAGCTCTACCCCATTGGCCAACAAAAACAAGTGTCTTGGAAAGAAGGACTTGTGTCCCTGAATGGGTGGGGATGCCAAGCACCCGGCACCTTTGGCTCAAGTCTTCCTGTAGCTTCCAAGAGATGGCAATGTTAACGTTCAAACCGTCATCCAAAGAGGTGGTCAAATCCTGGCTCAGAGGAAGAGCCGGAGACTTCAGCAGGAAGACAGGAGGAAGAGTGGCCCGTTAAGTCCCCGTGTCCCCATGGGAAACTGGACTGGTTGGCCTGTGCCGGAGGTGAGGCACAGGCCATGGACACGGACATGGACAACATGGACTGGCCTAAAACTTCCCGCTCAGAAGCAGCCGGGACAAAAGCCTCCTTGGGCACGTGGTGGAGCAAGCACAGTCAAAAGCCATTTGTACAGAGCCTGCGAGGCCAGGTTGCGTCTACCGAGACAGACGAACCTTCTCCATCCCTGTGGCTTCGCTCCCGCCCTCTCAGCAGCAGGAGACAGCAGGGGAGAGAGGCAGAAAGCCTCCCACGCCAGGGCTTCCGACCGTCTCAGCCAGAGGGAGGGGAGAGCAGCTTGGTCTCTCTCTGCAGGACTCCTCTTTGCAGGCCAAGGCTGCGCCTTTGGTGCCACCGTCCCCTCAGGCAGCCCTCTCAGAGGACCCTCACCTCTCCTTGGTGATCCCCACGTATTGATAGAGAGTGCCAGCATGGCTAACGCCTTTCATCTCTCTCTCCGGCAGCTCCTTGAAGCAGCAAGGGGGCAGCCGAGAGGCGGCGTAGGTCACTGCATCACAGGACACCAGCCCAGGGTAGTGCACCATCATCCGGGCTGCCAAATTCACCTTCTGGCCAATGGCTGGAGACAGAGAGAGGGAGAGCACGTGTTGCTGGACCTGTGCCACCAGCCCTGCGGTGCCCTTCCAGGCCAAGGGCTGCCTCGCCTCCGGCACAGGCCAACCCCACAACGGGGTCAGCAGAACCCAGGGGAACAACCGGCCACGGAGCCCCTTCTCCCGCCCCGCGCCAGGACCGGCGCTGCCTAGGCCCCTCCTGGCCGGCTGCTGGGCAAGCCCTCTCCCAGCGCGCCTTCCTCTTCCAGACTGCTGTGCTTAAGCAGGCCCACGCCAGCCTCCCGCGCCTCTGACACACGCCTCGTACCTGTGTATTCATGCCTCCGAGGGTGGCCAGTGACTCCGCAGAACACCGTCCCGCTGGTCACCGCAACAGACACCGCCCTGGCACATCGGGAAACAGAGTGGCTTCAGCAGCGCCCCAGGCGCGGTCCTGCCCACCCAGCTTCATCCCTTCCCGCACCTCCCCTCGGCGCTAGCCTGGGCCGCCTGCTGTCCTGCCCTGCCGGCACGGGTCTTGGGGCCATGGAGAGCTCGGGGGCGCAACATACCCATGTTGCAAGGGACAAGGGACAGGGGTAGAGCGCACGCAGGAAGTTTTGGACACTTCCCCCGAGGCCACGTTCCCTGAGCTGCGACCTGCAGCAGGCCGCAGCCCTCTCGTGAGCAAAGAGGGAGGGAAGGTGGCGCCCACGATGTCACCACCTGTGGCGACAGAAACTTGACCTCAGGTGGCTGGGCCCTGCCACCTCTCAGGGCACTGCCTCCTGCCTGCCAGGGACAAGGCAGGGCAAGCTAGAAGGCACATCTCTTTCTGGTAAAGGCCCCTTGCACTGTCCCAGGCAGCGTGCACCCCCCCGCCCCGCCACACGCTGACTCACTGTATCTCCACGCGCATCGTGGAGCACAAGGCGAAGATCTGAAGAGCGCTCTGCAAGGCGTGAAGGCTCTCACAGGGCAGCTTTACTCCAGGGAGTCCAAACAGACAGAGGAACGTGCAGCCCTGCCAAGGACAGATGCAGCACGCCTTGCTACAATGCCCAAGAGGGAGTCGCTCCCTCTTGCTCGCTGCCCACCCTCTCAGGGCGCGGGGAGGCGATCGCTCCCCCACGCTCACTTTATCAAACAGGAGGACTTTGTTCACTTCAGCCTTGTGAGGACTGAGGATTTCTAGCGTCATCCTGCTGACGTTGTGGAGGATGGTGCACAGATCCACTGCGTTGATATCTGCAGCCAGCTGCAGGTGGACGAAGAGGCTGGTGACTGGACGTAGCTCAGAGAAGAGGTCCGGCGGCACTCTGTCATCAAGCTGTAAGACAAGAGCACGACAGCTTCGCCATCCTGCTCTCCCGGGGGCTCGCTGCCCACACCAGATACCGAGGGAGAGCAGGCGTACTGGCAAGAGCAGGTACTACTGGAGGAAGGGATAATCCTCCTCCCGGTGCAAATGGCGGGCAGGCTGCCCAGCCTGCGGCAGGCAGATACCGAACCATAACACAAATGACAAAGGAGAGAAAGGCGCTCTGGTAACACCCCATCTTGGGACAGGCATGGACATGAGGGAAGACCCTCAGGGATGCTCTAGGCGCTTCAGGAGAATCTCCCTTTTAGCCCACCGCCACGTCCGCAGCACATCCAGAACCACACCCATGGAAAAGACGGAGCGACGCAAGACCGCCTCCCGCCACCCGTCTCTCTCCGAGGACAACGCGCGCAACGGTGCGGCACCGGTGCCCCTCGGCTCCGATTCCCTGCCATGTCGTCTCAGGGTGCGTTTTCTTTTGTTGGTCTGTTCTCGTGAGAACTCCATCTCTGCCACGCACCCCTTCTTCTGCCCTCCAAAAATGCAGCAGCCCCCCCGCAGCGGTGGCCTGGCCGTACCTTCCTGAGAGCAGCTTCTGGGATGTACTTCATAATCACCTCCTCCGCATCAGGATCAGTGGGCAAGAGAAGAGCAGGACTCGGGGCACCTGAGGAGAGAAAACGCAGGTGATGGCTGGGAGGATGGGACTACGAGGTGTTGGAAAGCAGGGGCCGGCACTGGAAATGGGGCGGAAAGAGTCTTGTGCGTTTGCTCGTGTTGCCACCTCCAGACGCTCCGGGCGGAGCCGTCCCCTGGAAGGAGGCGGCGGCAGCAGCGATGCCCCAGCTCACGCACAGGAGGACCAAAAGCACGAGTGCTGCCCGAAAGGGGGAAGAGGGTGGCGGTGCTTCCTCTCTGGCCCCCGAAGCGGCCAGGCCCCCCCCTTCCTCGGCAATCGCAGAACAAGGGGAAGGTTGCACTCACTTTCCTCTTCCGAGGGGCGACTCATTTGGCGGTGTACAAGCTTGCGTAAAGCGTCTTGGCATTCTGACTGAGACATCTGATCCATGCCTGTAACCTGAAGACACACAGAATGAAAGCACTGCCACTGGCCTCCCCAGCAGTCCCAGGGGACAGAGCCTGCCCTCCACCGTCACTGCCCAGGAAAGGGGAGAACAAGCCCACCCGGCGCGATGGGACTGCAGCGCTTCCTCAGAAGCACCGGAGCTGGGCAGGCATCCTCCAAGCATCCCCAGCTGTCAACAACAGCTCCGTGACCCACAGAGGACACTGCTGGTGGGCCCAAAACCCGTCCAGTGCCTCCCGACCCCTCACACCAAGCAAGCCCGGCCCACAGTTACCCCCGAGAGGGAAGGACAAGAGCTTCAGCCACCTGCCCGCTTTCACAGCTACAACTGTGAGCCACATTCAGCTCCTCAGCCTTCTGACACCTCCCTCCTTGGTGGCCAGGTCCGGCTCCTCAGAATGGCTCTAGAGGCCGTCCCATCCACCTACCTTCACAGCTCTTTTGCCTTCAAGACGCTTGGTCCTGAGCCGGCGCTGCACACAGAGCTCCCAGGCGGTGGCTGAGAGGACAACTTCACCTGCATTCGCAAGCTCCTCGGCCTCACGAACTTCAGCCAGGGCCTGGCCATAGATACAGAAGTACTGCCGCCTCCCGTCTCCAGCAATCAGGAGGCTCATGGGCCCCGCGGAGATGCCTGGTGAGAGAGAGAGAGAGGGAGAAGCACAATTGACACAGGGAACGTTTGGAGCTCTACAGTCCCCAGCATCTCAGCTGTTCAGAAGCTCATCTGAAGCCCAAGCGGGGAGACGGGTGTTGTGGAGGGGGAGGGCTTCCTACTCGGGGGGTACCGACACAGGTCCCTGAAACGGGGGTCTAGAAACGGACAAATTCGACGTTGACAACGTGTCGCTGAGACGCGAGAGTGCCAGGCGTCTTACCCAGCTGCCCGTCCCAGACGCCCAGCAAACCAGCGGGCTTGAGCACCGCCTGCTCCGTTTACATGCAGGCAGGTTGGAGCTGTCTGCTGGAGACAACACAGCGGCCTGCAAAAGCCCTTCTCACAGCTGTAAGCAAAGCGGGGCCCTTTTGCTCTTTGTCAAAGGCAGGGGAGAATCCAGCAGAGGAAAGGATGCAAAGCTGCCCCAGCTGGAAAAAGGAAAGGCTAACTGCCTCCCCCAGACATCTGCGCTGAAGCAGCCATTCAAAGACCCCAATACTTGATCTGAGCCCCGCTCTGCCTTTAAGCTTCCTCTGCACCTGCAAAGGCACGCAAACCCAGCAGTCCTGGTCTCCCATCCCTGCTCCGACTACAGCTGGCCCCTTGAACGCTGGCAGGAGATGCTTTCCTTTGGCGCTAGCCCCAGCAGGGATCCCCGCGTTCCCTGCCGGTGCGAAGCACCCTGTGGCACGGCAGAGTGCCATGCATCTGCGCCTGGCACAGCACCCATACCTATCTTCAGCTGGATCTTCAGACCCACGGGCGTGTCGCGACTCCCGTACTTCTTCTGGATCTGCTGGCTACATTGCAGCACCAGGCTGATGGTCTTAGCCAGCTCCTGGAGCGACGTTCTCCACAGCACCAGCACAGCATCCCCTGGGGAAAGCGAGGGGAAGGCAAAGGCTCTGCCGAGACCTGACTCTCCCCGACCTACGCTCAGTGGCAGGGACGGCAGAAACCGCACAACGTGCGGAGGAAGATGGGCTCGTGGGAGGGCAGCGTCCTGGAGGACCACGCCCTGGGCGCCGGGCCACCTCTCCTCTCCCGGGCCAGCCACAGCAGCAGCCAGCCGGCGGCGGTGCCAGCCCCTGCCCCGAGCGCTCCTCTGCAGCTGCGGCACGCCAGGGACTCCTCCTCCCCTCGCGGCCTGGCAGCCCCAGCTCTGCATCACCAGGGCCTCCCTGCCCCTCGCTGCCACCCCAACACGCGCCTTGGGCTGCGCTTTCTAGGGGGTCTCCTCCTCTCAGTGCTTCCTTGCCCCCAGGGCCCTGCAGGCGGGGGCAGAGGGAGGGGAGCCACAGCCCTTGCAAAGCCAAACCGCAGGCAGGCCCGGGGGCAAAGGGAAGCCTGGGGAAAGGGCGCTGCAGCGGGGGGGGTGTGCGTGGCCAGAAAGCTGGCTCAAGGTGCTGCACAGAGCCTCTTGAGAAGGAGAGCAGAGCAAACGGCCGCCACATCAGTTAAATGCTGCAGATCAGTACGCGTGGGCATCATCGTCCCGAGTACGTACCGGCAAACTTCAAGATGTCTCCTCCAAAACTCAGCATCTCTGTGGACAGAGGGAGGAAAAGGAAGAGTCGTGCGGCCACCTTCTTCCAGAAGCCACAGAGCAAGCCCCTCTGCCTGGAGAGGAGCACCTGGGCAAGGGTGCACCGTGGGGCACAGCTCAGGAAAGCACCACTCCGGCCCGTCTCCCAGGCTCACAGTGGCCCCAGCCCTGGCACCCACACAGCAGGCAGGGAGGCAGGGCCTCGAGATGCCACCAAGTCTCGGAAAGGTGGAGGCTGGAAGGGACCTCTGGGGTCTGTCTGGTCCAACCACGCTGCTCAAGCAGGGCTGCGCGGTGCCAGCTGCCCAGGACGGTGGCTAGATGGCTTTTGAATAGCTCTGAGGAGGGCGACTCCACAATCTCCCTGGGCAACCTGCGCCACTGCTCAGTCACCCCCACAGTCAAAAAGTGCTTTCTGACGTACGGAGGGACCCTCCTGTGTTTCAGCGCGTGCCCACGGTGTGGCCTCTGCTGCTGACACTGCGCACCACTGGAAAGAGCCTGGCTCTGTCCTCCTTGCACCCTTCCTTCAGCTTTTAGACACATTCCTAAGATCCCCCTGAGCCTTCTCTCCTCTAGGCTAAGCGGTCCCAGCTCTCTGAGCCTTTCCTCGTAGCAGAGATGCTCCAGACCCTTCCTCACCTTTGAGGACTCCCTTGCTTTGCTCTACAAGTGCTGCTGAAGGGGTGGCCACGACGTGCTCACGGTCAGCTCGGAAGGGTCACGATGTCCCCTGTGCTGAGGGGCTCGTGAGGGTCACACACAAACACACACACACATCAGCGCCAGCATCCTCGGGTCGCTTGCGCACTGGCACTTGCCGGATGCCCTCAGCCTGCTGGGGGCCCTAACGCGTCACGGAGCCGGGTGTTCACGCCAGAGGCACAGAGGTGGCTGCTGAGAAAGCGGGGAGCAGAAAGGACCTGCGCTGGTCCTGACTCGCCAGGAGACCCTGGCTGCTCTGGCTGTTCCTCTGGGCCACAGAAAGCCCCAGCCCTTCCTCGGAGGCAGGACCAGGCTGCCCAGCATGTCGGCCTCCACCCTCCACGAGCAGCCTCACGGCCCAATGCCAGAGAGTCCGACAGCACGGCCCTTACCCTTCAAAATGTCACACATGTAGTAATTGAGGGTTTGCGCCAGCTCATCAGTGCCTCTCTCTGTGCTGCTCCGCTGGAGGAATTTCTCTGTCAAAGCAGTGAAACCTGTAAAAGGGACACCCAGCAATCATGAAGTGCCCGTGTGGGCCTAAGGACCTGGCAGCCAGTTCCACGCTGCCCGGCCCGAGAGCCTGTAGGTCACACCTTGCCATGCCCCGGCTCAGGGCCGGTGGCAGCAGTGGTTGACCGCCCAAGATAACCCATCCTGCTCTCTCTGGGCATCCCAGCAGAAGAGCTCAGCAGCGACAAGATGGCCACTCTGCTGAGGGGCAAGGGCACGGCTCCAAAGGGCCTGCTCTGTCCCAAAATGGCTCATGTCCATGGCTGCTCCTCCCTGCTCACCCCACCTGAAATGTCCGCAAAGAGCAGCACTCCGTGGACGGGCTGAACGAGGTGGCTGCTCTGGAGGGAGTCCTCAGCAAGGAGACTGGGGAGGAAAGCTGCTGCTCTGTCCAGGATTGAGTGGTGACGTTTGCTGTCCCAGGCAGAAGCCATCGTCGGCGCCCTGTGGCACACGGGGTCCCTCAGGAGAAGACGGCCGTGCTCAGCTGGAGGAGGACGAGGACCTCACCGCACAGTGCGAGTCGCACAGTGAGCCCGGGGCCTCTGCGGGACGACTGGCCCTCTGCCCTCACGGGGGTAGTCACAATCGCCTGGCAGTGACCTCCTCTGTAGGTCACCGCTTACCCGTCAGCTGTCCTCGGGCGACACAACCAGCTAACGGTGACATCATCCGTATGTCATCGCCTGCTGAGCGGCTGCCTCCTTGCTGCTGAGCCACTCGCTCAGAGGTGGCCAGCGCCACCCCACTTCTTCGAGGACAGTGCCAAAGGGAGGCTCCTGCAGCGACCGCTTGCTCAATTTGCAGCTCCTTCCCCCGTTCCCAAGGGCCAGCTGCCTCGGGCACACACAGCTGTTGGCTAGCACTGGTCCTTCCCCCTGCAGAGAGGCAGCCTGTGGCCATCTTCCCAGCAGGCTCGCTCCTTTCTTGCTCCCGTGCTCCCTCCCCGAGCCCCCAGCTGCCTCAGCTCAGACAGGGCAGCCCTCCAGCTCCCCCATCCCTCCGGCCGCACAGTGCCTGTGACGGAGGGTGGCCTGCCTCTGGCAGAGACAGCAGCTCCTGAGCTGCCCCTTTCCCTGGGCTGGGAGAGAGCTCCAGCATGCGGAGGCAGGCCTCTCGCCTTGGAGGGCTATCAGCCCTTCTTGGGAAGACAAATGCCATCACGCCGACTGTCCCCCCCTTCCTTCTTCTTCCCCCAGCTTCATACGCTGACCATGACGCCATACGGTAGGGAATAGCCCCTTGGCCAGTCTGGGTCAGCCCCCCTGGCTGTGCCCCCTCCCAGCTTCTCGTGCGCCCAGCAGAGCAGGGGAAGCTGAAAATCCTTGACTGGTATCAACACTACTGAGCAACAACTAAAACATCAGGGTGTTCTCAACATTGTTCTCAGCCAAAATCCAAACCACAGCACCGTACCAGCTACTAAGAAGAAAATCAGCTCAATCCCAGCCGAAACCAGGACAGCTTCCCATGGAGGCACCTCTAAGTTGGTGGCAGAATTCAAACTTGTGGGCATAGCTACGGGTGTGCTCACGGAGATGGGCAGGAGCTCACAGGCCCATTGCAGCTCCGTTTGGGAACTGCAGGATGGCAGGGGCTTCATTCCGGGAGCTTCCAGTCACCTGCAGGAGCTCTGCAGATGCAGCTTTGCCTCTGGCACCCTCCGTAGCACAGAATTGCCATGGCCACCCCAGGAACGCCAGGCATGCCGAGCTTACAGCTGTGCCTCGCCTCCTGCTCCGAAAGCTTCCGTTGCTTCACACCGGCGTCGAGCAGGACTGGGGTCCCTCTGGCTGCACATAACGGCCTCCCTGCTGCCAGCGGGGACCGTCACTACGTACGTGGCATCTGCTTCGGTGGCCACTTGTGCCTTCAGCTAGGAAGGCTGTGGCTGTGCCACAAGCGATTGCCTTCCTCCTCACGTTTCTGTCTTCCAGGGCATGGATTTGGACGTCCACCTGGCTGTTTGAACGCTGTAGATTTTCACCGGCACTGGCATGCGCTGCTGTCCTCAGACTAGCTCCTTGCAAACTCCACCATCTTTTCCATCCTTTCAAAAAGGTTGAGATATATTGCAAAGGGACACCTGCACGTACCTGAGAGTAACATAAAGGGCTGGTGGGAAAAATAAAATCAAATAATAGAAACATATCTACTTGTCCATAGCCCCTTCTTCTTCTTCCTCCCGCTTTTTCCTCTCCCCTCTTCTTTCTTCTTTAATTTCTACTCGGCTTCTGTTGCCAGCTACCCTGTGTCTGGTCTCTCTCTGAAGCCCACCCTTGCACTTGGAACAGCATCCCCACCCCACGCTGCTGCCATTGCCCCCAGTACCTGCAGCCCCCACCCCGCTAGGAGCCACCCCCACAAGTACCTCCCGGGGTCCCCCACAAGGGGACACCCCAGGGGCTCCCGTAGGAAAATCTCATGCCCCAGCTATGGCACCAATTCATCTGGAGAGGATGGAACTGGATCAAGTTCCTTAAGTGACAGAGAGAGAGAGATACAGCTAGTTGACACTGTACACTGCACAGCCACGGTTCAGTCAGCATGACTAAGGGACCCCAGCTCATTGCAAGGAGAAGGACGGCCCCCACCCCAAAGAAGAAAGGACACCCCTGGACTACCCAGATCATGCCAGCATCCCAGCCCCTCCGACACCTCTGGGAAACCCTCCCCTTATCTGGCATCAGAGATAGGGAACCGCAGCAAGACCGACTGCAGGGACGCCTGGATCAAGAAAGACGCAGATGGATGACGACGCCACAGAATGAGAGTTGCTTTGCAAAGCAGCAGCTTGTGTGTGTGTTAAGTAGCGATTGGTCAAATGGCGTTGGACCTGAACGCTTGAAAGGTAGAACCACCATGTGTACGGCCGCATTTGGGGTGCCCCTGAGTGGATGGGACAGCTCGTAGGCATGAATGCCAGAATTCCTCTTGTCATGCTATGCTTTGCCTCCCAGCGTATCTCCTCGGTTGGCACGGGCCACTTGCCGAATTTTCCTGACAGCTCCCCCTCAGGGCCACACGGCACCCGCACCGGCACCGCCACAGCTGGGAGCAGCAGTTGCCTCCCTGGGGCAGAGAGGGGGAAGACCAAAACAAACCAAAAGCGCCCCATCCCCACCAGCAGCACAGACATGGTGGCATTGCAGGGCCACCAGTGCCAGCCCCATCCCTTCCCCTTGGGCAGGAAATCCACCTCCCCACAAAAATCAGGTGTGGGATGGGAAATCGTGGGGATGGGAAACCATCACGGGGCTGGGAAAATATCATTGGGATGGGCAACCATGGTGGGGATGGGCAACCAGCTTTCAGGACAGGAAACCATCAGCAGGATGGGCAATCCTTGAGATGGGAAGCTGTTGTGGTAGGAAAAATCAAACCAGCGCAAGGCTGGCTGAAGGAGGTGCTGGCGGAATCGTCACCATGGGGACGGACCCCCCCAGAACACTGTTTCCCAAACAAACCCCACCCTGACCAAGCGCCATGGCAGGTACAGCAGCAGGCTCCCGCTCCTCCTGGTGCTCCTGCCCTCCAGGTAGCCCCCCAGCCAGCTCTGCCCACCCATATCTCACGGCATTGCTCCTCTTCGCTCCCCGCAGCAGAGAGGTTCCCTCTCCGACTGCCGAGGGCATCGGAGGTGCCCAGCGTGAGCTCCACTGTCTGGCAGGGGGTGCCGGGGCCCCTGGGGGCCCCGGGCCAGCTGATGCATCTCCCTGGCGTGGTGCCGCTTCCCCCTGTGGTGTGGCTCCTCCCGATGGCGCGGCTCCCCCATGGGGTGCAGCTCCCTCGCGGGGTGCACCTCCCCACCGTGCCTGCTCCCTGTCCCCCTGCCTATGGCTGGGGACAGCAGGTGCTGACAGGGACGCTGCTGCCCCGCCAGCCCATGGGCCTGGGACCGTGGGCCGTGGTCCAGGGGGAGCCCCTCTACCCCACGGGCTCCTGCCTGCTGCACGGCCCTGCCTGCCCCGGCCCCCCGCCACCCCGCGGCTCAGCACTGGCTGCAGGGCCCCCCTGTGCTCCACACCCTGCCCCACAGTGCCCAGAAGCCGCCAGAGGCCTTCAAGAAGGATGCGTCGGCCATCCAGGACAGCCACCCTGCTGCCAGCCCCCACCAGCCTGCCCTGGCTCCGCTGACTGGCAGAACCACAATGAAGCCCAAAGGTGAGGACCTGTGGGTGGCAGAGCCTGCGGGCAGGTGGCCCGCGCCCAGGAAAGCTTGCATCGCCATGGGCTTGAGTTGGCTTTGTTTGCTTTTTCAGCAGCGGTGACCAACCTGGCGGCCCTGGAGAAGCCCGCGGACCTGTCCGAACAGGGGCCACGCACCTTCGCTGAGGCCTTTCCTCAGCAGCCGGCTGACACCAACGTTAACGAGACGCTCGCCTGCCTCAAAACCGCGCACGGCACGGAGACCGTCCCCGACATCTCTGACAGCCCCAGCTTGACTGCCATGGTCCATCAGCTCCCTGACCTCTCCCAGTATGTGGCAAAGGGCAGCTGCCCCAAGGAGCGAGCAGTGCTGGCGGGGCTGGGGGACGGCGAGGACACCGTCCCCGATGGCCCCGACGGCCCTGACTTGACCACCCCCCTCATCAAGCTCCCTGACCTCTCCGAGTACAGGGCAGGGGGCCTTGGCACCAAGGAGCGAGCAGCGGCGCCCATGCTGGGGGACAGCGAGGCCACCGCCCCCGATGTCCCCAGTGGCCCCAACAGCACCGCCTTCCTCAACCGGCTCCCCAACTTCCCGCAGTACAGGGTGGAGGGCGACTGCCCCGAGGGCCAAGCGGCGGCAGCGATGCTAGGGGACGCCGACCCCTCCTGGGCAGGGCTGCCGACGTCCCCCTCGCTGGACCCCAAGAGGAAGCCCCACCAAGAGGAGGCAGCCCCGCGTGGTTTTGACCTGCTTGCTGCTGCCGCCGGGCGTCACCTCCTGCTGGGTGGTGCCCAGATCGGGCAAGGCGGGCGGCAAGCAGGCCAAGCGCCCTGTGCCGGCTGGCACCCCCAAGATGCAAGACACCTCCCCGTGGGACAACATGCCGCCCAAGAACAAGAAGATGGTGGCGTGCCGGGTGGCAAAACACTCAAAAACCCCGCGGGAGGGGAAGCCGGACAGGGACGGCAAGGCGGCGGGTGGCAGCGGGCAGCAGGTGGGTGGCGGCGGGCACCAAGCGGGCGGCACCAAGCACAGGGCATCTGAGGACACCAATGGGCGTGCCTTGGTGCTCGAGTGACCCAGAAGCCCTGGGGACGCCGGGGGACAAAGCGCCCCGCCCACCCCGCCCGCTGCTGGTCGAGAAGGCGCGCAGCACGCATCCCCGCGCCATGCGACCCCTCGACAGGCTGCTGCGCAAAAAGGTCCAGGCCAAAACACTGCGGGGGCTGAGGATGCCCCGCACCGACCTGAGGGTCCACCTGCTGGCCTCCATCCAAAGCTTCCACCCGCTGGGGCAAAGGGTGAAGGCGGTGGGGCCGGTGCGCCAACCGCCCGAGCCGGAGCCCCAGGCCGGCCCCAGCGTGCCCCCCAGGGTCCCCAGGCCCCTGCCCCTGGCCCCGACACCCAGCGCGGGGCTGGCTGCCTCCAAGCCCCCGGCTGACGGCGAGAAGGAGACGGCACTGGCGGCGGCATCGAGCAGCAAGGCGCGCACCGGGGCTGCCGCCAAACCCAAGCGGCCCAGCTGGCTGCGCCTGTCACCCACGGGGGGCCAAACCCCGCGGGAAGGGCTGCCACAGCAGCTGCACATGCCGCCGCAGCTGCCGCGCCCTCCCGCCAACTCCGCGCTGCCGGCTGACTCCCGCTGGCCCCGGGCTATGCCCACCCCGCTGGAGGAGCAGGAGGAGTCGGTGCCCATCACGCCTGAGCAAGGGCCCGAGCGGGAGCGCCTGAAGAAGCTGGCCCAGGAGGAGCGGGAGCAGGCGGCCCTGCAGATGACACTGGGGCAGCTGCAGTTTTTTTGCAGAGGGAGATCGACATGGAGATAGCCGACGCATATGGTTACCCATAACCCACCGCTCCAGCACCGTCCCCCCTAGCACCCATGCGCAGAGCAGATCCACAGGCAGGGACCTGCACCCACCCGCTCCAGCCCCAGCCCTCTCCCACATCCCCCCATTTCATGCTTAATTCATTAAAAGGGATGGGGTTTAACGCAGCCTCTGCCCACCCCGCGGGTGGCTGAGCTGGGCTGGGGATGGCCACCGAGACCATGGGTAGACGGGGCATCGCTCCGGGTGGCGGGCGCCCGTGGGAGAAACCGCACTGATTCACACCAGCGCCGGGAGGACGGAGGCCTCCATCACCGCCCCGGTACCGGCATCACCAGCACTGCCCCAGCACCAGCATCACTGCCCGTGAGCTGGATCCGGCCCTGGGAAGCAGCCGCAGCCGCCCCAGAGGGACAGGCAGAGACTGGCTGAGCGCAGAAAACGCACCTCGTCCCTGGCCGGCGAGCAGGCACTGCTGGCTGAGGCTGGCGTGCCGAAATCCTGCAGCTGCCGCTGCAGCGGCTGCACGGCTCGCTCGGCCCCCCTCGTCTGGTGCTGCCCAGACCTCATCCAGCAAAAACCCCTGCCCACAGGCCAGCCCAGAGCTGCTCTCACGAGCAATTCGCAAACGGCCCGTGCCGACCGAGGCCAGAGGCTAGGACACAAAGTATAGCAATACAAGGGCCAATATTCTTTCATGCACGTGCCGTGTGCCAGCCCAACTGGGGCAGCCCCAGTGTGCCTTTACACACGGTTCTTGTACCCTTCAATCGTTCAGGCACCAGACGACTTGACTGATCACTCCCACCCACACTACTGATTACCAATCCCAGTCAAACTTTGCAAAGCAGCTCTAGTTTTGCAGCATTCTTGCTGCTTGTCTGCTGAGCCGCGTGTCCCTGGAGTCAGTCTCCCTAGAGTTACTGATCTACTGATGCCGGACGACGCTGGGAGGGTTTCAAAGACTTTCCAACATGGCCACCTGGCAGCCCCATACCCCAGGGGTACAGCTCCCGGCGTGCCCTGGGGTGCTAATTCCTGCTGTCTGACCCTGCTGGGACACTGCCTGCCGCCGCGGCTGGGCCCCGCCCCCCCGCAGGCCCCATGGCCGCCTCCCTGGGGCTGCCTGGGTCCCAGACCCTGGTGGGGCAGGGAGGAGAAGGAGAGAGGGACAGAGTGGTAGAGAGGGGTGGGACAGGGTTGTGGGACGGCCAGAGAGAGGACAGGAGCAGGACAGAGGGACAGAAGACAGACAGAGGGATGAGGAGGACTGGGGGATGGAGCTGGGCAGGGAGTGGAGAAAGGAAAGCCCTGGTGAGGAGCGAGCACAGGGACAGGGAGAAGGGGACGGCGGGGAAGGGGGCCGGGGGCGGCCAGGATCACGGTGATGAGCAGCGGGACAGAAGGACAGAGAGAGCAGAGCAGGGCAGGAGGAAGGACAGAGGGACGGACCAACACAGGCAGGGTGAGGGAACCAGACAGAGGGAAAAGGACGAGAGGGAAAAGGAAGGGGAGAGAGAAAGGGAGAGGCAGGGACGGAGAGCCGGACACAGAGAAGAGAAGCAAAAGATCTGTAAAGCAGTCAGTACTGTAAACTGGCAGCCAACTGCCTCTTCTCTGAAAAGATGTGAAAACTGCTCTTAATGATGACACAAGCAGTTGCACAAGCCAGGGGCCTGCTCCTGCCCTATCACCTGCTCAGCAATCGGTGACAGCAGAAGAAGCGTCGCAAGCCAGCTGACTTCTCATACCTAGAAAGCTAGTCAGGCACCAGGGACCTCACAAGCACCCGCACAGCAGGAGCGTCCTCACTTCCAACACCCTGGGTGTCTCCCATCTCCCCGTGCTCTCCTCTCTCCCAGGTTGGGAGGGGACACAGCTGGGACAGCTGACCCCCGCTGACCCAAGGGCTGTTCCGTACCATATGACACCGTGCTCAGCAATAAAACTGAGGGGGAGAGTGGCAGGGGCTCCCTGCTCAGGTACCGACTGACTATCGGTCGGTTGGTGATGAGCAATTGTTTTCATTTGCATCCCTTGTTTTTCTTGGGCTTTATTTTCCTCTCTCTTTTTTAAAAATATTGTAGGGAAAAGGGGAAAAAAAAATTTCTTTTCAATTATTAAACTGGTTTTATCTCAGCCCACGAGTTTCTTTCTCACTTTTACCCTTCTGATTCTCAACCCCATCCAACCGGGTTTTGTTATTACCATCATGTCAATGACACACTAGATCCTGCCAAACCTACAACCTGCAAAACCAAAAGACCAACTTATGCAAGACACGTTCCAGAAATTACCATCAGCACAGAGAAGCATACGTATCCATCTTGTTCTGTCCTTGCCAGAACTGCTGGCTGACCTGTCATCAGCCTCGGTGACTAACAGCAGGCAAGACGCGCTCATCTGCCTTAGCTCAGATGCAGCTCCTAGGAAGACAGCTATTTCAGAAAGTCATGCCTTGTTATTTTGGGAAAGTGTTTCAAGGAAATGTTTTTAATACTCTAGAATGGTAAGACTAAGCATGGTAATCTCACTCCAAGTTCAAGCTCTGCTACAGATTACCTTTCCCCCCCCCCCCCCCCCCCCCCCCTTTTCCCCAAAAGGGTGGCACTTCTTCCTGAACACAAGATGAGTTACATGGGGTATACAGATAGCCCACGGAAAACTGAGAAATGAGCCTGTGATCACTTCCATCCCCATTCCTTGGCACTCCAGCACTCCTTTCACACTCCTCTCCTCGCCAGCAGTCAGGCCTTATGCAGGCTGTGCCACACGTACAAGACGCCGACTTCGCCAGATATTGCCCAAATCATTTCCTACTTGAGATCTGATGGGCTCAACTACTGCCACAGCCTTTTCTGTCCCTACATGCAGTCTTGCCCCCTTCTGACCCATCCAGAAAGCTCCTCAAAGGATCATCTCACTCACTGCCTTCATTGCAACTAACAGTCTCCTTAACACCCCAAAGTTGTTTCCCTCACTCACACATCGAGTTAATATGGCCTTTCAAGACTTAGCTTCCTCCCTCGTTATTTCCCACCGAGTACCACGACGACAGCTCCTAATTACAGGCCCCGAGAGCAGCTTCCACCGACTGCCGCCTGCTACACACCAACAGGAACGGCACGGTCTTCTCCCATGCCCGTCTCCGTGCTCGGGAGGACCTGCTCACACCCCCCGGCAGCTGGCCTTGGTGCCTGAAAAGCCTTGCTGTGCTGCTCAAGGCCATGAAAACTGTCACGCTACGGCTGTACCCACATCACTGTTCCTCTTTCTGAGTAACACTGCCCATTTCTGTCTATTCCCACCTGCCCACAGCCATCTCTTGTTTTCAATCTTTTTTTTTTAATACCTTCTTTGGACCTCACTACGGTACAGGCTCAGAGTCCATGACTATGGCTGGGAAAGTCTGTAGCAATACAGAATTGTGTAGGGATGAAAAATCCCCAGTAATTCAGCTCATTTCAATTGTTTAAGAGAAGGCTTTTGGCTAGAACACAGTCAAGAAAATTAAAAACCATAGAATCATAGAATATCCTGACTTTGAAGGGACCCACAAGGATCATCGAGTCCAACTCCTGTACCTGCACAGGACAACCCCAAAAACCATACCGTATGGCTGAGGGCGTTGTTCAATTGCTTCTTGAATGTTGTCAGGCTTGGTGCCATGACTACCTCCCAGGGGAGCTTGTTCCAGTGCTCCACTACCCTTTGGGTGAAGAACCTTTTCCTAATGTCCAACCTAACCCTGCCCTGGCATACCTTCCTGCCGTTCCCTCGGGTCCTATCATTGGTCGTCAGGGAGAAGAGATCAGCGCCTGCCTCTCCTCCTTCCCTCGTGAGGAAGCTGTAGACCGCGACGAGGTCTCCCCTCAGTCTCCTCTTCTCCAGGCTGAACAGACCAAGTGACTTCAGCCGCTCCTCATACGGCTTCCCCTCTAAACCCTTTACCATCTTTGCGCCTCTCCTCTGGACGCTCTCTAGGAGCTTTGTATCCTTTTTCTACTGTCGTGCCCCAAACTGCACACAGGACTCAAGGTGAGGCCGCACCAGTGCGGAGCAGAGCGGGACAATCGCCTCCCTCGACCGGCTAGCAATCCAGTGCTTGATGCACCCCAGGACACGGTTGGCCCTCTTGGCTGCCAGCGCACACTGTTGGCTCATCTTCAACTTGCCGTCGACCAGAACCCCCAGATCCCTCTCCGCGGGACTGTTCTCCAGCCTCTCGTTCCCCAGGCTGTAGGTACATCCAGGGTTGTTGCCATGTCCCAGATGCAAAAGCCAGCACTTGCCCTTGTTAAACTTCATATGGTTGGCGATTGCCCAGCTCTCTGATTTGTCCAGATCTCTCTGCAGGGCCTCTCTGCCCTCGAGAGTGTCAACAGCTCCTCCCAGTTTTGTGTCATCGGCAAACTTTGATAACAAACCTTCGAGTCCTCCGTCCAAGTCATTTACGAAGATATTGAAGAGCACTGGCCCCAAGATGGATCCCTGTGGAACCCCGCTAGTGACTGGTTGCCAGCCCCATGTAACCCCATTTACCGTAGCCCTTTGAGCCCGACCCGTCAGCCAACTGCACGCCAACCAGAACTAACCTACACTCCCTCCTTGACTGGCACCTCTTTCTTCATCAGGTCGCTGCATTTCTATAGTTCCTGGGGAGTACATATCAAGATTTTCCTGTTCAAAAGAAACAAGAAACATCAGTCACAAATATGCAGAAAACCTGCCATTCACATACACGGGGCCCGCGCAGGAGCATTATCAAGGCCCTGCACATATGCAAAAGATTAAATTCATGCACCGGGGAGGAGAGAGCAGGAACAGCGCTCCGGCGCCCATGATGAGTAACAAGAATTTCTGCTCTGAACTGGGGCTTAGTAAATGTGCAAGTACACTGCTGATCCGGACACAAAACTAAGCCTGTCACTTCATCCCAGGTGCCACACACACCGTCCGTTCTTCCATCGCCTCCCGCCGGTGAATTGTTTTCCAGGCTCTTCCATCTCATCGCAGCTTAGACACCTGCACTCTGGCTCCGGGCTGACTGGGGGAACTTCTCAGTGCCTTAACTTTGCTTTGGGCTTGGTACGAGCACGAGGCTTCATCCCTCTGGCTTGGGCCCCAGCAGAAGGTGGGCAAGCGGCAGGTTTGCAAGTGGCTTGATGGAACGGAGCTTGGACACCTACCGGAGATTAAAAACCAACCAAAGAAAAAGCCCAGAGAAACTGTGTTAGAGAGGAGCAGAAAGAAACCTCAGGGCTGATCCCTGTTTAACACACAGGGTTTGGAATTTCTGAGACTGGAGCTCCCAACAGACTCGGCTCTTGCAATGGAAACATCCTTTAGCTTTTGAGCCTGACAGAAATATTACAGACTGCCCCCAGCTCTACTTTGCAGCTGCCTGAAGCGTTTGCTTGTCCATGCCCAGTGCTCTTCCATGCTTACAAGGTATGTTTAATCTGCAAAACAGTCAGTACTACAAACTGGTAGCCGCTTCTCTCAAAGATGTGAAAACTGCTGTGAAAGACAACACAGCTACCATGACAAGCCTTCTGCTCTGGGCTAGGTTTTAAAAAGCAAGCTCTTCTGAACCTCTGTTTTCCAGCTGCCACCAACAGCTGCAGAAAGGGTCTGGTTTTGACCAGCTGGATGATCAAGGCTACCTACCAAAATCCAGTACAGGACGTTACACCTCAGGCTTCAGATTTTGAGTCTAACCCAAAGGACTGAATAACCTCCCTCCTGCCATTGGGCTGACGGCAGTATTGCACATCCCCTGGCTTCTCCAGCTCTTCCCCGGCAGCCTCCTCCTGACCACTCTGCTATAGGCTGCTATACGGTCTCAGGGAACCATGTTCCGGATCCACTCTGGCATCTCCCGTCAATGAGGATGCAGAGATGCTCTCCCAGCACACTGGGCTCCTCTCACCTGTTCTGCTCTCTCTGCATTGTCCTTTCCTCATCTCCAGGCACCGGTTTGGACCTTCAGCCAGATCTCCACTGCTTGTAAAATTCCCCTGTCTCAAGGAAATCAGCAAGATGACCACGTCCTCCTGATCCCCGGCTCTCATGGGAACTTTGCTCTGGCAACCGATACAGAAACTGGCAGTGGGATCACAAAACCATCAAGGCTTGCACCGCAGTAGGTGGGATGAGATTTGCTGCTGTTCTGCAGGGAAGCACAGCACAAAGAAAACCTGGTGAGGTCTGAGCATTAACAACTTTATTGGGCTTTACGGGGCTTTTGCTGCCTTCTGCAGACCTCTCGGCTGTTAACATGCCAAACTTCCCAGCCCCCTGGGTACTGAGGTGGCTCGTTTTGGCTTGGACTAGAGTATCGGTTAACACCTGCACTGCTGAACCCTCATAGACCCGAGCGCGCTCCTCACAGCTCCGTACCGCTGTACCCTGGGGGAAGGGAGGCTCAGGGTGAGCAGCGCTGCACAGATATGTGCTGGAAGGCAGCGCAATGGGAATACAGATACGAGACTGGTGGGGGAAAGGTCAAGTATCGACACTGGGAAGCGTGATGCCAGTTCAGTGTCTGCAGCAGGATCCAGGCAGCCACAGAGCTGAGCAGTGACTCTCTCTGGAGACCAGGAGGCAACGGGTACCCTCACTCCCACAACCCGCTCTAGATGGCATCCCACTTCTCGCATCCTTGCCCTCCCTTTCTCCTCCAGCTTTCCAGACAGTGGCAGTCGTCCTCTGAGGGTAAGACAAGAGAAAGCACCCCTTGCTGAACCGCCTCCATTGCCTCCACTGGAACCACCCTGGCTCTGCACGCAAGGACGTACGGCAGTGGCAGCAGTTCACTCCCGTTCTGCTCCCTACAGACCCCCTTGATGACCTGAAGGAAGTCTGCTCCCGGCATCTTCCTCGTGCCCACACCAGCCTCCTTGAAGAAGTCGACTCTCAGCCACTTCTGCCTGCGCAGGAGCTTAGGCAGCATGACAACATCCTGGGGTGCACGAAGAAGGGGGTGCTGCCCTTCCCCCAGGGCCATCGGCTCTCCGGTGGAAAAGGTGACAAAACACCCTGAGAGCACCCTTACCCAGAGTCACCGAGCCAGGAGGTGTGACACCATCGGGGGTAAAGCAGCGCAACTCTCCGGATCTGTTCTGCTCTCTCCAGCCTTCCTTTTCTCCTGAGGGTTTTCGTCAGCAGGGTTTGCTCCCGAGTTCTTGCAGATGCAAACAGAAACCCTTCTGTTACGGCTGAGGAACTAACTCACCCGTGAGCTATTTTTCAGAAAGGGCTACGGTTACTTGTCTGGCATAAGCAATGCCCAAACAGAGTTTCTGATGCCCCTCCTGAGCACGCAGACAAGGGACTGATAAGACTCAGAGTAACTCACATCATTTCAGAACCCACAATAGGCAACTGAATGTGAAAACGAGCACAAAGAAAGGGGTCTTTTCAGAATCACTATCTATTTCTTTTTCATGTCCATATTTTCCTCACCGCAGCGAGGAAACACAGACTCTGCAGCTCCTGCAGTCAAATACGGTTCTGTGGGACAGAGGGGAGAAGAAAGCAGAGAGACCTCAACAGGGAATTTTCAAACCTGTGAACAATCAAGTAGAAACGGTTGCAAAGCGTAGCATCAATTTACAGAAATTTAAACCTGATGGAGCCGAGTAGTAGAAGCGAGCGTTACAGAGAACTACAAGGGAGCACTGCAATCAAAAGGGTGAGCAACGCAGACAGCTCTAACGGCACATTTTCACCTGATTGCCTTAAACAGAACAGGCCTGGGATCCCCACTGCTCACTTCACCCTGGAACAGTCCCATTCCTCATCTGAAAGCTACCGCGTGCTTGGCTGAGGACAGACACAATCCACACAGAACACAATCAGAGCTCAACCCTGAACTTGCCTTGGTGAAGTTTCCTCGGAAAAAATACATTTCAAGAAAAAACCCAAACTGTTACTGCCAGAACCAGGCAGAAAAAAAATCCCTGACAGGTTGACTGGAACTTCCCAGCTGTGGTAAAACCATCCGCCCTCAGTACCCCCATTTCCCAAAAGCCGGCAGCACAGCTTGGGTGGGGGGAAAGGCAGGCATCAGACCCTGGGGCCCAGAGAGGGGCACAAGCATCTGCCAAGGGAGCTGCATCCAGCCAGGAGCGCTCCCCACTGCCTTCTCTGGCAACACAGCCCCGGCGCGTGCTCTCACCTGGAGAAAGAAAAGACTTCCATGTCTTATCCAAGGCTGTCAGCACAGATGGGGCTGTCCATCAGCACGAGACCCACACGAAGGCCCCCGGCCTGTCCCCACCACAGCATGCCTGCTCCAAAGCCTGCAGCCGCCTGGGGAGAGGAGGCCGCTCTGCCTTCCCCTGGCCTGCGGACATCAAACACCGACCCCCAGCTCTCAGGGCTGGGGCTGGCGACCCTCGGGGCAGAGCAGGGACCGCTCTGACCCTGCTGCTGGGGCCCAGGGCTGGGGACTGGGCCATGGCGGGGCCCGTGGGCAGCGAGGCCTCCACGTCCCTCCCCCCAGGCCCGTCCGCACCGGCAGATACCTGTTCCTGCTCCTGTTCCTGTTCCTGTTCCTGCAGCGGCCCCGGCCCCGGCCCCGGCCCCGGCCCCGGCCCCGCTCCCCCCAGGCCCCGGCTGCCCCCGCCCCGGCTCCGCCCCTTTCTCCTCAGGCCGCTCGGCCTCCGCCCCCTCCGGCCCCGCCCCACCCGGCTCTGACTGACCGGCCGCCTCCGGCTCCGCTGATTGGCTCAGCCGTGGCCAATGGCGCGGCTGTTGCCGGGCGGGCTCAGGCAGCCCGGGCCTCTCCTCCCAGCGCCGCCCTGCGCCCGCTGCCCCCGCAGCGCAGCGGCTCCTCAGCCCGCCGGGACACGGGGCCTGCGGAGAGACGGCCTCCAGAAGGGCCATGGCGCCGGGAGCTGCTCTCTCAGCAGCGCAGGGGGGTGTGTGTGCACAGCTCTGCCGTCCCTCGGTCCGCTCGGGGGTCTGGGCCTGCGCAGGGAGGGCAGGGAAGGGAAGGGAAGTGGGGGAAGGGCAGGGAAGGGAAGAGGAAGGAAGGGGAGCTGCCCTGGATTTGCTCTGGATCGACAAGGCTTTCCCAAACTGCGGCTCTGTCTGTGCTCCAGCCCCAGCCCTGGCCAGGAGGAGCTGCGTGGCGGGAGCCGCTGGCGTGGGCCAGGCCGGCAGCTGGCAGGAGACGGGGCTCTGCCCCCGGTCCCAGCGCCCGTGCTGAGCCCAGCACCCAGGGCCTCCCTCGGGCCTCGCTTCCCCCGGGCGCTGAGGAGGAGAGACGCCCTGTGCTGGCGGGGCCCAGGGCCTCCTCCTGCGGCCAGAAGGAAGGACGGAGCCCCGTCCCTCTCCCTGCAGGGGCTGACCACTGTCCTTGGCTTCTGTCCCCAGGGCTCCCCAGCGCTGGCAGGCCTCGCGGGGCCTCGGGGCCAAGCAAATGCCGGGGCACCAGGGGCTCAGGGCAGCCTTGGGCATCTGCGAAGCTGAGGTGTGGCTGCCCCTTTGCTTCTGCAGATGCAGTTGTTTTCCACCCCCTTAGTGGTCCAAGGTGTTTCTCCTCGTGGCACGTGGGCTGGACGGATGCCACATCCCTGTTAGTCTGGGAGGACTTCAGGGAAACGAGGAATTCCCAGTATGCACACAGGTAGGAGGAGAGTGAAAAGGAGGTGGGTCGAGGTTTTTCTGCTGTTTCACGTCTGAACTCGGACGCCTGCGTGCATCAAAGTCATCTCTTTTTCCTCCAAACTGCGCAACTTGTTGCCAGTAAAAGCAAGGTGGGCTGAGGTGGTCTTTGGGATAACTCTGCTCCTTTCTTTTTTAGTTGTGTGCCTACGCTTTTCTCCACCTTTTCTTTCTTCCTCTTTCTCCCCCAGTTGCATTCTCTGTTAAAGGCAATTCTGATTTGGCTTTCTGGACACATCATTGAGGAAGTAGATCCAGGAAATAGAGGCTGGTCTGTACCTTCAGAGCTGTAGGCTACAGACTACTGGATAGATACGGGCTCCAGGTAGAATTACTATTGGCTAGTGATAATTTCTTTTCCATATTCTACACTAGCTAAGCATGGGGACAGCAGTGTAGTCCTCCTACTGAGAGGTTGGGCTCAGTGTAGAATGACAAGAAGCCCACCCTGAGTGATACGGTGGGAAACAAGACGGAAGAAGAGCATGGCCAAGAGAGCCATTAAGGTAGCGGCTGAAAGCCAATCACTCCTGCATACAAAGTGGGAAAGGGTGGGTCGTGGAGCCAGAGGGCTCTGCTGCTAACGCTGGCAACAGGCAAGCAGCAGGTCCTCTTCAGAGAAGGTGACACGCGTCTGAGCCTTTCTAAAGGGCCCTGGTAATTGCTGGGAACTGGGGCCCTGTGACAGTGATGGTAGGGCCGTCAGCCTGAAGGGAATGAGACACGGACTCCGCATACGAGTTCAGGCGAAGACAAGCGAAGAGCCTTTACTTTTACAATCTCTCCCTTTTATAATATGATCTAGTGTTCACGAGCAAGCAAACCCCATTTCATCGGCTACTGTCTTTCGTCCACACGTCTCTTCAGCGTTACTTATTGGTTCTTCAGGCTGGTGCATGCGAATTCCTCTTTCAGGAATGTCTCCAATCTCATCCTTATTTTTCTGCCTCTAAGTTTCACAAACTTGTTTGTAACAAGCCTCAAGGGCACAGCTGCATTCCTGCGAACCTGTAACAAGCCTCAAGGGCACAGCTGCATTCCTGCGAACCTGTAACAAGCCTCAAGGGCACAGCTGCATCTCGTCAAAGTAAGACACAATGTCATTTATTCCTACAAAGCCCCCTTTTTGTTTTTCTGTCACAAAAGCTTGTTTAATCATATTCTATAGCATTTTCTGTACCCAAGACACTAGACAAGAAACTATCATTATTATAGTGCAAAATATTAGTAACAAGAAAAAACCCATTTTGATTAGAGACGTTATCCACCCGCCAATTCCCCAACTTGTTAGTAAGTGGTTCAGCCAATCAAATCCATCACTGACTTGTAATTTGCTAACTTCAAATCTTTGATTGCTTTACGGATTAATTTGGAGTTATCTAATAAGTCATTCCCCATCAGTCTTCTTGGAGTTCAGTGTCTTCTGCTGTTGGTTCTTGTTATCCGATGCAAGAGCCGGTCTTATGCACCTTGCAGGTACCCACTTAGGTCCTACATCTGTTGAGACACAAGCATACCCTCGACCCCAAGTTAGTAGCCGCTATGGCCCTTCCCACCACCCAGTATTTAAATTTTTCATCATTGCCATCGCCTTCTCCTGTGGTATATGTGCCATTCCCGACTCCATAGCTTTAAAATGTTTGACTATGGGTGTGACATCTTCATGTTGAAAAGGCAGCGATAAACGGTTTAGTACATATATAGCTTTTCCTAATCTGTTTTGGGGAGATTCCTGAGCTTCCCCCTCTTTTTGTTTTTGCAATAGAGTTTTTAAGGTTCTGTGTGCACGTTCTATAATAGCTTGCCCTGTGGGGGAATGGGGTATCCCTGTCTTATGAGTGATACCCCACGTGTGGAAAACTTTTTGTGTCGCATGGCTGACATATGCAGGGCCGTTACCTGTTTTTATTTCTTTTGGAATACCAAGCGCTGCAAAGGCAGCTCGGAAATGGCTTTGTACGTGCCGGCTAGTTTCACCTGTCATTGCAGTGGCCCAGATTGCATGGGAGTAGGTATCTATGGAAACGTGAACATATCTCTGCCGACCAAAGTCGGGTACATGAGTCACGTCGGTTTGCCAGAGCTGAAGGGAAGAGAGTCCCCTAGGGTTTGTCGCAAACAGTGGGCGGGATGGTTGTTGTTGACAGTCTGGACATGTTTGCACAACGAGTTTTGCATCCCCCCTAGAGATTGCCAATTGTTTCACAAGAGCTTTGGCAGATTGGTGGAAAAATTGATGCGATAATTGAGCTTGAGAAAGTGTGTTTGGTACTGGGGTATGTAATGCAATGTTCGTTAGGTAGTCGGCTCGTGCGTTTCCTTCTGTAAAGAACCCGGGTAAGTTTGTATGGCTTCTAATGTGGATTATACAAGAGGGATGTTTTTGTTGTTCTATTAAGAATAATAGCTCCTTAAACTTCAAAACCAAGGCTTCTTTCAGTATATGTTTTAGTTGTGCCCTTTCAATGCGTTGCACAATTCCTACAGCGTATAGTGAGTCTGATACAATATTTAATGGAGTTAGAGGCCATTCTCTAAAAGCCATGGTAATGGCGTGCAACTCGACTAATTGAGGTGAACCCTCAATTTGTTCTATTTTGTGTTGCCATTGACCTTCTTTTTGCCATGTGATGACTGCTTTTCCTGTTTTCCCTGAGCCATCGGTGAACACCGTTTGACCCTTAACCGGTTGCCACTGGTATAGTGGCGCCTCTTCAATTTTCACATTATTGTAAAAGGTGAACATTTGGGGGGGAGGGGGGGGGCGATGAGTATCAATTCTTCCACTAAACCCTGCTAAGGCCATTTGAAGCTCTAGACTATTTTGTAAGCACCAATCTAAGTAGTCCTTTACGACAGGAAGGACAATGAGATGAGGCTCTTCTCCAGCCATTTCTACAATTCGTTCTCTGCCCTTTTTTATCAAGGCGGCGAACGTTTCGATACGAGTAGCCAGGGTTTTCGCAGGTTGATGTGGCAAAACCACCCATTCCAACATCATGAGAGGGTCTACTCCTTTGTTCTCCCATTGTCCGATGATTGCTAGAGGCTGTTGGTTTTGGTTGCAGATATATAATTGTATGGGTAAATTTTCAAGTCGTCGGTGACATTGTTGCAGTGAGAGTTTTTCATTTATGATTCTCAGTGCGTTTTTTGCTTCGGTCGTCCATTGGCGCAGTGCGTTAATATCGGTATCTCCTTTAAGTAGCTCAAATAAGGGTGTTAATGTGTAGTTATCAATACCACACTGCGCTCTAATCCAATTTATGTTTCCCAATAGTTTTTGTACATCATTCGAGGTTTTTATGTCTGCTGAAATGATCACGTTTTGAGGTTGGATTCTTTGTTGTAAGATTTTCCACCCAAGATATTGCCATTTGAATTTTTTCTGGTGCGATTTGCAGTCCTTTGCTTTGCAATGCATATTTTAAAACAGGTAGTGCTTCACGCACCATGGTGTTCGTGGGGCCTGCTAGTAAAATGTCGTCCATATAGTGATAGATATACATTTCCGGGAATTTTAGTCGTACAGGACGTATGGCTTTAGCCACATATGTTTGACAGATCGTTGGAGAATTCTTCATTCCTTGAGGCAGGACAGTCCAGAGGTATCTATCCATTGGCTCGCCTCAGTTAATTTTTGGTACCGAAAACGCAAACCGCAGTGCATCCATAGGATGTAGGGGGATAGTAAAGAAGCACTCTTTTAAGTCTACTATGATTATGTCCCAGTTTCGGGGTATCGTTGTTGGCGAGGGCAAGCCGGGTTGGAGCGCTCCCGTTTCTTCCATAGCTTCGTTTATTTGTCTCAAGTCATGTAGCAGTCGCCATTTTCCACTCTTCTTTTTTATAACAAATACAGGAGAATTCCAGGGGCTGGTTGTAGGAGTGATATGTCCTTGTTGAAGTTCTTCTTTGACCAGTTCTTGAAGGGCAGCGACCTTTTCTTTGGGGAGCGGCCACTGATCTATCCAAATGGCTGTTTCTTTTTTCCAAATAAGTTTCATTGTCGGTCGCTCATCAATGGCCGCTACTGAAAATTTTCAGGGCAATTTAAGGTGAAGCCGCAGTGGGACATTACGTCTCACCCGAACAGGCTCATGGGCAAATTTGTCACATATGGCCGTACAGTAAATGTAGACCCTTCTTGGGTATTGATATTGAGCAGGTGGGTACTTTGAAAGGTTTGAGAAAGGCCGCCGCCTCCAATCAAGCCCTCTGTGGGGGTGGCTATTAAATCTTTTGATTGAAGAGACAGAAAATGAGAGATAATAACAGGAATATTATTTTCGGACATATTCAGGTAGTTTAACACATCCGCAGCTTTACTTAGTCTGTCTGCTGGAGTGGCTCCTGGCATTCCCCCTTTTTGTTTTTGCAGGTTCAATTGTTTGTTGCAAGATTTTCCAGCCCAGATATTTCCAAGGCTCAGTTTTTTGCACTTTTTCAGGGTCTATTTCAAGTCCATATCTGTTTAGAGCTCGTCGTACCTCTTTTTCTTAGTTGTGGGCAATCTCTTTTAAAATGTCCCGTTTTACCACAGGAGAAACATGATTGCTGTACTTTCATTGCAGTGGCAAAAGCTGTAGCTAATGTTTCCATATGATGGGACATCGACTCCACCTTTTGGGTAGCTTCTATCATATCCATTAAGGAGGGATTTTTTTAGAGGCAAAAGCACTTTTTTTTACAGTCCATATTCGCATTTTCAAAGGCTAATTTTAAGAGTAGGACCTCTCTTGCTTCTGCATTTTCGACTTGTTTTTCCAAAGCCTCCTATAGACGATCTAAGAATGAGATAGATCCCTCTCCTCTCCCTTGCTTTATTAATGTAAATTATTTTGTCACTCTTCCGGCATCCGGCACTTTTAGTAATGCCTGTAAAGCAAGGTCTCTGCCTTGTGCTAATATCTCTGGTCGTAATCGTGCCCGTAACATTGGGTGATTTAACGGCGGATCCCCCATAAGCTGGGGGAGTCCTGCCCCTTGTAAAGGGTCGCCTTGTTGTCGCTGCATATTGATAATTGTGGCGTTTTGGCAGGCGGTACGCCAGGTGCTTTCAAAGATCACCTTTTGCGTTGGGGTCAATATAAGATTAGTAAGCGTGCATATATCCAATGGTACTATTTCATTTGTCAATATTCCCCGTAGCAGGGATTGTGTAAAAGGAGAACCCAGTCCATGCGCGGCAACTGTTTGTCGTAGATCTTTTAAAACATTATAGCCAAAAGGTTCCTGCTCATCGGGGACGTTTGCGTTGCTGCGTATGACAGGACACGCTATCGCTGAACAAAAAGCTGTATCTCCCGCTTGCAATGCTTGGTGTCTAATCTTTTGCCACCTTGTAGCAGGGGCTGACACCCCCCATTCCTCGGGTGGCAATTGATGATGGGTTTGTGGAGTATCGGTATCAGGAGCGGTAGAGAAAGGCGGTAAGAATGCTGACGCAGCAGGGGCCGGGGGCGGGCAGGCGGGGAAGTGGAGGGGTACCGATCGCAGGGATCGGAAGGTCTAGCAGAGGTGTTGAAGCCATAGGAGCAGGTGAAGGAGAAAACGGCGCGGAGGGTAGCGGCGGGGCGGGGGTGGCTGCTGTTATCTTGTACCCGCACCGGAAGCGCGAACCCCGCGGTTTCTCCATCTTTCAACGCTTCCCTACGGAGCTGCTCCCACCGATCCCCGGGGTCGAAGGCTCGCTCAGGCTGTGCTACAGCCTGCGGCACGGGCGGCTGCATCGGACACGGGGGACAGGACGGAGGGGATTTCATTGGAATGGAACTTGGGGGAGGCGGTCTGAGTCCTGCTCCCTTGGTTGTTTCACCCAAGTTCTCGTTCTTTTCATTTTCCCCCGAGTCTATAAGAGCTTCCTTGTCTTGGGGCTTGCTTTCACTCACTTCATCATTCCTTATCTGCGCCGCTTGAGCGACTGCGTTTTGTACCTTTTTTCTTTTTTTTCTTTTTTTTTTTTCCTTTTTTTTTTTCTGTTTTTCAGCTTGTCATGAGCACAAGGTCTCAGTCACTAATCACCAAGTGGTCATGACTTCAGTGGTGGTGGTGTCCCCTCTGGACGCCGCCTCCCAAATCGTCTGCCCTCCTGTTCCCAAGTTTTCACATCAAATACTGCAGAGACTGTAGAAGGAGTCCCTTGCTTTTGTAAGAACATCAGTAATAATTTTATTTTATATGTGTCATACTTCACTCCTCGTTTCGCTAATAGCTGCATTAAAAGTTTAACTATAGCTGCTTCTTGAGCTGATATGTTAGCTCCCATGATTACTGCCCAGCTGCTCACCTGTTTCTTAAGGTGATGTCCCGGGATTAAAGCCGCGGTCCTGCCGTCAGCTTGAGTCATTCAGCTGGGGTTCCCTCCGGACACTACTTGCAGCGCTGCCTCCTCCGGATCACGTCGTGGTCACCATTTGAAGGGAATGAGACACGGACTCCGCATACGAGTTCAGGCGAAGACAAGCGAAGAGCCTTTATTTTTACAATCTATCCCTGTTATAATATGATCTAGTGTTCAAACCCCATTTCATCGGCTACTGTCTTTCGTCCACGCGTCTCTTCAGCGTTACTTATTGGTTCTTCAAGCTGGTGCACGCGAATTCCTCTTTCAGGGATGTCTCCAATCTCATCCTTATTTTTCTGCCTCTAAGTTTCACAAACTTGTTTGTAACAAGCCTCAAGGGCACAGCTGCATTCCTGCGAACCTGTAACAAGCCTCAAGGGCACAGCTGCATCTCGTCAAAGTAAGACACAATCTCATTTATTCCTACAGTCAGCCTGCAGCTCTGTGGCAGTTAAATCTCCCACTGAAACAGTTTGGATGGTGGATGCTGTTCTGTTTTGTTTTGGGTACTCGTTTCATTGAGCTAGAATTATTTCTTTGCAATTAGGTGGCGGGGATCTTCTTGCACGGGTTTTCTCTTGCTGGAGCACGTCCTGACAGCCTTTGTCATCCAGAGCTTTCCCCTCTGTTCCTTGGAGGGGTGATGTCCAGAAATGGGGAACGACTGCTGTGAGGAAGGGCTTCACCAGCAGGCTTGGCTTTTGGGAATGCCCAAAGGCGACGGACGTGGCTGGTGCTCATCCCTGAATGTTGATGTGCTGACAATCTAGAGTGAAGGCTGGGGTGTTTCTGGTGGCACCCAGGCTTAGCCAGGTGTTTTCTATTAGACACAGAACTTAAAAGGGACTTAAAAGTGTATAGTGCGACCACAAGAGAGCTTGGTGGTGGGTGGGAAGTGGAATGGACTGTGTCCTTCTATGGAGGCCATGGCAGCGGTCTCCCTGTAGGTGCTGGCTTTAAGTTGGACAAGCACGCGTCATCCTCTCTGCACCCTTGACATACTCTCCTCCTTCTTCCTTTTGCCCTCCCTCCATACCTGTCTGACTCCTAGGCTGGTGGGTTGTATTATTTTCCTTATGGATGACCCTGCACACCATCAGTAGTGGAACTGTGCGGTGGCACGGAAAGGTAGCTCTGGATGGTAGCTCTTTTCTTCAGCACAGGAAGGACCTGGAGGTGCTGGAGAGGGTCCAGAGGAGGCCACAAAAGTGATGAGAGGGCTGGAAGACCTCTGCTATGAGGAAAGGCTGAAAGAGCTGGAGTTGTTCATCCTGGAGAACAGCGTGGAACTGGCTGCCAGGTCCTTAGGCCCACACGGGCACTTCGTGATTGCTGGCTGTCCCTTTTACAGGTTTCACTGCTTTGACAGAGAAATTCCTCCAGCGGAGCAGCACAGAGAGAGGCACTGATGAGCTGGCGCAAACCCTCAATTACTACATGTGTGACATTTTGAAGGGTAAGGGCCGTGCTGTCGGACTCTCTGGCATTGGGCCGTGAGGCTGCTCGTGGAGGGTGGAGGCCGACATGCTGGGCAGCCTGGTCCTGCCTCCGAGGAAGGGCTGGGGCTTTCTGTGGCCCAGAGGAACAGCCAGAGCAGCCAGGGTCTCCTGGCGAGTCAGGACCAGCGCAGGTCCTTTCTGCTCCCCGCTTTCTCAGCAGCCACCTCTGTGCCTCTGGCGTGAACACCCGGCTCCGTGATGCGTTAGGGCCCCCAGCAGGCTGAGGGCATCCGGCAAGTGCCAGTGCGCAAGCGACCCGAGGATGCTGGCGCTGATGTGTGTGTGTGTTTGTGTGTGACCCTCACGAGCCCCTCAGCACAGGGGACATCGTGACCCTTCCGAGCTGACCGTGAGCACATCATGGCCACCCCTTCAGCAGCACTTGTAGAGCAAAGCAAGGGAGTCCTCAAAGGTGAGGAAGGGTCTGGAGCATCTCTGCTACGAGGAAAGGCTCAGAGAGCTGGGACCGCTTAGCCTAGAGGAGAGAAGGCTCAGGGGGATCTTAGGAATGTGTCTAAAGGCTGAAGGAAGGGTGCAAGGAGGACAGAGCCAGGCTCTTTCCAGTGGTGCGCAGTGTCAGCAGCAGAGGCCACACCGTGGGCACGCTCTGCAACACAGGAGGGTCCCTCCGTACGTCAGAAAGCACTTTTTGACTGTGGGGGTGACTGAGCAGTGGCCCAGGTTGCCCAGGGAGATTGTGGAGTCGCCCTCCTCAGAGCTATTCAAAAGCCATCTAGCCACCGTCCTGGGCAGCTGGCACCGCGCAGCCCTGCTTGAGCAGCGTGGTTGGACCAGACAGACCCCAGAGGTCCCTTCCAGCCTCCACCTTTCCGAGACTTGGTGGCATCTCGAGGCCCTGCCTGCTGTGTGGGTGCCAGGGCTGGGGCCACTGTGAGCCTGGGAGACGGGCCGGAGTGGTGCTTTCCTGAGCTGTGCCCCACGGTGCACCCTCGCCCAGGTGCTCCTCTCCGGGCAGAGGGGCTTGCTCTGTGGCTTCTGGAAGAAGGTGGCCGCACGACTCTTCCTTTTCCTCCCTCTGTCCGCAGAGATGCTGAGTTTTGGAGGAGACATCTTGAAGTTTGCCGGTACGTACTCGGGACGATGATGCCCACGCGTACTGATCTGCAGCATTTAACTGATGTGGCGGCCGTTTGCTCTGCTCTCCTTCTCAAGAGGCTCTGTGCAGCACCTTGAGCCAGCTACCCCCCGAGTAGGATGCCCTCCCCCTCCACAACGCCCGTCTCCCCGCTTGGGCTTCAGATGAGCTTCTGAACAGCTGAGATGCTGGGGACTGTAGAGCTCCAAACGTTCCCTGTGTCAGTTGTGCTTCTCCCTCTCTCTCTCTCACCAGGCATCTCCGCAGGGCCCATGAGCCTCCTGATTGCCGGAGACGGGAGGCGGCAGTACTTCTGTATCTATGGCCAGGCCCTGGTGAAGTTGTCCTCTCAGCCACCGCCTGGGAGCTCTGTGTGCAGCACCGGCTCAGGACCAAGCGTCTTGAAGGCAAAAGAGCTGTGAAGGTAGGTGGATGGGACGGCCTCTAGAGCCGTTCTGAGGAGCCGGACCTGGCCACCAAGGAGGGAGGTGTCAGAAGGCTGAGGAGCTGAATGTGGCTCACAGTTGTAGCTGTGAAAGCGGGCAGGTGGCTGAAGCTCTTGTCCTTCCCTCTCGGGGGTAACTGTGGGCCGGGCTTGCTTGGTGTGAGGGGTCGGGAGGCACTGGACGGGTTTTGGGCCCACCAGCAATGTCCTCTGTGGGTCATGGAGCTGTTGTTGACAGCTGGGGATGCTTGGAGGATGCCTGCCCAGCTCCGGTGCTTCTGAGGAAGCGCTGCAGTCCCATTGCGCCGGGTGGGCTTGTTCTCCCCTTTCCTGGGCAGTGACGGTGGAGGGCAGGCTCTGTCCCCTGGGACTGCCGGGGAGGCCAGTGGCAGTGCTTTCATTCTGTGTGTCTTCAGGTTACAGGCATGGATCAGATGTCTCAGTCAGAATGCCAAGACGCTTTACGCAAGCTTGTACACCGCCAAATGAGTCGCCCCTCAGAAGAGGAAAGTGAGTGCAACCTTCCCCTTGTTCTGCGATTGCCGAGGAAGGGGGGGCCTGGCCGCTTCGGGGGCCAGAGAGGAAGCACCGCCACCCTCTTCCCCCTTTCGGGCAGCACTCGTGCTTTTGGTCCTCCTGTGCGTGAGCTGGGGCATCGCTGCTGCCGCCGCCTCCTTCCAGGGGACAGCTCCGCCCGGAGCGTCTGGAGGTGGCAACATGAGCAAACGCACAAGACTCTTTCTGCCCCATTTCCAGTGCCGGCCCCTGCTTTCCAACACCTCGTAGTCCCATCCTCCCAGCGATCACCTGCGTTTTCTCTCCTCAGGTGCCCCGAGTCCTGCTCTTCTCTTGCCCACTGATCCTGATGCGGAGGAGGTGATTATGAAGTACATCCCAGAAGCTGCTCTCAGGAAGGTACGGCCAGGCCACCGCTGCGGGGGGGCTGCTGCATTTTTGGAGGGCAGAAGAAGGGGTGCGTGGCAGAGATGGAGTTCTCACGAGAACAGACCAACAAAAGAAAACGCACCCTGAGACGACATGGCAGGGAATCGGAGCCGAGGGGCACCGGTGCCGCACCGTTGCGCGCGTTGTCCTCGGAGAGAGACGGGTGGCGGGAGGCGGTCTTGCGTCGCTCCGTCTTTTCCGTGGGTGTGGTTCTGGATGTGCTGCGGACGTGGCGGTGGGCTAAAAGGGAGATTCTCCTGAAGCGCCTAGAGCATCCCTGAGGGTCTTCCCTCATGTCCATGCCTGTCCCAAGATGGGGTGTCACCGGAGCGCCTTTCTCTCCTTTGTCATTTGTGTTATGGTTCGGTATCTGCCTGCCGCAGGCTGGGCAGCCTGCCTGCCATTTGCACCGGGAGGAGGATTATCCCTTCCTCCGGTAGTACCTGCTCTTGCCAGTACGCCTGCTCTCCCTCGGTATCTGGTGTGGGCAGCGAGCCCCCGGGAGAGCAGGATGGCGAAGCTGTTGTGCTCTTGTCTTACAGCTTGATGACAGAGTGCCGCTGGACCTCTTCTCTGAGCTACGGCCAGTCACCAGCCTCTTCGTCCACCTGCAGCTGGCTGCAGATATCAACGCAGTGGATCTGTGCACCATCCTCCACAACGTCAGCAGGATGACACTAGAAATCCTCAGTCCTCACAAGGCTGAAGTGAACAAAGTCCTCCTGTTTGATAAAGTGAGCGTGGGGGAGCGATCGCCTCCCCGCGCCCCGAGAGGGTGGGCAGCGAGCAAGAGGGAGCGACTCCCTCTTGGGCATTGTAGCAAGGCGTGCTGCATCTGTCCTTGGCAGGGCTGCACGTTCCTCTGTCTGTTTGGACTCCCTGGAGTAAAGCTGCCCTGTGAGAGCCTTCACGCCTTGCAGAGCGCTCTTCAGATCTTCGCCTTGTGCTCCACGATGCGCGTGGAGATACAGTGAGTCAGCGTGTGGCGGGGCGGGGGCGTGCACGCTGCCTGGGACAGTGCAAGGGGCCTTTACCAGAAAGAGATGTGCCTTCTAGCTTGCCCTGCCTTGTCCCTGGCAGGCAGGAGGCAGTGCCCTGAGAGGTGGCAGGGCCCTGCCACCTGAGGTCAAGTTTCTGTCGCCGCAGGTGGTGACATCGTGGGCGCCACCTTCCCTCCCTCTTTGCTCACGAGAGGGCTGCGGCCTGCTGCAGGTCGCAGCTCAGGGAACGTGGCCTCGGGGGAAGTGTCCAAAACTTCCTGCGTGCGCTCTACCCCTGTCCCTTGTCCCTTGCAACATGGGTATGTTGCGCCCCCGAGCTCTCCATGGCCCCAAGACCCGTGCCGGCAGGGCAGGACAGCAGGCGGCCCAGGCTAGCGCCGAGGGGAGGTGCGGGAAGGGATGAAGCTGGGTGGGCAGGACCGCGCCTGGGGCGCTGCTGAAGCCGCCCTGTTTCCCGGTGTGGCAGGGCGGTGTCTGTTGCGGTGACCAGCGGGACGGTGTTCTGCGGAGTCACTGGCCACCCTCAGAGGCATGAATACACAGGTACGAGGCGTGTGTCAGAGGCGCGGGAGGCTGGCGTGGGCCTGCTTAAGCACAGCAGTCTGGAAGAGGAAGGCGCGCTGGGAGAGGGCTTGCCCAGCAGCCGGCCAGGAGGGGCCTAGGCAGCGCCGGTCCTGGCGCGGGGCGGGAGAAGGGGCTCCGTGGCCGGTTGTTCCCCTGGGTTCTGCTGACCCCGTTGTGGGGTTGGCCTGTGCCGGAGGCGAGGCAGCCATTGGCCTGGAAGGGCACCACAGGGCTGGTGGCACAGGTCCAGCAACACGTGCTCTCCCTCTCTCTGTCTCCAGCCATTGGCCAGAAGGTGAATTTGGCAGCCCGGATGATGGTGCACTACCCTGGGCTGGTGTCCTGTGATGCAGTGACCTACGCCGCCTCTCGGCTGCCCCCTTGCTGCTTCAAGGAGCTGCCGGAGAGAGAGATGAAAGGCGTTAGCCATGCTGGCACTCTCTATCAATACGTGGGGATCACCAAGGAGAGGTGAGGGTCCTCTGAGAGGGCTGCCTGAGGGGACGGTGGCACCAAAGGCGCAGCCTTGGCCTGCAAAGAGGAGTCCTGCAGAGAGAGACCAAGCTGCTCTCCCCTCCCTCTGGCTGAGACGGTCGGAAGCCCTGGCATGGGAGGCTTTTTGCCTCTCTCCCCTGCTGTCTCCTGCTGCTGAGAGGGCGGGAGCGAAGCCACAGGGATGGAGAAGGTTCGTCTGTCTCGGTAGACGCAACCTGGCCTCGCAGGCTCTGTACAAATGGCTTTTGACTGTGCTTGCTCCACCACGTGCCCAAGGAGGCTTTTGTCCCGGCTGCTTCTGAGCGGGAAGTTTTAGGCCAGTCCATGTTGTCCATGTCCGTGTCCATGGCCTGTGCCTCACCTCCGGCACAGGCCAACCAGTCCAGTTTCCCATGGGGACACGGGGACTTAACGGGCCACTCTTCCTCCTGTCTTCCTGCTGAAGTCTCCGGCTCTTCCTCTGAGCCAGGATTTGACCACCTCTTTGGATGACGGTTTGAACGTTAACATTGCCATCTCTTGGAAGCTACAGGAAGACTTGAGCCAAAGGTGCCGGGTGCTTGGCATCCCCACCCATTCAGGGACACAAGTCCTTCTTTCCAAGACACTTGTTTTTGTTGGCCAATGGGGTAGAGCTGTCTGCTAGCCAACAACACGGCCTGGCTTCTTTTGCGTGTCTCCGGTTTCTCTGGGTTTGGCCTCTGGTGATGGGCTCTCGATACGTTCTCCCGTCCCGCCATGGCCGTTGGGCTTCGGTATGCTTGAAGCTGTCCTAGCGTGCAGCCTGAACTTTGGCTGGGGGAGCGTGCAGAGAATAACACGCTGCTCGAAAGAAAAGCAGGTACCCGAGGAGCACGCCCTGCCCCTCCAGGCCAGGCTGCTTCTCGCCAGCTAATTGACTTGTGTTTTCTTTTGCCCTGCTTCTAGCATGTTTGGCATGGGTCTTACCAAGGAGAGGTCAGAGTACGTCCCCTTGCTGGGTAGGTAGAGAACGCCTTGCTCTTCTGAACCCCGGGTTCTTCCCCTTGGTAACTTTTAGTGCCACGCTGGGAAGGGAGAAGCTTTTGCCAGGGATGGTGTTGCCTGCAGCGGCCCTAACGCTGGTGGGCTGAGATACAGACAGCTTCGTAGGTAAAGCAAAAGCTGCGCATGCGCGCAAGGCAGACTCAGGCGTTCGTTCCCTGCTTCCCGTCGGCAGGCAGGTGTCTAGCCATTTCCAGGAAAGCATCACGCGTAACGGTGCCTCGGGAAGACAAACGCCGTAACTCCGAACGTCCCCCCTTCCTCCTTCTTTCCCGCAGCTTTTCTTGCTGAGCACGGCGTCCTATGGTGTGGAATAGGCCTTTGGGCAGTCGGGGTCAGCGGTCGCGGCTGTGCCCCCTCCCAGCTTCTTGCGCACCCCCAGCCTGCGCGCTGGCGGGGCGGCGTGAGAAACGGAAAAGGCCTTGACGCTGCGCAAGCGCTCTTCTGCAATAACTAAAACATCGTTGTGTTAGCCCCACTGATGTTTGGTCAGCCGTCCAAAACATAGCACCACATGAGCTGGGAACCCAGCCATGGGCGCCTAAGGCGGACGGGGACCCACTCACGGGGTGCAGGGACACACCGACGAGCACTCACGGGGGGCAGGGACACACCCACGGGTGACGTGGACCCACCCATGGATGCCCACGGGGTATGGTACTCACTCCTGGGGGGCCGGGACCCACCCATGGGCACCCATGAGGGCAGGGACCCACCCACGGGGGATGGGAACCCAAGCATGGGCACCCAAGGGGGGCGGGGACCCACCCGCGGGGGCTGGGAACCCAGCCATGGGAGCCCACGGGTGACGTGGACCCACCCATGGATGCCCACGGGGTATGGGACCCACTCCCGGGGGGGCAGGGACACACCCGTGGGCACCCATGAGGGCAGGGAACCACCCACGGGGAATGGAAAACCAAGCACGGGCACCCACGTGGGGCGGGGACCAACCCGCGGGTGCTGGGAACCCACCCATGGGTGCCCACGTGGGTTGAGACCCACCCATGTGGGGCAGTGACCTGACAATGGGGGCGAAGACCCACCCGTGAGATACAGGGACCCACCCACGGGAGACGGGGACGCACCATGGGTGCGCACGTGGGCTGGGAGCCTCTCCCGGGGGCCAGGGACTCAGCCACAGGCACCCACGGGGGGCAGGGACCCAACCACAGGGGATGGGAACCCACCAATGGGTGCCCACGGGGGCTGGGACCCACTCCCGGGGGCCAGTGACGCACCCATGGGCACCCATGAGGGCAGCGAACCACCCACGAGGGATGGGAACCCAACGACGGGCACCCACGGGGGGCGGGGACCCACCCGCGGGGGCTGGGAACCCACCCACGGGGGCATGCACCCACCCACGGGCGCAGGGACCCACTCATGGGCACCCACGGGGGGCAGGGACCCAGCCACAGCGGGATGGGAACCCACCCATGGGTGCCCACGGGGGCTGGGACCAACCCAGGGGGGCTGGGAACCACCACGGGCACACACAGGGGAGGGGGACCCACCCACGGGCACCCATGGGGGCAGGGACCCACCCACGGGGGGCGGGGACCCACCCGCGGGGACTGGGAACCCACCCCTGGGCGCCAACTGGGAACGGGGACGCACCCACGAGATACGGGGACCCACCCACGGGAGACGGGGACGCACCCATGGGAGCGCACGGGGGCTGGGACCCACCCATGGGCACCCATGAGGGCAGGGACCCACCCACGGGGGCTGGGAACACACTCATGGGTGCCCACGGGGGCCGGGAGCCACCCATGGGGTGCAGGGGCACCCGCGGGCTGATGCTGCGCCAGAAACCCATCGGTGGGTGCTGGGTGCGGGGGCCGGGGACCCCAGACCCCGGGGGGGGGGGGGCGGGGGAAGGGCCCGGGTGCCTGGGTCCCGTGGCGGGGGGGGGATTTGGGTGCCCTTTGTCCAGTTTTGGGTGGGATTTGGGTGCCCTGGTCTCATTTTGGGGGGGTTGGGTGCCCTCAATCCCCTTTTGGGTCAGATTTGGATGCCCTGGGTCCCTTTTTGGGTGGGATTTGGGTGCCCTTGGACAGTTTTGGGTGGGATTTGGGTGCCTGGGTCCCGTTTGGGGGCATTTGGGTGCCTGGGTCCATTTTTGGGTGGGATTTGGGTGCCTGGGTCCCGTTTGGGTGGGATTTGTGCGGGATCCGGAGCCCCCCCCGGCCGCCGGGGCCCCCCCAGTGCCCGCACCCCTCCCCCCCGGGGGGCAGCTCTTGGCGCCTTTACAACTTGGGGCAACGGGGGGGGGAGGGGGAGTCCCCCCAAACCCCTGCGCCGCAAAGGGCCCTTGGTGAAGCAGACGAAGGTGGAGGAGGGGGGGCGGGGGGCCCCGCAGGGGGCGGGGGGGGAGGGGAGAAGAGCTCCATCGCCATCCCCACCGTCGTGGTCAAGGCCCCCTCCTGCGGGTCTGGATCGGTAACGGGGGGAGCGGGAGGCGCCGCCGGCCACCGCTCGGGACAAGGATTCCCTTCACCGAGGTCAACGGGACCGGGGGAAGGCTGCGGCTGGCTCGAGTCCCCCGCTCTTCCAGCCTCCGAGAGCGCTGGCGACCGCCGCCGGCCGCCGGCCTTCGCCCTCGATCCCCGCAGAGGGGCCTGCCGCTCCCTCCCGTGCCGCTCTGCCAACGGCCGCTCGCCGGCCCTGCTCCGGAGAGGCGTCACCGCTCGCTCCTGCGGTACGGACCGGTACGGCACCGCCCCCGCGCAGCTCCCAGACGGCCGACTCCGCCCACGGGGGGGCGCCAGCGACGCCGGCTTTTACGGTGACGTAACTGGAGGCAGCGAAGAGCGGCGACCCCTTGGGCAGCTCCGGGGAAGCGGAGGGGACACCAGGTCTACCCCTGAGCCGCGGAAATGCGACCAAGTCCCGCCGGAGCCGGGTAGACCTGGCCGCCCTGTCCGACGGACGCTCCGGCAGCGACGGGCCGGGGTCGCCGGCCGCCGCTGGCGGCCGACCCGGGCTCCCGGAGCCGGGTAGACCTGGCAGCCGACTGCGGAGCCGGGTAGACCTGGCAGCCGCTGCCGGCTCCGGAGCCGGGTGGACCTGGCAGCCGCTGCCGGCTCCGGAGCCGGGTGGACCTGGTCCGGGTCCCGGCGCCGCCGGGCGCTCGGCGGCTTTTGCTGTTGGTTTCGCGGTGCGGGGTTTGGGGGGGGGGGTGCGCGTTTTGTTCCTTTTGTTTTTCCCCGCTTGCCATCGTTTTATTTGACTTTGACTTTTTAAAATAAACTAAATAGATTAAAACGCGCATCTGCGACCCTGCAGACGCGCCCGCCCCCCGCGACATACGCGTCTCAGGCAGACAGACAGGCAGACAAGACAGACAAGACACACCCACACCCATACACCCCCCCCCCCCCCCGCTGCAGTTGCAGACCCGCAGCCCGGCACGCGCGGCCCCCCCCCGACCCCAGACCCGCCGGCGCCCCGGAGCGGCGGGGGGGGGGGTTGGGGTGTCCCCCCGTTGCCCGGCAACCGGGCCCCGCCCGCAGGGAAAGGGCAGCGGCTCCCGCCGCGCCCGCGGCCCCGCGCTCCGCCGCGGCGGCAGCGGCAGGGAGGGGAGGCTGGCGCAGAGGCCGGGGCGAGCGGCCGGCGAGCAGGCGGGGGCCCGGCGCAGAGGGAGGCTGGGGGCGGGGCGGGGCCCGCGTCTCCTTTCGGAGAAGATTTCTGTGTGGGTCGGTGAGGGGGTTTCTCCTTCCCTTTTGTGTTTTTGCTCCTCAACCGCCCACCGCACCGCACCGCACACACACGCCCCCCCCCCCCCCCTTGGCGTTCGCTCGGTTTCCGCCCGCGGCGGGGGCGGGCAGGCGCGCAGCAGCGCGAGTGACCGAGCGAGCGGGAGAGGAAGGCGGGAGCCGGGGCACGGGCACGGCGGGGCAGCGGCTCGGCAGCCGGGGCGAGAGACCGCCCGCCCCCGGGACTCCCCTCCGCCGCCCGGGCACGGAGCCGGCAGGAATGCCGCTGGGTCCTAAAGTCTCCCGCCTGCCTTCCCCGGGGCGGCGAACGGGCGGGGGGGGCCGCCGCGCTCGCCGGTCGAAGCCGCCCCTGGGAAAGCAGCCGCCGCCGGCCTCGGCCCGGGCAGAGCCCTGGGTCCCCAGGGCCGGGCTCCAGCGCCCGCGCGGCAGGGCCCCGGCCGGGGCCGGCGGGGAGAGAGGCGGGCCGCGCTTCTGACAGGCGGCCGTCGGCGTTTCCGTCGCCGGCGGGATGCGTCGGAGCGGCGAGTCGCGCCGAGAGGCCGGGCCCGGCGGCCTCAGGCGAGGGGGGACGGCTCCTTTGCCGGCGGCGGGGAGGCGGCCCGGGGCGGGCCCGATCTTCCGGCACGGCGGCCGCGAGAGCGCCTCGTCTCCGAGGACGCTCGGCTGAGTCGGCCCGGGCCGCGGGGAGCGTTTGCCGGGCACGGGGCCGGCCAGGACTTTGCTCAGAGGCCTGCGAGACCGCCGTCCCTCGGAGGCCCGGCCGCGTCCCCGGAGAGGCCTTCTCAGGGACGGAGGCCCGTCCCGGGAATCGCTGGGCCGGGCCGGGCCGGGCCGGGCCGGGCCGGGGCGGGCGAGAGGCCCGTCCGGCTGACGAGTGACGGCCCGCGCTGTTCTCCGCTCCGGCCAGGCCCCGAGGCGACGTGGAAGGGGCTTGCCGCCCCAGGCCGAAAGCAGCCTCGCCCGGAGCCCCCGCGGAAGGTAGGCCGGCGACCCCCCGCCGCGGCCGCGTCGGGACGGACCCGATCAGGTACCGGTCGCGAGCGAGGGCGCGGGGAACGCGGCCCCCGGCGGGCTGCGAGAGGAGAGGATAAAGGAAGGGTCTAAGGGGTGATGATGTGCGGGAACAGACTCCCCAGCCCGTAAGGCTGTAAAGTAGGTGTGTTTATTCCGCGCTGGGCAGCACGGGGGTCATCCCGCCAAAGTCGTGCGCGCCCACGTGGTGGCTTGTCCCGGATTTATACGACAAAGTGTTACATGTACATAAGGTTTCCCAATACGCCTACACATATGCATGGCCTGTCCCCGCTTTGTATTAAAATTCGCCCCCAGAGGTCGTTTCCATAAACCCCTCCCCACTGCGCTTGCGCGGTGCCTCCTGGTGGGGGTCGCGGGGGGTCGTGGGGATGAAGGCTGATGACTCTTCTTCGTCACCGCTGGTAACCCCTTGTTCTTGCGCAGACTCAGTTGCTCCTTGACTCTTGTCCAAGCTGCAGGGTCGGTTTCGGCTGGTTTTTAGGACAAGTTGCTGTTCTGATCAGGAACTGTCCTTCGCTGAGAGATTGCAAGACTTCAATCCTTTTGTACAATAGGTAAACTTTTATAGTTACACTCTAAAGCCCCCTTTCAGTCCCCCCTTTTCTATATAGTTAGTAAATTATTTTATTATATCTTATTTTAGTATAATGTTTCTTTATCTAACATCTTCTCAAAATATTTGTTAGATTCTAGTTTTCGTCAAAGTTGGTTCTTTTTCCATTCGCTGTAGGAATCCCCTGTGCTCTGGCAATACCACCAAGCACACCGAAGTATCACACACAGGGCCATAGACAGAATTGCAACTCTAATTGTCACAATAAACAATTGTGTCAACCATGCCAAGTTTGGTAACCAAGGTGTTAGTTTTTCTATTAAGTCACTAAATCCCCAAGATGTGTTATCTTGGGCCGCTTCATGCAAGAGTTTGGTTTTTTCCCAAATTTGAGATAAATCCTTTTCAATCCTTTTGTCTTGGTTAACATAGGTACAGCAATGTTCACCAAGAACCGTACATAAACCTCCTTCTTTAGCAAAAGCAAATCCAGCCCTAGCCTGTTTTGAAGTGTTACTTGTCTTAAGGAAGAAATTTCTTTCTGTAGAGCCGTGAGCGCATCAGCTGTAGCATTACTGATCATTTCCATTGTAGCTGAAATGTTAACTAAGGCCTTTTCTCATTCACTAACTCCTAACCATGGAAGAAACCACCTCGCAAAGCTATGAAACCTGGTTGGCCTCGTCATTAAAGGGTTCAGTTTTCTCTTGATTGGATGGGTTACAGGTTTCATATAGGTGCGTAATAGGCCAAGCGTGCGTAAACTGGTTACGTCCTGTGCAATCGTAACGTTAGGAACTATGGTCCCTACAGCACATTGGCCCTTCCACCCTAAAGGCAATCCCTTATATCCCCACTTCCCACAGATCCAATACCATCCCTGACCTACAGGAGTCGGCCAGCCTTTGGGGATACTGCTGGCGTTTCTCCGAGTCTGCTTGCTATCCCACATATTTGCACCTCCATACTTGATGTAACTAGTGCAACTGGAGTAGGCCCCAACAAAACTCGGAATTCCACAATGTCTGTCTGTGCTCTTCCCTCCCGTGTTCTGGGTGGTGTTTTCTAGGTAGCACCTCTGGACACAAGGTACTCCTTCCGTCTCGTTCCAGAGTAGGCTTAAATCTCTCTGCCATTCGAGATTCCTTTTTGGTATCTCTGCGTGCTCGGAGAGGGATATATTGTCAAAGGCATTAGCTATCTCTGAAAAATTGGGAAAAATGGTAGCGACCACGGGGTGGCCATGTCTTGCGTTTGTGGGCAAGTGTGAACAAATCCAGCAGTCAGACCAATTTATGGTGCTAGCAATTTTGTCACGTAGCTGCAAAAAGGTATTACTCTCTCATGCCCCCGTCTTCCTATTAGGCTTACAGTCAGCGTCGTGACGAGGTAAGCTTTCCTTGCTGTACTTGCGCGACTTTCCATGGAGATTTAGGTGCTTTCTTCACTCTGGTGGGATGTATCCAGGCACTCTGCTCTTTGATTTTGATCGCGGTGAAGGAAGTAAGGAGCAGCTGGAAAGGCCCTTCCCACTGTGGCTCCAGGGTTTTTTCTGCAAGAGACCTTCTATAGACATAATCTCCAGGTTGGCTGTTATGTACGGGTCCATCTAAACCTCTACTTCGAGTCCCGATCACATGTTTTTCAATTTTGTCGAGTTGTTTGCTTAATGCTACCATGTAAGAGGTTATAATTTCATCGCCAGCCTGTGCGGACATCCCTTTCTGTGTTCCATAGGGTCGTCCATATAAAATTTCAAAAGGGCTCGGTTCTTCCTTTGCTCTTGGCCTAGTTCGTGTGCGCAAGAGAGCCAAAGGGAGAGACTGAGGCCAGGCCAAATGAGTCTCCTGTCCCAATTTCACAATTTGCTGTTTGATTAAGTGGTTCATTTTTTCTACTTGGCCACTCGATTGAGGGCGATATGGGGTGTGAAGTTGCCAATCTATACCCAAATGGCGGCTAATTTGTTGTACTACCTTTGAGGTAAAAATGTGGTCCTCTGTCAGAGGATACGGTTGCTGGAACTCCAAAACGTGGTATTATCTCTTGCAGTAATATTTTAGTTGCCTCCCGAGCTTTGGCTGTCCTGGTAGGGAAAGCCCTTTTCAGTAAAAGGAAAAAAAAGAGAAAGGGAAAAGAAAGAAACGATAATAAAAAAGCAGGCGGGGTGCGCGCGTGTGCTTCTCCACCCGGATTCGTGGCTATCGGGCGATCCCTACCGTGAAGGAATTCACGAATCAGTTCATCGATCCGACGGTTTACCGCTCGCGCGTAAATACCGATCGGTCTCCTCCTCCGACGCGAGGGTAATCGCGTCGTGGCAAAAGAAAGGATGCGTCGATTCGTTTCTTTTCGATTAGTAGAACGCTACGGTAATAAAACAGCACCGCTCTAACGACACCGTTAATAGGGTTAACGCTGTCGCCGCTCCACGGCATTCTCTTCAAAAAGAAAGCGACGTTCTTCAGAAGGGTTCGGCCTGTCACGGCGCGCAAACGGTCGACACCGTTACGGAGCTCCAAACTAAAAAGAAAAAAAAAACCCAACCGGAAACTATTCCAACGTAAGTCATACCAAATATAATTCTCTAGCGGTAAAATAAAAATTCTGCCGTCCCGTGAGCACGGTTAGTAGCAATAGTGACGTTACTGGCGTGAAGGACTTATTGTTACTCGGAAAAGGTCATCGCGAACGTTATTTATTGCTATTAGTGGTGGTGGTGGTGGTGGTGGTGCTAGTAGTAGTATCATCGTCATCATCTTGTAATTATAAAGTCATGACGTATTATTAGTAATAGTATTAATTGCTTTTAAAATTTTTCAAGCTAATATTTAATAGTTTTGTAAACGATGAATTGATAACGAATAAAAGACTAATAATGCATAAGGTAAGTAATTGAAAAGGAATTGATAAATTATTATTCGTAATATTCGTAATATTTAATAACGTTTAATCCTTTTATAATGACAAGTGAAAAATCGAGATTTTTAATAACATTAGTGCTGATCCTAATACTATTATTACTAATAACGTTTAATAATACTGAATTATTTTATGATTCCAAACAATCCATAGAATTCCATCACGATAAATGCGAGAAAGTAATGACGCTCGCATGATTCTCTTTAATACTATGATTGAGGATAAATTTTAAGCCTTTCCTAATTAATAAATTAATAAACACTGAAATCGGAACTGTAAAACAACAAATTAATAAATTAAATATTAATTAACAATAAATTAATTTATTAATTTTAATTATTTAGTAAGATAATGAAATAAATTCCTATATATTATTAAACTTTATGTTATTGAATTAAATTTTAAATTAATTATTAAAATAATTATATTAATAAATTATATATTATTGTATATTATCATTAAATAATTATATAACAATTAATAAATCAAATGAAAAGAATTAATTCTTTATATCAATAATGACGATAATTAATGAATTAATAATCCACGGAATAAATGAATACATAAGGAGTTCAATAAAATATTTCACATGAAAAGATGAATTTAATATAGAGCACTAATCTTTCTATGAATACTTTTATATTAAAAGATAATTAAAAAAAAATTAAACCCCCGCCCACGACAAAAGGAAAAGAAAACAAAACAGAGAAAACAAAACTGAAACAAAACAGGGAGGCCAGGTCTACCCCGGCACCGGGGCAGGGAGGCCAGGTCTACCCCAGCTCCGAGCAGGGAGGCCAGGTCTACCCCGGCACCGGGGCAGGGAGGCCAGGTCTACTCCTGCTCCGGACTCTGGTGCCACGTGAGCCGCGGCTGCCAGGTCTACCTGTAGACCCGGGGGAGGGTAAGGGAAAAGAACTGGAAACGGATAAGAAATGGAATCAGAAAACAATGGGAACGGAAAAAAAAAAGAAATGGAGAAAAAAAAAATTAGGGCGAGAGCCGGACCCCTCCGTTGCGCATCGAGGGGCTGCCTGCTGCTGCTCCTCCGCCCCCGGTGGCCACGCTCCTCCGGGGAGGAAGGGCGGCGGGGCCCGGAGGCCCCCCCGGGAGAAGAAGAGGCCGGGGGCGCCCCCGCGCACCCCTCCCCAGAGGCGACGGCGCCCGACCGGATGGCCCGGGCGCCCGCTGCCCGCCCCGCCGGTGCCCCCCGCCCCCCGCGGCAGAAGGCCGCCCCGCCGCAGCCGAGGGCGACAAAAGCTTGTGTCGAGGGCTGATTCTCGCGCGCGCACGCCCGGCCTCCCACTTCTCCCACACCTCTCGTGTCTCTTCCCAGCGCTGGACTGGAGTCGAGCTCAACAGGGTCTTCTTTCCCCGCTGATTCCGCCAAGCCCGTTCCCTTGGCTGTGCTTTCGCTGGATAGTAGGTAGGGACAGTGGGAATCTCGTTCATCCGTTCCTGGGCGTCACTAATTAGATGAGGAGGCATTTGGCTCTTTCTCGAACATACATACAAGTATACATGCTCCTTCTCCGGGTTAAGTAAAGGTGCCCACCCCCCTCCTAGGTTGCCCCCCCCCCAGGGTGCCCCTCCCCCCAGGGTGCCCCCCCCGGGACCCCCCCTCACCCATCTCCTCCAGCTTCGAGGTCATGGAAGTGGAGCGCAGAGAAATGGCGGGGGTGGGGAGGCACCGGGGGGGCTGCGGGGGGGTGGCTGCGGGGGGGGGAGGGAGGAAGGGGTCAAGGACCCCCACCCATGGGAACCCGGGCACCCCCCCGCCCATGCACCCAGGCGTCTGGGACCCCCCCACACCCATAGACCCAGGCATCTGGGACCCCCCCATGGATCCGGGACCCCCACCCATAGCCCCAGGACCCCTACCCAAGGACTGGGACCCCCACCCCAAGGGACCCAGCTGTTGGGGACCCCCATCCCCAGGGGAGCCATGTGTCAGGGACCGCACCCCCCACCCCCAAGGGACCCAGGGGTCTGGGACCCCCCACCCCCAGGCATTAGGGACGCCCCACCCCCAGGGGTCTGGGACCCCCCCCCCCCAGGGCACCCAGAGGTTTTGGACCCCCACCCCCAGGGCACCCAGGGGCCACCCACCTCGGGGCTGAAGAAGCCCTTGGGGCAACTCTTGCCCGGGGGGGCAGGGGGGCCCCCGGCCCCTCCCCCGCGCTGATGCTCTGCTGGGCGGCGGCCAGGATCTCATCCAGTTTGTGTGGGGGCACCCAGGGGTCCGGGAGGGACCCCCACCCCCCCCCTTAGGGCACCCAGGGGTCTGGGGACCTCCCCTTAGGGCACCCAAGGGTCCAGGGACCCCCCCATCAGGGTACCCAGGGGTCTGGGGACCCCCCGCTTGGGACCCAGGTGCCCAGGAGGGACCCCCACCCACCCAGAGGACCCCCAAGTGCAGGGGACCCCCACCCAAGGGACCCCCCCCATTGGGAACCAGGTGCCCAGGACCCCCCCTCAGTGCACCCAGGTGCCCGGGAGGGACCCCCCACACACACACCCCCACACCCAGGGCACCCAGGGGCCTGGGGACCCCCCCCAGGCGACCCCCACCCAAGGCAGCCCCCCTTGACACCCAGGTGTCCAGGACCCCCCTAGAGGACCCCCCCCCCCAGGCCACCCAGGTCTCCGGGACCCCCCCCAACCCCAAGGGACCCCCCAGGGACCCAGTGACCTCCCCCCAAGGACGCCCCAAGGGCACCCAAGCACCTGGGACCCCCCCCAGGGACCCAGTGACCCCCACCCAAGGGATCCCCCGAGGGCACCCAGGTGTGCGGGACCCCCCCACCCCACGGGACCCTGCATGGGACCCCTCCCACCCAGGGACTCCCCTCAGAGACCTCCCCCCCCCAGGCCCCCCCCTCACTGAGGGCCATCTGACAGACCGTCCGCTGCTTCTCGTCCGCTGCTTCTTGGTGGCTGAGGAGGGGTCGTGCTCTGGGGAGGGGGGGTGGGGTGGGGTGGGGGCTGGGTGGGCTGGGGGGGGCTGGGTGCTGGGGGGTCAATGGGGGGTGAGGGGGATGGGTGCTGGGGAGGATTGGGGCGATTGCGGGGGGGGGGGGCTGGGTCCCGGGGGGGGCTGATGGGTGGGTGTTGTGGTTTAACCCCAGCCACCAACTAAGCCCCACGCAGCCGCTCGCTCACTCCCCACCACTGGGATGGGGGAGAGAATCGGAAGGGTAAAAGGGAGAAAACTCGTGGGTTGAGCCAAGAACAGTTGAATACCTGAAGTCAAATCAATGGGAAGGGTTCAAAAGGCCCTGACCGGTGTGAGCCCCCCTCGGCACCGCTGTAGCACCAGCTTAGCGCCGCTTAGCAAGAACCAAAGCATCCGGGCATCATCGCCATGGCTCTCACCCTAAACCCAAAGCACAGCCCCGCCCCCGCTCCCAAGGAGAGAATGAACTCGGTCCCGGCTGAAACCAGGACAGTATCCACCCCTTATTCCATACTATTTACATCATGCTCAGGTCCCACATTATCCAATACATCCTCTTTAACCACCACCCCTGTTGTCCCAAAACTGTCCATTGAGCTCCTTTAGTCCGTGACTTTGGGCTCCATCGGTGATGGTGGTCGCTCAGGACAGGAGCGGTGGTGTGTTGCGTGGAGTTATTGGGCACCAAAGCCAGCTCAGGTCAGGCCACTGCTGCACTTGCACTGCTTCTTGTAAGGCTTCTCCTCCATTGGTTCAGGCGGTTCCTGCTATGGTAATTCCCATAACATGCAACTCGGATCATGGGTTACAACAATTTAAAGGTATTTCCATCACAATCTCCACCCCTGGCCCCTTTGGGCCAGGTTTAACATTGCAACGAACTCCTCCCCTTACGCCTAGCCTGGCTAGCAACAAGGGGTTCCTGCTATAGTAATTCCCATAACATGCAGCTCAAATCCCGGGTCACAACAACTTAAAGGTATTTCCATTACAGTCTCCACCCCTGGCCCCTTTGGGCCAGGTTATAGGGTTTAACACTGCAATGGAGTCCTCCCCTTGCCCCTGCTCCAGCGTGGGGTCCCTCCGACAGCACAGTCCATGAACTTCTCTAACGTGAGTCCTTCCCACGGGCTGCAGTTCTTCACGAACTGCTCCAGCGTGGGTCCCCCGCCGGGTCACAAGCCCTGCCAGCAAACCTGCTCCAGCGTGGGCTCTTCTCTCCACGGGTCCACAGGTCCTGCCAGGAGCCTGCTCCAGCACGGGCTTCCCATGGGGTCACAGCCTCCTTCGGGCATCCCCCTGCTCCAGCATGGGGTCCTCCATGGGCTGCAGGTGGATCTCTGCTCCACTCTTAACTTCCATGGGCTGCTCTGACATGGGATTACCCACGTCCACAGACGCTTTGGGGTGTCGTGCTCCCGCAGGGACTCGTCCACAGGTCACAGTCCCTTCGACTCGAGTTCCCACTGGAGTTCCAGCCTGTCCAGTACAGCAGCACAGAAAAACAGCAGCCATGCCCTGGCCATCTGCCAGCCCGGGTACGTGGCCATTGCTGTTGTCAAAGCGTTCCCGGGCACAGCACAGTAAGATGATAAGCAGTAGAGAAAGCAGCAAAAGCAAAAAGCAGCCACTGACGAGCACTAGACTCTAACACACAGTCAGGCAAGCAAGCCCCGAGGCAAGCACAGAAGCCTGCCGATTAGCAGCTAAACGGCAATAACAGCTATAAATTCGATCCAGCGCATTCCAATTAAATCTGTTGTTCTCTCGAACCCTTCGAGCCCCCGGCAGAGCAGGGGAAGCCGAAAAGTCCTTGACCAGTGTGAGCCCCACTTAGCACCTATTTAGAGACAGCTTAGCACTACTTAGCAAGAACCAAAGCACCAGTGTATCATCGACATTGTTCTCATCCTAAACCCAAAACACAGCCCCGCCCCGGCTCCCAAGACGAAAATTAACTCTATCCCAGCTGAAACCAGGACAGCGCGCTTTTGCCCCTCTGCTCCGCGGGAGGTTTCCGTCCTCCCGGAGCTCGCCTTAGGACACCTGCGTTACGCTTTGGCAGGTGTACCGCCCCAGTCAAACTCCCCGCCTGCCGCTGTCCCCGGAGCGGGGCGCGCCCGGCCTCCCACTTCTCCCACACCTCTCGTGTCTCTTCCCAGCGCCGGACTGGAGTCGAGCTCAACAGGGTCTTCTTTCCCCGCTGATTCCGCCAAGCCCGTTCCCTTGGCTGTGCTTTCGCTGGATAGTAGGTAGGGACAGTGGGAATCTCGTTCATCCGTTCCTGGGCGTCACTAATTAGATGAGGAGGCATTTGGCTCTTTCTCGAACATACATACAAGTATACATGCTCCTTTTCCGGGTTAAGTAAAGGTGCCCACCCCCCTCCTAGGGTGCCCTCCCCCAGGGTGCCCCCCCCCCCCCCCATCTCCTCCAGCTCCGAGGTCATGGACTTGGAGTGCAGGGAAATGGCGGGGGTGGGGAGGCGCCGGGGCTGTGGGGGGGCAGCTGCCGGGGGGGGAGGAGGGGAGGCTCAAGGACCCCCGCCCACGGGGGACCCGGGCACCCCCCCACCTATGCACCCAGGCATCCGGAACCCCCCCGATGGCCCCAGGACCCCTACCCAGGGACCCGGGACCCCCACCTCAAGGGACCCAGCTGTTGGGAACCCCCACCCTCAGGGCACCCAGGGGCCACCCACCTCGGGGCTGAAGAAGCCCTTGGGGCGACTCTTGCCCGGGGGGGGCAGGGGGGGTCCCCGGCCCCTCCCCCGCGCTGATGCTCTGCTGGGCGGCGGCCAGGATCTCGTCCAGTTTGTGTGGGGGCACCCAGGGGTCCGGGAGGGACCCCCACCCCCCCAGGGCACCCAGGGGTCCGGGGACCCCCCCCAGGGCACCGAAGGGTTCAGGGAACCCCCCACAGGGGTCTGGGGATGCCCCCCCGGGGCACCCAAGGGTCCAGGGACCCCCACCAGGGCACCCAGGGGTCTGGGGGGACCCCCGCTTGGGACCCAGGTGCCCAGGAGGGACTCCCACCCACCGAGGGGACCCCCAAGTCCGGTGGACCCCCACCCAAGGGACCCCCCCTTAGGACCCAGGTGCCCAGGACCCCCCCCCTCAGGGCACCCAGGCATCCAGGAGGGACACCCCCCCACACACACACACCCTGGGGCCCCCATGGGCCTGGGGACCCCCCCTTGACACCCAGGTGTCCAGGACCCCCCCAGGGAACCCCCCCAGGGCACCCAGGTGTCCGAGACCCCCCTCAACCCCAAGGGACCCCCCAGGGACCCAGTGACCTCCCCCAGAGACCCCCACCCAAGGGACCCCCCCAGGGCACCCAGGTGTCCGAGGCGGGGTTGTGCTCTGGGGAGGGGGGGGGGGTGGGTGCTGGGAGCGATGGGTGCTGGGGGCGATGGGGGTGCAAGACCCGGGGTGCAATGAGTGTGTGAGGCCCGTGCGAGCAGTGCACGGGGGTGCAACGAGTGTGCAAGGCCCAGGGGCTGAGATGAGCGTGCAAGGCCCGTGTGAGCCATGCACGGGTTGCAATGAGTGTGCAAGACAGGGGTGCAATAAGTGTGCGAGTACTCACAGATGTGCAATGAGTGTGCAAGACGGGGGTTGCAATGAGTGTGCAAGGCCCGAGCGAGCAGCGCACGGGCGGTGCAATGATTGTGCACGAGGGCATGCAATGAATGTGCAAGGCCCAGCAGGTGCAACGAGTGTGCAAGGCCCGTGCGAGCCATGCAGGGTGGGAGTGCAATGAGTGTGCAAGAACTGGGGGTGCAATGAGCGTGCAAGATGGGGGGGCGCGATGAGTGTGCAAGGCCCGTGCGAGCGGTGCATGGGGGTGTAATGAGTGTGCAAGGCCCGTGCAAGCGGTGCACAGAGGGGTGCAATGAGTGTGCAAGGCGCAGGGGGTGCAATGAGTGTGCAAGACGGGGGGGTGATGAGTGTGCGAGGCCTGTGTGAGCGGTGCATGGGGGTGCAATGAGTGTGCAAGGCCTGTGCAAGGGTTTCTGGGACCCCCACCCACGGACCTGGGACCCCCCCCATGGCCCCAAGACCCCTACCCAGGGACTGGGACCCCCACCCCCAGGGCACCCAGAGGTTTGGGACCCCCACCTCCAGGGCACCCAGGGGCCACCCACCTCGGGGCTGAAGAAGCCCTTGGGGCGACTCTTGCCCAGGGGGAGCAGGGGGTCCCCGGCCCCTCCCCCGCGCTGATGCTCTGCTGGGCGGCGGCCAGGATCTCGTCCAGTTTGTGTGGGGGCACCCAGGGGTCCGGGAGGGACCCCCACCCCCCACACAACCTCCCCTGGGGCACCCACCCACGGGGGATGGGAACCCACCCACGGGCACCCATGAGGGGCAGAGACCAACCAAGGGGGGGTGGGGACCCACCCGCGGGGGATGGGAACCCACCCATGGGCGCCCACGTGGGATGGGGACCCACCCACGGGGGGCAGGGACCCACCCACGGGTGCCCACGGGGCCTGAGACCCACCCACGGGGGATGGGGACCCACCCACGGGAGATGGGAACCCACCCACGGGCACCCACTGGGGGCAGGGACCCACCCACAGGGGATGGTAGCCCACCCATGGGTGCCCACGGGGCCGGGGACCCACCCACGGGGGATGCAGACCTACCCACGGGGGTGGGGATCGACCCATGGGCACCCAGGGTGGCAGGGACGCACACACGGGTGCCCACAGGGGATGGAGACCCACCCACGGGGGTCGGGGACCCACCCACGGGGGGTGGGGAGCCACCCACGGGGGATGGGAACCCACCCATGGGTGCCCATGGGGGGCAGGGAGCCACCTTGCACACTCGTTACCCCCCCCGTGCACTGCTCGCACAGGCCTCCCACACTCATTGCACCCCGGGCCTTGCACCCCCATTGCGCCCCCATCACCCATCGCCCCCACCGCCCCCTGGGAGCCCCGGGGGGGTGTGGGGGTCCCTCCCGGACGCCTGGATGCCGTGAGGGGGGGCCCTGGGCACCTGGTTCCCAATGGGGGGGTCCCCTGGGTGGGGGTCCCCTGCGCTTGGGGGTCCCCTGGGTGGGTGGGCGTCCCTCCTGGGCACCTGGGTCCCAAGGGGGGGGTGTCCCCAGACCCCTGGGTGCCTGGGGTGGGTGTCTCTGAACCCTTGGGTGCCGTAAGGGGGGGTTCCCAGACCCTTAGGTTCCCTGGTAGGGGTCCCTGGACCCTTGGGTGCCCCGGGGGGGTGGGGGTCCCTCCCGGACCCCTGGGTGCCCCCACACAAACTGGACGAGATCCTGGCCGCCGCCCAGCAGAGCATCAGCGCGGGGGAGGGGCCGGGGCCCCCCTGCCCCCCCCGGGCAAGAGTCGCCCCAAGGGCTTCTTCAGCCCCGAGGTGGGTGGCCCCTGGGTGCCCTGGGGGTGGGGGTTCCAAACCTCTGGGTGCCCTGGGGGTGGGGGTCCCAGAGCCCTGGGTCCCTTGGGGGTGGGTGGGGGGGTCCCTGACACATGGGTCCCCTGGGGATGGGGGTCCCCAACAGCTGGGTCCCTTGGGGTGGAGGTCCCAGTCCCTGGGTAGGGGTCCTGGGGCTATGGGGGGGGGTCCCGGGTCCATGTGGGGGGTCCCAGATGCCTGGGTCTATGGGTGGGGGGGGGGGTCCCGGACGCCTGGGTGCATGGGCGAGGGGTGCCCGGGTCCCCCGTGGGTGGGGGTCCCTGACCGCCCCCCTCCCCCCCCCGGGGCCCCGGCGCCTCCCCGCCCCCGCCATTTCCCTACGCTCCAAGTCCATGACCTCGGAGCTGGAGGAGATGGGTGAGGGGGGGTTCCGGAGGGGGGGCACCCTGGGGGGGGTCCTGGGGGGTCCCTGGGGGAGTTTGGGGGGGTTGCGGGTCCCTAGGGGGGGAACCCTTGGGGGGGAGGGGTGTCCTGGGGTGGGGGCACCCTGGGGAGGGGGGTTCCTGGGGGGGGGGCGTCTTGGAGGGGTCCCTGGGGGGGGTTGGGGGGTCCTTGGGAGGGTTTGGGGGGACTGGGGGGTCCCTGGGGGGGGCACCGTGAGAGGGGGGTCCTGGGGGGGGCTGGGGAGTCCCTGGGAGGGTCACCCTGGGGGGAGGGGGTCCTGGGGGGGGCCCTCGGGGATTTTGGGGGGGCTGGGGGGCTCGGAGGGGGTTGGGGTCCTTGGGGGGGACCTGGGGGTTCGGGGGGGACACGGGGGCGGGTGCTGTCTGACCTCTGACCTCTGCCCCCATCTGCCCCGCAGTGGAGAAGGGTGAGTGGGGGAGGAGCGAAGGGCTTTGCACACTCATTGCACCCCGCCGTGCACCGCTCACACCGGCCTCGTGCACTCGGTGCACATCCGTGACTCCTTGCACACTCACTAGACCCCCAATTCTTGCACGCTCATCGCACCGCCCCCTGCACGGCTCGCACGGGCCTTGCACACTCATTGTTCCCCCTCGTGCACACTCATTGCACCCCCGTGCACCACTCAATCAGGCCTCGCACACTCATTGCACCCCCTTGGCCTTGCACACTCGTTGCACATCTGTGACTCCTCACACACTCATTGCCCCCCCGTCTTGCACACTCATTGCATCCCCGTGCACGTCTCGCATGGGCTTCCCACACTCATTGCAGCCCCTGGGCCTTGCACACTCATTGCACCCCCGTGCACGGCTCGCACGGGCCTCCCACACTCATTGCACATCTGTGACTCCCTGCACGCTCATTACAGCCCCAGTTCTTGCACACTCATTGCACACCCCCATGCACCGCTCGCACAGGCCTTGCACACTCATAGCACCCCCTGGGCCTTGCACACTTATCGCACCCCCGTGCACCGCTCACAACGGCCTTGCACACTCATTGCACATCTGTGGCTCCACACACACGCATTGCCCCCCCGTCTTCAACACTCATTGCAGCCCCTGGGCCTTGCACACTCATTGCAACCCTGTGCGCAGCTCGCACGGGCCTCCCACACTCATCACACCCCCATCGTGCACACTCATTGCACCCCGTGCGCCACTCGCAGAGGCCTTGCACATTCATTGCACCCCCTCGTGCACACTCATCGCACCCGTGTGCACCGCTTGCATGGGCCTCGCACACTCATCGCACCCCCCATCTTGCACACTCATTGCACCCCTGTCTTGCACACTCATTGCACCCCCCCATGTACCGCTCACTCCGGCCTCGCGCACTCAGTGCACATCCGTGACTCCTTGCACACTCATTGGACCCCCAGTTCTTGCACAGTCATTGCAGCCCCCCGTGCACCGCTCAAATGGGCCTTGCACACTCATTGCACTCCAGATCTTGCACCCCCATTGCGCCCCCAGCACCCATTGCCCCAAGGGCTTCTTCAGCCCCGAGGTGGGTGGCCCCTGGGTGCCCTGGGGGTGGGGTCCCAAACCTCTGGGTGCCCTGGGGGTGGGGGGTCCCAGACCCCTGGGGGTGGGGGGGTCCCAGACCCCTGGGTCCCCTTGGGTGGGCGTCCCGGATGCCTGGGTCCTTTGGGGTGCGGGTCCCTGACCCCCGGGGTGGGGGTGGGTGTCCCAGAAACCTGTGGGGGGGGGTCCCGAATACCTGGGTCCCCTGATAGCAAGGGTCCCAGACCCCTGGGGACACCCAGGGGGTCCCAAGCCCCTGGGTCCCTTGGGGTGGGGGGTCCCGGACACCTGGTGGTGGGGTCCCAAACCCTTGGGTCCCTTGGGGTGGGGGTCCCTGATGCCTGGGGTCCCTTAGGGTGGGGGTCCCGGACACTGGGGCCCCCGGGGGTGGGGTGGGGTTCCCTGCTGGGTGGGTGCCCTGGAGGGGGGGTCCCGGACGCCGGGTCCCTGACAGCCGCCCAGGCGCCCTTCGAGGCGCCCTGCATGGGGCCGGGGGGGCTGCGACCGCCCCTTCCTCCCCCCCGGGCCCCCCCGGGCTGATGCTGCGCCAGAAACCCATCGGTGGGTGCTGGGTGCGGGGGCCGGGGACCCCAGACCCCGGGGGGGGGCGGGGGAAGGGCCCGGGTGCCTGGGTCCTGTTGGGGGGCGGGGGATTTGGGTGCCCTTTGTCCAGTTTTGGGTGGGATTTGGGTGCCCTGGTCTCATTTTGGGGGGGGTTGGGTGCCCTCAATCCCCTTTTGGGTCAGATTTGGATGCCCTGGGTCCCTTTTTGGGTGGGATTCGGGTGCCCTTGGACAGTTTTGGGTGGGATTTGGGTGCCTGGGTCCCGTTTGGGGGCATTTGGGTGCCTGGGTCCATTTTTGGGTGGGATTTGGGTGCCTGGGTCCCGTTTGGGTGGGATTTGTGCGGGATCCGGAGCCCCCCCCGGCCGCCGGGGCCCCCCCAGTGCCCGCACCCCTCCCCCCCGGGGGGCAGCTCTTGGCGCCTTTATAACTTGGGGCAACGGGGGGGGGAGGGGGAGTCCCCCCAAACCCCTGCGCCGCAAAGGGCCCTTGGTGAAGCAGACGAAGGTGGAGGAGGGGGGGCGGGGGGCCCGGCAGGGGGCGGGGGGGGAGGGGAGAAGAGCTCCATCGCCATCCCCACCGTCGTGGTCAAGGCCCCCTCCTGCGGGTCTGGATCGGTAACGGGGGGAGCGGGAGGCGCCGCCGGCCACCGCTCGGGACAAGGATTCCCTTCACCGAGGTCAACGGGACCGGGGGAAGGCTGCGGCTGGCTCGAGTCCCCCGCTCTTCCAGCCTCCGAGAGCGCTGGCGACCGCCGCCGGCCGCCGGCCTTCGCCCTCGATCCCCGCAGAGGGGCCTGCCGCTCCCTCCCGTGCCGCTCTGCCAACGGCCGCTCGCCGGCCCTGCTCCGGAGAGGCGTCACCGCTCGCTCCTGCGGTACGGACCGGTACGGCACCGCCCCCGCGCAGCTCCCAGACGGCCGACTCCGCCCACGGGGGGGCGCCAGCGACGCCGGCTTTTACGGTGACGTAACTGGAGGCAGCGAAGAGCGGCGACCCCTTGGGCAGCTCCGGGGAAGCGGAGGGGACACCAGGTCTACCCCTGAGCCGCGGAAATGCGACCAAGTCCCGCCGGAGCCGGGTAGACCTGGCCGCCCTGTCCGACGGACGCTCCGGCAGCGACGGGCCGGGGTTGCCGGCCGCCGCTGGCGGCCGACCCGGGCTCCCGGAGCCGGGTAGACCTGGCAGCCGACTGCGGAGCCGGGTAGACCTGGCAGCCGCTGCCGGCTCCGGAGCCGGGTGGACCTGGCAGCCGCTGCCGGCTCCGGAGCCGGGTGGACCTGGTCCGGGTCCCGGCGCCGCCGGGCGCTCGGCGGCTTTTGCTGTTGGTTTCGCGGTGCGGGGTTTGGGGGGGGGGGGTGTGCGCGTTTTGTTCCTTTTGTTTTTCCCCGCTTGCCATCGTTTTATTTGACTTTGACTTTTTAAAATAAACTAAATAGATTAAAACGCGCATCTGCGACCCTGCAGACGCGCCCGCCCCCCGCGACATACGCGTCTCAGGCAGACAGACAGGCAGACAAGACAGACAAGACACACCCACACCCATACACCCCCCCCCCCCGCTGCAGTTGCAGACCCGCAGCCCGGCACGCGCGGCCCCCCCCCCGACCCCAGACCCGCCGGCGCCCCGGAGCGGCGGGGGGTGGGGGTGGGGGTGTCCCCCCGTTGCCCGGCAACCGGGCCCCGCCCGCAGGGAAAGGGCAGCGGCTCCCGCCGCGCCCGCGGCCCCGCGCTCCGCCGCGGCGGCAGCGGCAGGGAGGGGAGGCTGGCGCAGAGGCCGGGGCGAGCGGCCGGCGAGCAGGCGGGGGCCCGGCGCAGAGGGAGGCTGGGGGCGGGGCGGGGCCCGCGTCTCTTTTCGGAGAAGATTTCTGTGTGGGTCGGTGAGGGGGTTTCTCCTTCCCTTTTGTGTTTTTGCTCCTCAACCGCCCACCGCACCGCACCGCACACACACGCCCCCCCCCCCCCCCCCTTGGCGTTCGCTCGGTTTCCGCCCGCGGCGGGGGCGGGCAGGCGCGCAGCAGCGCGAGTGACCGAGCGAGCGGGAGAGGAAGGCGGGAGCCGGGGCACGGGCACGGCGGGGCAGCGGCTCGGCAGCCGGGGCGAGAGACCGCCCGCCCCCGGGACTCCCCTCCGCCGCCCGGGCACGGAGCCGGCAGGAATGCCGCTGGGTCCTAAAGTCTCCCGCCTGCCTTCCCCGGGGCGGCGAACGGGCGGGGGGGGGGCCGCCGCGCTCGCCGGTCGAAGCCGCCCCTGGGAAAGCAGCCGCCGCCGGCCTCGGCCCGGGCAGAGCCCTGGGTCCCCAGGGCCGGGCTCCAGCGCCCGCGCGGCAGGGCCCCGGCCGGGGCCGGCGGGGAGAGAGGCGGGCCGCGCTTCTGACAGGCGGCCGTCGGCGTTTCCGTCGCCGGCGGGATGCGTCGGAGCGGCGAGTCGCGCCGAGAGGCCGGGCCCGGCGGCCTCAGGCGAGGGGGGACGGCTCCTTTGCCGGCGGCGGGGAGGCGGCCCGGGGCGGGCCCGATCTTCCGGCACGGCGGCCGCGAGAGCGCCTCGTCTCCGAGGACGCTCGGCTGAGTCGGCCCGGGCCGCGGGGAGCGTTTGTCGGGCACGGGGCCGGCCAGGACTTTGCTCAGAGGCCTGCGAGACCGCCGTCCCTCGGAGGCCCGGCCGCGTCCCCGGAGAGGCCTTCTCGGGGACGGAGGCCCGTCCCGGGAATCGCTGGGCCGGGCCGGGCTGGGCCGGGCCGGGCTGGGCCGGGCTGGGCCGGGGCGGGCGAGAGGCCCGTCCGGCTGACGAGTGACGGCCCGCGCTGTTCTCCGCTCCGGCCAGGCCCCGAGGCGACGTGGAAGGGGCTTGCCGCCCCAGGCCGAAAGCAGCCTCGCCCGGAGCCCCCGCGGAAGGTAGGCCGGCGACCCCCCGCCGCGGCCGCGCCGGGACGGACCCGATCAGGTACCGGTCGCGAGCGAGGGCGCGGGGAACGCGGCCCCCGGCGGGCGGCGAGAGGAGAGGATAAAGGAAGGGTCTAAGGGGTGATGATGTGCGGGAACAGACTCCCCAGCCCGTAAGGCTGTAAAGTAGGTGTGTTTATTCCGCGCTGGGCAGCACGGGGGTCATCCCGCCAAAGTCGTGTGCGCCCACGTGGTGGCTTGTCCCGGATTTATACGACAAAGTGTTACATGTACATAAGGTTTCCCAATACGCCTACACATATGCACTGCCTGTCCCCGCTTTGTATTAAAATTCGGCCCCAGAGGTCGTTTCCATAAACCCCTCCCCACTGCGCTTGCGCGGTGCCTCCTGGTGGGGGTCGCGGGGGGTCGTGGGGATGAAGGCTGAGGACTCTTCCTCCTCACCGCTGGTAACCCCTTGTTCTTGCGCAGACTCAGTTGCTCCTTGACTCTTGTCCAAGCTGCAGGGTCGGTTTCAGCTGGTTTTTAGGACAAGTTGCTGTTCTGATCAGGAACTGTCCTTCGCTGAGAGATTGCAAGACTTCAATCATTTTGTACAATAGGTAAACTTTTATAGTTACACTCTAAAGCCCCCTTTCAGTCCCCCCTTTTCTATACAGTTAGTAAATTATTTTATTATATCTTATTTTAGTATAATGTTTCTTTATCTAACATCTTCTCAAAATATTTGTTAGATTCTAGTTTTCGTCAAAGTTGGTTCTTCTTCCATTCGCTGTAGGAATGCCCTGTGCTCTGGCAATACCACCAAGCACACCGAAGTATTACACACAGGGCCATAGACAGAATTGCAACTCTAATTGTCACAATAAACAATTGGTTTAACCATGCCAAGTTTGGTAACCAAGGTGTTAGTTTTTCTATTAAGTCACTAAATCCCCAAGATGTGTTATCTTGGGCCGCTTCATGCAAGAGTTTGGTTTTTTCCCAAATTTGAGATAAATCCTTTTCAATCCTTTTGTCTTGGTTAACATAGGTACAGCAATGTTCACCAAGAACCGTACATAAACCTCCTTCTTTAGCAAAAGCAAATCCAGCCCTAGCCTGTTTTGAAGTGTTACTTGTCTTAAGGAAGAAATTTCTTTCTGTAGAGCCGTGAGCGCATCAGCTGTAGCATTACTGATCATTTCCATTGTAGCTGAAATGTTAACTAAGGCCTTTTCTCATTCACTAACTCCTAACCATGGAAGAAACCACCTCGCAAAGCTATGAAACCTGGTTGGCCTCGTTATTAAAGGGTTCAGTTTTCTCTTGATTGGATGGGTTACAGGTTTCATATAGGTGCGTAATAGGCCAAGCGTGCGTAAACTGGTTACGTCCTGTGCAATCGTAACGTTAGGAACTATGGTCCCTACAGCACATTGGCCCTTCCACCCTAAAGGCAATCCCTTATATCCCCACTTCCCACAGATCCAATACCATCCCTGACCTACAGGAGTCGGCCAGCCTTTGGGGATACTGCTGGCGTTTCTCCGAGTCTGCTTGCTATCCCACATATTTGCACCTCCATACTTGATGTAACTAGTGCAATTGGAGTAGGCCCCAACAAAACTCGGAATTCCACAATGTCTGTCTGTGCTCTTCCCTCCCGTGTTCTGGGTGGTGTTTTCTAGGTAGCACCTCTGGACACAAGGTACTCCTTCCGTCTCGTTCCAGAGTAGGCTTAAATCTCTCTGCCATTCGAGATTCCTTTTTGGTATCTCTGCGTGCTCGGGGAGGGATATATTGTTAAAGGCATTAGCTATCTCTGAAAAATTGGGAAAAATGTTAGCGACCACGGGGTGGCCATGTCTTGCGTTTGTGGGCAAGTGTGAGCAAATCCAGCAGTCAGACCAATTTATGGTGCTAGCAATTTTGTCACGTAGCTGCAAAAAGGTATTACTCTCTCATGCCCCCGTCTTCCTATTAGGCTTACAGTCAGCGTCGTGACAAGGTAAGCTTTCCTTGCTGTACTTGCGCGACTTTCCATGGAGATTTAGGTGCTTTCTTCACTCTGGTGGGATGTATCCAGGCACTCTGCTCTTTGATTTTGATCGCGGTGAAGGAAGTAAGGAGCAGCTGGAAAGGCCCTTCCCACTGTGGCTCCAGGGTTTTTTCTGCAAGAGACCTTCTATAGACATAATCTCCAGGTTGGCTGTTATGTACGGGTCCATCTAAACCTCTACTTCGAGTCCCGATCACATGTTTTTCAATTTTGTCGAGTTGTTTGCTTAATGCTACCATGTAAGAGGTTATAATTTCATCCCCAGCCTGTGCGGCTATTCCTTTCTGTATTCCATAGGGTCGTCCATATAAAATTTCAAAAGGGCTCGGTTCTTCCTTTGCTCTTGGCCTAGTTCGTATGCGCAAGAGAGCCAAAGGGAGAGACTGAGGCCAGGCCAAATGAGTCTCCTGTCCCAATTTCACAATTTGCTGTTTGATTAAGTGGTTCATTTTTTCTACTTGGCCACTCGATTGAGGGCGATATGGGGTGTGAAGTTGCCAATCTATACCCAAATGGCGGCTAATTTGTTGTACTACCTTTGAGGTAAAAATGTGGTCCTCTGTCAGAGGATACGGTTGCTGGAACTCCAAAACGTGGTATTATCTCTTGCAGTAATATTTTAGTTGCCTCCCGAGCTTTGGCTGTCCTGGTAGGGACAGCCCTTTTCAGTAAAAGGAAAAAAAAGAGAAAGGGAAAAGAAAGAAACGATAATAAAAAAGCAGGCGGGGTGCGCGCGTGTGCTTCTCCACCCGGATTCGTGGCTATCGGGCGATCCCTACCGTGAAGGAATTCACGAATCAGTTCATCAATCCAATGGTTTACCGCTCGCGCGTAAATACCGATCGGTCTCCCCCTCCGACGCGAGGGTAATCGCTCGTGGCAAAAGAAAGGATGCGTCGATTCGTTTCTTTTCGATTAGTAGAACGCTACGGTAATAAAACAGCACCGCTCTAACGACACCGTTAATAGGGTTAACGCTGTCGGCGCTCCACGGCATTCTCTTCAAAAAGAAAGCGACGTTCTTCAGAAGGGTTCGGCCTGTCACGGCGCGCAAACGGTCGACACCGTTACGGAGCTCCAAACTAAAAAGAAAAAAAAAACCCAACCGGAAACTATTCCAACGTAAGTCATACCAAATATAATTCTCTAGCAGTAAAATAAAAATTCTGCCGTCCCGTGAGCACGGTTAGTAGCAATAGTGACGTTACTGGCGTGAAGGACTTATTGTTACTCGGAAAAGGTCATCGCGAACGTTATTTATTGCTATTGGTGGTGGTGGTGCTAGTAGTAGTATCATCGTCATCATCTTGTAATTATAAAGTCATGACGTGTTATTAGTAATAGTATTAATTGCTTTTAAAATTCTTCATGCTAATATTTAATAGTTTTGTAAACAATGAATTGATAACGAATAAAAGACTAATAATGCATGAGGTAAGTAATTGAAAAGGAATTTATAAATTATTATTCGTAATATTCGTAATATTTAATAACGTTTAATCCTTTTATAATGACAAGTGAAAAATCGAGATTCTTAATAACATTAGTGCTGATCCTAATACTATTATTACTAATAACGTTTAATAATACTGAATTATTTTATGATCCAAACAATCCATAGAATTCCATCAAGATAAATGCGAGAAAGTAATAACGCTCGCATGATTCTCTTTAATACTATGATTAAGGATACATTTTAAGCCTTTCCTAATTACTAAATTAATAAACACTGAAATCGAACTGTAAAACAATAAATTAATAAATTAATTAAATATTAATTAACAATAAATTAATTTTAATTATCTAATAAGATAATGAAATAAATTACTATATATTATTAAATTTTATGTTATTAAATTAAATTTTAAATTAATTATTAAAATAATTTATATTAATAAATTATATATTATTGTATATTATCATTAAATAATTATATAACAATGAATAAATCAAATGAAAAGAATTAATTATTTATATCAATAATGACGATAATTACACGAATTAATAATCCACGGAATAAATGAATACATAACGAGTTCAATAAAATATTTCACATGAAAAGATTAATTTAAAATAGAACACTAATCTTTATATTAATACTTTTATATTAAAAGGTAATTAAAAAAAATTAAACCCCCGCCCACGACAAAAGGAAAACAAAACAAAACACAGAAAACAAAACTGAAACAGAAACAGAAAAACAGGGAGGCCAGGTCTACCCCAGCTCCAGGCAGGGAGGCCAGGTCTACCCCAGCTCCGGACTCTGGCGCCACGTGAGCCGCGGCTGCCAGGTCTACCTGTAGACCCTGGGGAGGGAAAGGGAAAAAAAACCGGAAACGGATAAAAAATGGAATCAGAAAACAATGGGAACGGAAAAAAAAGAAAATAAAAAAAAAAAAATTAGGGCCTCCTGCTTAAAACACCTGCTTAAAACACCTCCTGCTTAAAACCCAAAAAGCCAGAAGGATCGTGAGGCCCCGCTTTCACGGTCTGTATTCGTCCTGAAAATCACGATCAAGCGAGCTTTTGCCCTTCTGCTCCGCGGGAGGTTTCCGTCCTCCCGGAGCTCGCCTTAGGACACCTGCGTTACGCTTTGGCAGGTGTACCGCCCCAGTCAAACTCCCCGCCTGCCGCTGTCCCCGGAGCGGGGCGCGCCCGGCCTCCCACTTCTCCCACACCTCTCGTGTCTCTTCCCAGCGCCGGACTGGAGTCGAGCTCAACAGGGTCTTCTTTCCCCGCTGATTCCGCCAAGCCCGTTCCCTTGGCTGTGCTTTCGCTGGATAGTAGGTAGGGACAGTGGGAATCTCGTTCATCCGTTCCTGGGCGTCACTAATTAGATGAGGAGGCATTTGGCTCTTTCTCGAACATACATACAAGTATACATGCTCCTTTTCCGGGTTAAGTAAAGGTGCCCCCCCCCCCCCCGGGTTCCCCCCCCCCACGTGTCCCCTCCCGAGCCCCCCCCCTCACCCATCTCCTCCAGCTCCGAGGTCATGGACTTGGAGTGCAGGGAAATGGCGGGGGCGGGGAGACGCTGGGGCTGCGGGGGGGCAGCTGCCGGGGGGGGGAGGAGGGGAGGCTCAGGGACCCCCACCCACGGGGGACCCAGGCACCCCCCCCGCCCATGCACCCAGGTGTCTGGGACCCTCCCCCACGTCCCTGGGACCCCGGCCCAGGGACTGGGACCCCCACCCCAAGACACCCAGCTGTTGGGGACCCCCATCCCCAGGGGACCCATGTGTCAGGGACCCCCCCCCCCCACCCCCAAGGGACCCAGGGCTCTGGGACCCCCCACCCCCAGGTTTCTGGGAAGCCCAACCCCAGGGCACCCAGAGGTTTAGGACCCCCACCCCCAGGGCACCCAGGGGCCACCCACCTCGGGGCTGAAGAAGCCCTTGGGGCGACTCTTGCCCGGGGGGGGCAGGGGGGCCCCCGGCCCCTCCCCCGCGCTGATGCTCTGCTGGGCGGCGGCCAGGATCTCGTGCAGTTTGTGTGGGGGCACCCAGGGGTCCGGGAGGGACCCCCACCCCCCACACACCCCCTTTTGGGCACCCAGGGGTCTGGGGACCCCCCCGGGACCCCTCCTCACCCAGATCGGTCTAAATACGAGATGATTCGTCGTTCATTATTAATATT
>NC_138848.1:1941330-2143830 GCF_965183815.1 Platalea leucorodia | reverse complement strand
CCTGCCCCCTGTGAGTGGGTCCCAAGCCCCGTGGGCACCCATGGGTGGGTCACCGCCCCCCCCGTGGGTGGCTCTCTGCCCCCCGTGAGTGAGTCCTAGGCCCCATGGGCACCCATGGCTGGGTTCCCATCCCCCGTGGGTGGTTTCCTGCCCCCCCGTGGGTGCCGGCCGCCCGTGGGGCTGACCTCAATAGGAAGTCGCCCATGCGCAGCCCCGCTCGCCAGGCGCCGCCACCTTCGTCCACCGACTCCAGGTACGGCAGGGCCGGGAAGGCCGGGGGGGGGGTGAACTCGATCCCCTTTTGGGTCAGATTTGGGTGCCCTGGGTCCCTTTTTGGGTGGGATTCGGGTGCCTCGGTGTCCCGATCCAACGTCGGGGGAGGTTTCGATCCGATCCCAAGGACGAGATGAAGATGCTGGGTGAACTCCTCGATGGGGGTCTGCGCTGCGGGGGGGGTCAGCCCCCGGCACCCCTCCCCCATCGGCAGCCACCCCCTCCCCCCGCCTCACCCCACGGACGCCCTTGACCCCCCCAGGTGACCCCACGGATGCCCTTGACCCCTCAGGATGCCCCCAGCCCCCCCAGGTCACCCCACTGATGCCCTTGACCCCCCCAGACCCCTCAGGAGCCCCCCCAGACCCCTCAGGGACCTCCCTACGAACCCCCCCCAGATGCCCTCAGGGACCCCTAGGGACCCTCCAGACCCACCCAGACCCCTCAGGGACCCCTAAACCCCCCAGGACCCCCCCAGGGACCCTCCAGACTCCCCCAAGAACCCTCAGGGACCCCCCAGAGACCCCCTCCAGACCCCACAAATCCCACAAATGCCATCGGAGCTCCCCCCAGAGCCCCCCTAAACCCCCCCATATGCCCTCAGGGACCCTCCAGACCCCCCCGAGACCCCCTCAGGGATCCCCCAGGACCCTCTGGGACCCCCAGAAGCCTCAGGACTCCCCAGGACCCCCTCCAAAACCCCTCTGGGACCCTCCAGACCCCCCCCAGGTGCCCTAGGACCCCCCCCCCGAGCAACAAGTGAACCCCTGGTACCCCCCAGGGACCCTCCAGACCCCCCAGACCCATGCCAGGTGCCCTCAGAGCCGCCCCCGAGCACGCAGGGGCCCCCATGGACCTGAGATCCCCCGCCATGGCCCCAGGACCTCTACCCACGGACCCGGGACCCCCCCCATGGCCCCAGGACCCCTACCCAGGGACTGGGACCCCCACCCCAAGGGACCCAGCTGTTGGGGACCCCCATCCCCAGGGGACCCATGTGTCAGGGACCCCCCCACCCACCCGCAAGGGACCCAGGGCTCTGGGACCCCCCACCCCCAGGCATCTGGGACCCCCCAGCCCCAGCCCACCCAGAGGTTTGGGACCCCCACCCCCAGGGCACCCAGGGGCCACCCACCTCGGGGCTGAAGAAGCCCTTGGGGCGACTCTTGCCCGGGGGGGGCAGGGGGGCCCCGGCCCCTCCCCCGTGCTGATGCTCTGCTGGGCAGCGGCTAGGATCTCGTCCAGTTTGTGTGGGGGCACCCAGGGGTCCGAGAGGGACCCCCACCCCCCACACAACCCCCCCGGGGCACCCACCCACGGGGGATGGGAACCCACCCACGGGCACCCATGAGGGGCAGAGACCAACCAACGGGGGGCGGGGACCCACCCGCGGGGGATGGGAACCCACCCACGGGTGCCCACGGGGCCTGAGACCCACCCACGGGGGATGGGGACCAACCCACGGGAGATGGGAACCCACCCACGGGCACCCACTGGGGGCAGGGACCCACCCACGGGGGATGGGAACCCAACCATGGGTGCCCACGGGGCCGGGGACCCACCCACAGGGGATGCAGACCTACCCACGGGGGCTGGGATCGACCCATGGGCACCCACGGTGGCAGGGACGCACACACGGGTGCCCACGGGGGATGGGGAGCCACCCACGGGGGATGGCAACACACCCATGGGTGCCCATGGGGGGCGGGGAGCCACCTTGCACACTCGTTCCCCCCCCGTGCACTGCTCGCACAGGCCTTGCACACTCATTGCACCCCGGGCCTTGCACCCCCATTGCACCCCCATCACCCATCGCCCCCACCGCCCCCACCCCTCCCCCTCACCTCCATCCCCCCCCCCCCCGGCCACCGAGAAGCAGCGGAGGGTCTGTCAGATGGCCCTCGGGAAGGGGGGGGCATGGGGGGGGCAGGGGGGATTGCCTGAGGGGGGGCCATGGGTGGGGGGGTCCCCTGGGGGGTCCCTTGGGGTGGGGGGGGTTCCGGACACCTGGGTGCCCTGGGGGGGTTCCCTGGGGGGGTCCTGAACACCTGGGTGTCAAGGGGGGGTCCCTTGGGTGGGGGTCCCCTTGGGGGGGTCCCCAGGCCCCTGGGAGCCCCGGGGGGGTGTGGGGGTCCCTCCCGGACACCTGGGTGCCCTGAGGGGGGGTGAGCACCTGGTTCCCAATGGGGGGGTCCCTTGGGTGAGGGTCCCCTGCACTTGGGGGTCCCCTGGGTGGGTGGGCGTCCCTCCTGGGCACCTGGGTCCCAAGGGGGGGGTGTCCCCAGACCCCTGGATGCCTGGGGTGGGTGTCTCTGAACCCTTGGGTGCCCTAAGGGGGGGTTCCCAGACCCTTAGGTTCCCTGGTAGGGGTCCCTGGACCCTTGGGTGCCCCGGGGGGGTGGGGGTCCCTCCCGGACCCCTGGGTGCCCCACACAAACTGGACGAGATCCTGGCCGCTGCCCAGCAGAGCATCAGCGCGGGGGAGGGGCCGGGGGCCCCCTGCCCCCCGTGGGCAAGAGTCACCCCAAGGGCTTCTTCGGCCCCGAGGTGGGTGGCCCCTGGGTGCCCTGGGGGTGGGGGTTCCAAACCTCTGGGTGCCCTGGGTGTGGGGGGTCCCAGATGCCTGGGGGTGGGGGGTCCCAGAGCCCTGGGTCCCTTGGGGGTGGGTGGGGGGGTCCCTGACACATGGGTCCCCTGGGGATGGGGGTCCCCAACAGCTGGGTCCCTTGGGGTGGGGGTCCCAGTCCTGGGTAGGGGTCCTGGGGCCATGGGGGGGGTCCCGGGGCCATGGGGGTGCAAGACGGGGGGGGCAATGAGTGTGTGAGGAGTCACAGATGTGCAATGAGTGTGCAAGGCCCAGGGGGTGCAATGAGTGTGCAAGGCCCGTGCGAGCAGTGAACGGGGGTGTGCAATGAGTGTGCAGGAACTGGGGGTCCAATGAGTGTGCAAGGAGTCACAGATGTGCAATGAGCGTGGGAGGCCCGTGCGAGCCGTGCACGGGGGTGCAATGAGTGTGCAAGGGCCAGGGGCTGCAATGAGTGTGCAAGATGGGGGGGCAATGAGTGTGTAAGGAGTCACAGATGTGCAACAAGTGTGCAAGGCCGAGGACGTGTAATGAGTGTGCAAGAAAGATGGGGGGTGCGATGAGTGTGCGAGGCCCAATCGAGTGGTGCACAGGGGTGCAATGAGTGTGCAAGACTCGTGCGGGCCGTGCATGGGGCGGTGCAATGCGTGTGCAAGAACTGGGGGTCCAGTGAGTGTGCAAGGAGTCACGGATGTGCACTGAGTGCGCGAGGCCGGTGTGAGCGGTGCATGGGGGGGACGCGATGAGTGTGTGAGGCCCGTGCGAGCCGTGCACGGGGGTGTGATGAGTGTGCACGACGGGGGTGCAATGAGTGTGGGAGGCCCGGTGAGCAGCGCACAGGGGTGCATGTGCGAGGGGCGTGCGAGGGGTGTGCGAGGGGCGTGCGAGGGGTGTGGGAGCCCCACTCAAGGCTCCGCTTTTCCAGGGGGAGACGGGAGAGGCCGTTACGGGGGCGGGGCTGGGGTCACAGGGGGTCACAGGGGTCAAGGACCCTTCAAGGTCAAAGGGGTCGCGGGGGGGAAGGGGGTCCTGGGTGGAGGAGGGGGGAACCCCGAGACCGCCCCTCCCTCCCCTTCGCCCCTCCCCCACTCACCCTTCTCCACTGCGGGGCCGATGGGGGGCAGAGGGCAGAGGTCAGAGACCACCCCCCCTCGTGTCCCCCCGGAACCCCCAGGTCTCCCCAGAGGACCCTAACTCCCCCGAGCCCTCCAGTCCCCCCAAGACCCCCCCCCCCCGGCACCCCAGGACCCCCCCCCCGCAGGGTGCCCCCGCCCAGGGACCCCTTAGCTCCCCAAACCCCCCAGGGACCCCCCAACCCCCCCAGGGACGCCTCCAAGCCCCCCCCCCAGCATCCCAGGATCCCCCCCTCCCCAGGGTGCCCCTCCCCCAGGACACCCCTCCCCCCCAAGGTTGCCCTCCCCTAGGGACCCCCCAGCCCCCCCAGACTCCCCCAGGGACCCGCCAGAACCCCCCCCCGGTCCCCCCCAGCCCCCCCATCCTCCCTGGCAACCATCCCCCACCACCACCACCCATCCCCCCCATCGCCCCCCCAGCACCCACCCCCCCCTCCCCAGAGCACGACCCCTCCTTGGCCACCGACAAGAAGCGGACGGTCTGTCAGATGGCCCTCAGTGAGGGGGGGTGGGGGCCCTGAGGGGGGGGCCATGGGTGGGGGGATCCCCTGGGGTTGGGGACGGTCCCCAGACCCCTGGGTGCCCTGGGGGGTTCCTTGGATTTGGGGGGGGGGGGTCAGGGAGACCTGGGTGCCCTGAGGGGGGGGGGTCCCTGAACCCTTGGGTGCCCTGGGGGGGGTCCCCAGACCCCTGGGTGCCCCGGGGGGGTGGGGGTCCCTCCCGGACCCCTGGGTGCTCCCACACAAACTGGACGAGATCCTGGCCGCCGCCCAGCAGAGCATCAGCGCGGGGGAGGGGCCGGGGCCCCCCTGCCCCCCCCGGGCAAGAGTCGCCCCAAGGCCTTCTTCAGCCCCGAGGTGGGTGGCCCCTGGGTGCCCTGGGGGTGGGGTCCCAAACCTCTGGGTGGGCTGGGGGTGGGGGGTCCCAGACCCCTGGGGGTGGGGGTCCCAGAAACCTGAGTCCCTTGGGGGTGGGTGGGGGGGGTCCCTGACACATGGGTCCCCTGGGGATGGGGGTCCCCAACAGCTGGGTCCCTTGGGGTGGGGGTCCCAGTCCCTGGGTCGGGGTCCTGGGGCCATGGGGGGGGGTCCCAGGTCCGTGGGTGGGGGTCCTGGGGCCATGGGGGGGTCCCAGATGCCTGGGTCTATGGGGGGGGGGGGTCCCGGATGCCTGGGTGCATGGGCGGGGGGGGTGCCCGGGTCCCCCGTGGGTGGGGGTCCCAGACGCCCACCCCCGCCCCGCAGCCGCCCCCCCGCAGCCCCGACGCCTCCCCGCCCCCGCCATTTCCCTGCACTAAGAGTCCATGACCTCGGAGCTGGAGGAGATGGGTGAGGGGGGCCCCGGGGGGGGCACCCTGGGGGGGGCACCTTGGGGCAGGGAGCACCCTGGGGGGAGGGGCACCCTGGGGTACGCCCCTGTGCGCTGCTTGCATGGGCCACCCACACTTATTGCACTCCCATCGTGCACACTCATCGCACCCCCGTGCACCACTCGCACGGGCCTCGCACACTCATTGCACCCCCTTGCGCTGCGCGCATGGGCCTCGCACAGTCATCGCACCGCCCGTCTTCAACACTCATCGCACCCCCTGGGCCTTGCACACTCATTGCACCCCCCCGTGCACAGCTCACACCGGCCTCGTGCACTCAGTGCACATCCATGACTCCTTGCACACTCACTGGACCCCCAATTCTTGCACACTCATCGCACCCCGTGCACCGGTCACATGGGCGTTGCACACTCATCGCACCCCATGGCCCTTGCACACTCATTGCACCCCCCTGGGCACCGCTGTGCTGGTTTCGGCTGGGACCGAGTTCATTTTCTCCCTAGCAGCGGGCACAGCGCTGGGGTTTGGATTTAGGCTGAGAATAACGTTGAGAACGCCCCGGTGTTTGAGTTGTTGCCAAGGGGGGCTCACACCGGTCAGGGCCTTTTCAGCTTCCCCTGCTCTGCCGGGGGCACAAGGAGCTGGGAGGGGGCACAGCCGGGGGGGCTGACCCCGACTGGCCCCAGGGCTGTTCCATACCCTATGGCCTCCTGCCCAGTATAGAAACTGGGGGGAGCTGGCCGGGGGGGAGCGATCGCTGCTGGGGAACGGGCTGGGCATCGTCGGGGGGTGGTGAGCAATTGTGTCGCGTACCACTCGCTTTGTGTATTATTACTGTATTACGTTGTTATTATTATTACTACTCCTACCATTCTGTTCCATTTGACTTCAGTTACTGAACTGTTCTTATCGCAGCCCACGAGTGTTTCTGACTTTCCCCCTTCCAGGTCTCTCCCCCGCCCCACCGGGGGGGCAGCGAGCGAGCGGCTGCCTGGTGCAGAGTTGCCGGCTGCGGTTAAACCACGACAACCGCTCACACCGGCCTCGCACACTCAGTGCACATACGTGACTCCTTGCACACTCACTGGACCCCCAATTCTTGCACACTCATTGCACCGCCCCATGCACAGCTCGCATGGGTCTTGCACACTCATTGCACCGCCCCATGCACTGCTCGCATGGGTCTTGCACACTCATTGCACCCCCTCGTGCACACTCATGGCACCCCCGAGCACTGTTCGCACGGGCCTTGCACACTCATTGCACCCCCTGCGCCTTGCACACTCATCGCATCCCCATGCACTGCTCACACCGGCCTCGCACACTCATTGAACATTTGAGAATCCTTGCACACTCATTGGACCCCCCGTTCTTGCACACTCATTGCACACCCCGGTGCAATGCTCGCACGGGCCTTCCACACTCATCGCACCCCCCCGTACACCGCTCACACCGGCCTCGCGCACTCAGTGCACACCCGTGACTCCTTGCAGACTCACTGGACCCCCAGTTCTTGCACACTCACTGCACGGCCCCATGCACGGCTCACACGGGGCTTGCACACTCATCGCACCCCCCGGGCCTTGCACACTCATTGCACCCCCCCGGCCTTGCACACTCGTTGCACAGCTGTGACTCCTCACACACTCATTGCCCCCACGTCTTGCACACTCATTGCAGCCCCTGGGCCTTGCACACTCACTGCACCCCCGTGCACGGCTCGCACGGGCCTCCCGCACTCAGTGCACATCCATGACTCCTTGCACACTCATTAGACCCCCAGTTCTTGCACACTCATCGCACCCCCGTGCACTGCTCGCACGGGCCTCGCCACTCATTGCACCCCAGGTCGTGCACACCCATTGTGCCCCCATCGCCACCAGCACCCATCGCCCCCAGCACCCCCGCCCCCACCAGGCCCCCGGCACCCACCCCCCCCCGCCCCCCTCCCCCCCAGCCCCCCCCGCCCCTACCCCCCCCCCACCCCATCGCCCCCCCAGCACCCAGCCCCCCCCAGCCCCCTGTACAGAACCGGTACCAAATGCGGCCGTGTCGCGACACGGCCGCTGCGGCGCCCCCCGCCTCGCGCTCCGAGAAGCCGCTCTTCTCCGCGGTCCCGAGCACAGCGCCCGCGTGCGCCTGCGCGGGGACGAAAGGCGCGAAAAGCGCCGAGGCGGGGGCAGCGCGGCCGTGGCGAACCGCACGTGCGCACTTGTGACCCGCGCGTGCGCGCCAGCCCCGGCGTGAGGAGCCCCGCGGTGCCCCGCGGCGGGGGGCGGCGGCGCGAGGCCGCTCCTTCCGTTCCTGCGCCCCCAAGGCCGCCCCCCCCCCCCCCCCCTTCGGTCCCCGACGAATCCCGAGGCCGCCGCAGACCCCGCGGAAGATCCTCGGACCGAGGCGGTGGTGAGAAACTCCTCCTCCTCTTTCTGACTCTCTCTCCCCTGTTCTTTCCCTCTCCGCCCTCGCCCGCCCTCCTCCCTCCGTTCTCTTCTCCCCTCGAGCAGAAGTGAGAGGTGGTGCGGCATCTGGCCGCTTCCAGCCTCTTCATCTCGTCCTTGGGATCGGATCGAAACCTCCCCCGACGCTGGATCGGGACACCGAGGCACCCGAATCCCACCCAAAAAGGGACCCAGGGCACCCAAATCTGACCCAAAAGGGGATCGAGGCACCCAAATCCCCCCAAAATGAGACCAGGGCACCCAAATCCCACCCAAAACTGGACAAAGGGCACCCAAATCCCCCCCCCGCCACGGGACCCAGGCACCCGGGCCCTTCCCCCGCCCCCCCCCGGGGTCTGGGGTCCCCGGCCCCCGCACCCAGCACCCACCGATGGGTTTCTGGCGCAGCATCAGCCCGGGGGGGCCCGGGGGGGAGGAAGGGGCGGTCGCAGCCCCCCGGCCCCATGCAGGGCGCCTCGAAGGGCGCCTGGGCGGCTGTCAGGGACCCGGTGTCCGGGACCCCCCCCCCCAGGGCACCCACCCAGCAGGGACCCCCACCCCACCCCCGGGGGACCCCGGTGTCCGGGACCCCCACCCTAAGGGACCCCAGGCATCAGGGACCCCACCCCAAGGGACCCAGGGGCTTGGGACCCCCACCCCCAGGGCACCCAGGGGTCCGGGACCCCCCCCATCAGGGGACCCAGGTATTCGGGACCCCCACCCACAGGTTTCTGGGACCCCAGGGGTCTGCGACCCCCACCCCAAGGGACCCAAGCATTCGGGACGCCCACCCACAAGGGACCCATGGATCTGCGACCCCTCCACCCCCCCCGGCATTAGGGACCCCCCACCCCCAGGGGTCTGGGACCCCCCCACCCCCAGGGCACCCAGAGGTTTGGGACCCCCACCCCCAGGGCACCCAGGGGCCACCCACCTCGGGGCTGAAGAAGCCCTTGGGGCGACTCTTGCCCAGGGGGGGCAGGGGGTCCCCGGCCCCTCCCCCGCGCTGATGCTCTGCTGGGCGGCGGCCAGGATCTCGTCCAGTTTGTGTGGGGGCACCCAGGGGTCCGGGAGGGACCCCCAACCCCCGGGGCACCCAGGGGTCTGGGGACCCCCCCTTAGGGCACCGAAGGGTTCAGGGACCCCCACCTGGGCACCCAAGGGTCTGGGGACCCCCCCTCAGGGCACCCAGGGGTCTGGGGACCTCCCCCAGGGCACCCAGGGGTACAGAGACCCCCCCCCCCTCAGGACACCCGGGGGTCTGGGGACCCCCCCCCTTGAGACCCAGGTGCCCAGGAGGGACCCCCACCCACCAGGGGACCCCCAAGTCCAGGGGACCCCCACCCAAGGGACCCCCCCATTGGTACCCAGGTGCCCAGGGCCCCCCCTCACGGCACGAGGGGGGCACGAGGGGTGGGGGGGCGGGGGGGTCCCAGACCCCGTGGGCACCTATGGGTGGGTTCCCATCCCCCGTGGGTGGGTCCCTGCCCCCAGTGGGTGCCCGGGGGTGGGTTCACATCCCCCGTGGGTGGGTCCCCATCCCCCGTGGGTGGGTCTCAGGCCCCGTGGGCACCCGTGTGTGGGTTCCCAGCCCCCGCTGGTGGGTCCCTGCCCCCCGTGGGTGGGTCCCCATCCCGCGTGGGCGCCCATGGGTGGGTTCCCAGACCCCGCGGGTGGGTCCCTGCCCCCCTGGGTTGGTCCCTGCCCCTCATGGGTGCCCGTGGGTGGGTTCCCATCCCCCGTGGGTGGGTGCATTCCCCCCAGTGGGAGCCCGTGGGTGGGTCCCTGCCCCCCGGCAGTGGGTCCCAGCCCCTGTGGGCACCCATGGGTGGGTTCCCATCCCCTGTGGTTGGGTCCCTGCCCCCCGTGGGTGGGTTCCAATCCCCGTGGGCACCCATGGGTGGGTTCCCAGCCCCTGCGGGTGGGTTCCAATCCCCGTGGGCACCCATGGGTGGGTTCCCAGCCCCCGCGGGTGGGTCCCCGCCCCCCGTGGGTGCCCGTGCTTGTGTTCCCATCCCCCGTGGATGGTTCCCTGCCCTCATGGGTGCCCATGGGTGTGTCCCTGCCCCCCGGGAGTGGGTCCCAGCCCCCGTGGGCACCCATGGGTGGGTCCCCGTCTCCCGTGCGTGGGTCACTGCCCCCATGGTTGGGTCCCTGCACCCCATGGGTGGCTCCCGGCCCCCGTGGGCACCCATGAGTGTGTTCCCAGCCCCCGTGGGTGGGTCCCTGCCCTCATGGGTGCCCATGGGTGGGTCCCTGGCCCCCGGGAGTGGGTCCCAGCCCCCGTGCGCTCCCATGGGTGCGTCCCCGTCTCCTGTGGGTGGGTCTTCGTATCTCATGGGTGCGTCCCCGTTCCCAGTTGGCGCCCAGGGGTGGGTTCCCAGTCCACGCGGGTGGGTCCCCGCCCCCCGTGGGTGGGTCCCTGCCCCCATGCGTGCCCGTGGGTGGGTCCCCCTCCCCCGTGTGTGCCCATGGTGGTTCCCTGCCCCCCGGGAGTGGGTCCCAGCCCCCGTGGGCAGCCATGGGTGGGTTCCCATCCCCTGTGGTTGGGTCCCTGCCCCCTGGGAGTGGGTCCCAGCCCCCGTGGGCACCCATTGGTGGGTTCCCATCCCCTGTGGTTGGGTCCCTGCCCCCCGTGGGTGCCCGTGGCTGGGTCCCTGGCCCCCGGGAGAGGGTCCCAGCCTGTGTACGCACCCATGGGTGCGTCCCCGTCTCCCGTGGGTGGGTCCCCGTATCTCACGGGTTTGGTACCCGCATCCATTGTCAGCTCACTGCCCCACATGGGTGGGTCTCAGCCCACGCGGGCACCCATGGGTGTGTTCCAAGCCCCCATGGGTGGGTCCCTGCCCCCCGTGGGTGCCTGTGGGTGGGTCGCTGCCCCACGTGAGTGGTTCCCAGGCCCCGTGGCCACCCATGGGTGGGTTCCCTACCCCTGTGTCTGGGTCCCTGCCCCACGTGGGTGCCCGTGCTTCGGTTCCCATTCCCCGTGGGTAGGTCCCTGCCCTCATGGGTGCCCATGGGTGGGTCCCTGCCCCCCGGGAGTGGGTCCCAGGCCCCGTGCGCACCCATGTGTGCGTCCCCGTCTCCTGTGGGTGGGTCCCCGTATCTCGTGGGTGCGTCCCCGTTCCCAGTTGGCGCCCGTGGGTGGGTTCCCAGCCCCCGTGGGTGGGTCCCCGCCCCCCGGGGGTGGGTCCCTGCCCCCATGGGTGCCCGTGGGTGGGTCCCCCTCCCCCGTGTGTGCCCGTGGTGGGGTTCCCATCCCCCGTGGGTGAGTCCCAGCCCCCCTGGGTGGGTCCCAGGCCCCGTGGGCACCCATGGGTGGGTTCCCAGCCCCTGTGGCTGGGTCCCTGCCCCCCGTGGGTGCCCATGGGTGGGTCCCTGCGCCCGTGGGTGGGTGCATGCCCCCAGTGGGAGCCCGTGGGTGGGTCCCTGCCCCCCGGCAGTGGGTCCCAGCCCCCTTGGGCACCCATGGGTGGGTTCCCATCCCCTGTGGTTGGGTCCCTGCCCCCCGTGGGTGGGTTCCAATCCCCGTGGGCACCCATGGGTGGGTTCCCAGCCCCTGCGGGTGGGTTCCAATCCCCGTGGGCACCCATGGGTGGGTTCCCAGCCCCCGCGGGTGGGTCCCCGCCCCCCGTGGGTGCCCGTGCTTGTGTTCCCATCCCCCGTGGATGGTTCCCTGCCCTCATGGGTGCCCATGGGTGTGTCCCTGCCCCCCGGGAGTGGGTCCCAGCCCCCGTGGGCACCCATGGGTGGGTCCCCGTCTCCCGTGCGTGGGTCACTGCCCCCATGGTTGGGTCCCTGCACCCCATGGGTGGCTCCCGGCCCCCGTGGGCACCCATGAGTGTGTTCCCAGCCCCCGTGGGTGGGTCCCTGCCCTCATGGGTGCCCATGGGTGGGTCCCTGCCCCCCGGGAGTGGGTCCCAGCCCCCGTGGGCACCCATGTGTGCGTCCCCGTCTCCTGTGGGTGGGTCCCCGTATCTCGTGGGTGCGTCCCCGTTCCCAGTTGGCGCCCAGGGGTGGGTTCCCAGCCCCCGTGGGTGGGTCCCCGCCCCCCGTGGGTGGGTCCCTGCCCCCATGCATGCCCGTGGGTGGGTCCCCCTCCCCTGTGTGTGCCCGTGGTGGTTCCCAGCCCCCCTGGGTGGGTCCCAGCCCCCGTGGGCATCCATGGGTGGGTCCCCGTCTCCCGTGGCTGGATCCCGGCCCCCATGGTTGGGTCCCTGCCCCCCGGGAGTGGGTCCCAGCCCCCGTGGGCACCCATGTGTGCGTCCCCGTCTCCTGTGGGTGGGTCCCCGTATCTCGTGGGTGCGTCCCCGTTCCCAGTTGGCGCCCAGGGGTGGGTTCCCAGCCCCCGTGGGTGGGTCCCCGCCCCCCGTGGGTGGGTCCCTGCCCCCATGCATGCCCGTGGGTGGGTCCCCCTCCCCTGTGTGTGCCCGTGGTGGTTCCCAGCCCCCCTGGGTGGGTCCCAGCCCCCGTGGGCATCCATGGGTGCGTCCCCGTCTCCCGTGGGTGGGTCCCCGTATCTCACGGGTGGGTACCCGCATCCATTGTCAGCTCACTGCCCCACATGGGTGGGTCTCAGCCCACGCGGGCACCCATGGGTGTGTTCCAAGCCCCCATGGGTGGGTCCCTGCCCCCCGTGGGTGCCTGTGGGTGGGTCGCTGCGCCACGTGGGTGGTTCCCAGGCCCTGTGGCCACCTCTGGGTGGGTTCCCTACCCCTGTGGCTGGGTCCCCGCCCCATGTGGGTGCCCGTGCTTGGGTTCCCATTCCCCGTGGGTAGGTCCCTGCCCCCATGGGTGCCCGTGGGTGGGTCCCCCTCTCTCCCGTGTGTGCCCGTGGTGGGGTTCCCATCCCCCATGGGTGAGTCCCAGCCCCGATGGGTGGGTCCCAGCCCCCGCGGGCACCCATGGGTGGGTTCCCAGCCCCTGTGGCTGGGTCCCTGCCCCCCGTGGGTGCCCATGGGTGGGTCCCTGCGCCCGTGGGTGGGTGCATGCCCCCAGTGGGAGCCCGTGGGTGGGTCCCTGTCCCCTGGCAGTGGGTCCCAGCCCCCGCGGGCACCCATGGGTGGGTTCCCATCCCCTGTGGTTGGGTCCCTGCCCCCCGTGGGTGGGTTCCAATCCCCGTGGGCACCCATGGGTGGGTTCCCAGCCACTGTGGCTGGGTCCCCGCCCCCCGTGGGTGCCCGCCGTTGGGTTCCCATCCCCCGTGGGTGGTTCGCTGCCCTCATGGGTGCCCATGGGTCTGTCCCTGCCCCCCGGGAGTGGGTCCCAGCTCCCATGGGCACCCATTGGTGGGTTCACATCCCCTGTGGTTGGGTCCCTGCCCCCCGTGGGTGCCCGTGGCTGGGTCCCTGGCCCCCGGGAGAGGGTCCCAGCCCGTGTGCGCACTTATGGGTGCGTCCCCGTCTCCCGTGGGTGGGTCCCCGTATCTCACGGGTGGGTCCCCGCCCCCATTGTGAGCTCACTGCCCCACATGGGTGGGTCTCAGCACACGTGGGCACCCATGGGTGTGTTCGCAGCCCCTGAGGGTGGGTCCCTGCCCCCCGTGGGTGCCCGTGGGTGGGTCGCTGCCCCACGTGGGTGGTTCCCAGGCCCCGTGGCCACCCCTGGGTGGGTTCCCTACCCCTGTGGCTGGGTCCCTGCCCCACGTGGGTGCCCGTGCTTGGTTTCACATTCCCCGTGGGTGGTTCCCTGCCCTCATGGGTGCCCATGGGTGTGTCCCTGCCCGCCGGCAGTGGGTGCCATACCCCGTGGGCATCCATGGGTGGGTCCACGTCACACGTGGGTGTGTCCCTGCCCCCCGTGAGTGCTCGTTGGTGTGTCCCTGCCCCCCGTGAGTGGGTCCCCGTCCCCCTTAGGCGCCCATGGCTGGGTTCCCAGCCCGCGCGGGTGGGTCCCCACTCCCCGTGGGTGCCCGTGGTTGCGTTCCCATCCCCCGTGGGTTGGTCCCTGCCCCGATGGGTGCCCATGGGTGCGTCACTGGCCCCCGGCAGTCGGTCCCAGCCCCCGTGGCACCCATGGGTGGGTCCCCGTCTCCCGTGCGTGGGTCACCGCCCCCATGGTTGGGTCCCTGCACCTTATGGCTGGCTCCCGGCCCCCGTGGGCACCCATGAGTGTGTTCCAAGCCCCCGTGGGTGGGTCCCTGCCCCCCGTGGTTGCCCGTCGGTGGGTCTATGCACCACGTGGGTGCATCCCAGGCCCCGTGGGCACCCATGGGTGGGTTCCCTACCCCTGTGGCTGGGTCCCCGCCCCACGTGGGTGCCCGTCGTTGGGTTCCCATCCCCAGTGGGTAGGTCCCTGCCCTCATGGGTGCCCATGGGTGGGTCCCTGCCCCCCGGGAGTGGGTGCCATACCCCGTGGGCATCCAGGGGTGGGTCCATGTCACCCGTGGGTGAGTCCATGTCCCCCGTGGGTGCCCGTCGGTGTGTCCCTGCCTCCCGTGAGTGGGTCCCCGTCCCCCGTGTGTGCCCGTGGTGGGGTTCCCATCCCCCGTGGCTGGGTCCCCGCCCCCCGTGGGTGCCCGTCGTTGGGTTCCCATCCCTGCCACCTCTCAGGGCACTGCCTCCTGCCTGCCAGGGACAAGGCAGGGCAAGCTAGAAGGCACATCTCTTTCTGGTAAAGGTCCCCTGCACTGTCCCAGGCAGCGTGCACGCCCCCGCCCCGCCACACGCTGACTCACTGTATCTCCACGCGCATCGTGGAGCACAAGGCGAAGATCTGAAGAGCGCTCTGTAAGGCGTGAAGGCTCTCACAGGGCAGCTTTACTCCAGGGAGTCCAAACAGACAGAGGAACGTGCAGCCCTGCCAAGGACAGATGCAGCACGCCTTGCTACAATGCCCAAGAGGGAGTCGCTCCCTCTTGCTCGCTGCCCACCCTCTCGGGGCGCGGGGAGGCGATCGCTCCCCCACGCTCACTTTATCAAACAGGAGGACTTTGTTCACTTCAGCCTTGTGAGGACTGAGGATTTCTAGCGTCATCCTGCTGACGTTGTGGAGGATGGTGCACAGATCCACTGCGTTGATATCTGCAGCCAGCTGCAGGTGGACGAAGAGGCTGGTGACTGGCCGTAGCTCAGAGAAGAGGTCCAGCGGCACTCTGTCATCAAGCTGTAAGACAAGAGCACGACAGCTTCGCCATCCTGCTCTCCCGGGGGCTCGCTGCCCACACCAGATACCGAGGAAGAGCAGGCGTACTGGCAAGAGCAGGTACTACCGGAGGAAGGGATAATCCTCCTCCCGGTGCAAATGGCGGGCAGGCTGCCCAGCCTGCGGCAGGCAGATACTGAACCATAACACAAATGACAAAGGAGAGAAAGGCGCTCCGGTTACACCCCATCTTGGGACAGGCATGGACATGAGGGAAGACCCTCAGGGATGCTCTAGGCGCTTCAGGAGAATCTCCCTTTTAGCCCACCGCCACGTCCGCAGCACATCCAGAACCACACCCACGGAAAAGACGGAGCCGACGCAAGACCGCCTCCCGCCACCCGTCTCTCTCCGAGGACAACGCACGCAACGGTGCGGCACCGGTGCCCCTCGGCTCCGATTCCCTGCCATGTCGTCTCAGGGTGCGTTTTCTTTTGTTGGTCTGTTCTCGTGAGAACTCCATCTCTGCCACGCACCCCTTCTTCTGCCCTCCAAAAATGCAGCAGCCCCCCCGCAGTGGTGGCCTGGCCGTACCTTCCTGAGAGCAGCTTCTGGGATGTACTTCATAATCACCTCCTCCGCATCAGGATCAGTGGGCAAGAGAAGAGCAGGACTCGGGGCACCTGAGGAGAGAAAACGCAGGTGATGGCTGGGAGGATGGGACTACGAGGTGTTGGAAAGCAGGGGCCGGCACTGGAAATGGGGCAGAAAGAGTCTTGTGCGTTTGCTCGTGTTGCCACCTCCAGACGCTCAGGGCGGAGCTGTCCCCTGGAAGGAGGCGGCGGCAGCAGCGATGCCCCAGCTCACGCACAGGAGGACCAAAAGCACGAGTGCTGCCCGAAAGGGGGAAGAGGGTGGCGGTGCTTCCTCTCTGGCCCCCGAAGCGGCCAGGCCCCCCCCTTCCTCGGCAATCGCAGAACAAGGGGAAGGTTGCACTCACTTTCCTCTTCCGAGGGGCGACTCATTTGGCAGTGTACAAGCTTGCGTAAAGCGTCTTGGCATTCTGACTGAGACATCTGATCCATGCCTGTAACCTGAAGACACACAGAATGAAAGCACTGCCACTGGCCTCCCCAGCAGTCCCAGGGGACAGAGCCTGCCCTCCACCGTCACTGCCCAGGAAAGGGGAGAACAAGCCCACCCGGCGCGATGGGACTGCAGCGCTTCCTCAGAAGCACCGGAGCTGGGCAGGCATCCTCCAAGCATCCCCAGCTGTCAACAACAGCTCCGTGACCCACAGAGGACACTGCTGGTGGGCCCAAAACCCGTCCAGTGCCTCCCGACCCCTCACACCAAGCAAGCCCGGCCCACAGTTACCCCTGAGAGGGAAGGACAAGAGCTTCAGCCGCCTGCCCGCTTTCACAGCTACAACTGTGAGCCACATTCAGCTCCTCAGCCTTCTGACACCTCTCTCCTTTGTGGCCAGGTCCGGCTCCTCAGAATGGCTCTAGAGGCCGTCCCATCCACCTACCTTCACAGCTCTTTTGCCTTCAAGACGCTTGGTCCTGAGCCGGCGCTGCACACAGAGCTCCCAGGCGGTGGCTGAGAGGACAACTTCACCTGCATTCGCAAGCTCCTCGGCCTCACGAACTTCAGCCAGGGCCTGGCCATAGATACAGAAGTACTGCCGCCTCCCGTCTCCAGCAATCAGGAGGCTCATGGGCCCCGCAGAGATGCCTGGTGAGAGAGAGAGAGGGAGAAGCAGAACTGACACAGGGAACGTTTGGAGCTCTACAGTCCCCAGCATCTCAGCTGTTCAGAAGCTCATCTGAAGCCCAAGCGGGGAGACGGGCGTTGTGGAGGGGGAGGGCTTCCTACTCGGGGGGTACCGACACAGGTCCCTGAAACGGGGGTCTAGAAACGGACAAAGTCGACGTTGACAACGTGTCGCTGAGACGCGAGAGTGCCAGGCGTCTCACCCAGCTGCCCGTCCCAGACGCCCAGCAAACCAGCGGGCTTGAGCACCGCCTGCTCCGTTTACATGCAGGCAGGTTGGAGCTGTCTGCTGGAGACAACACAGCGGCCTGCAAAAGCCCTTCTCACAGCTGTAAGCAAAGCGGGGCCCTTTTGCTCTTTGTCAAAGGCAGGGGAGAATCCAGCAGGGGAAAGGATGCAAAGCTGCCCCAGCTGGAAAAAGGAAAGGCTAACTGCCTCCCCCAGACATCTGCGCTGAAGCAGCCATTCAAAGACCCCAATACTTGATCTGAGCCCCGCTCTGCCTTTAAGCTTCCTCTGCACCTGCAAAGGCACGCAAACCCAGCAGTCCTGGTCTCCCATCCCTGCTCCGACTACAGCTGGCCCCTTGAACGCTGGCAGGAGATGCTTTCCTTTGGCGCTAGCCCCAGCAGGGATCCCCGCGTTCCCTGCCGGTGCGAAGCACCCTGTGGCACGGCAGAGTGCCACGCATCTGCGCCTGGCACAGCACCCGTACCTATCTTCAGCTGGATCTTCAGACCCACGGGCGTGTCGCGACTCCCATACTTCTTCTGGATCTGCTGGCTACATTGCAGCACCAGGCTGATGGTCTTAGCCAGCTCCTGGAGCGATGTTCTCCACAGCACCAGCACAGCATCCCCTGGGGAAAGCGAGGGGAAGGCAAAGGCTCTGCCGAGACCTGACTCTCCCCGACCTACGCTCAGTGGCAGGGACGGCAGAAACCGCACAACGTGCGGAGGAAGATGGGCTCGTGGGAGGGCAGCGTCCTGGAGGACCACGCCCTGGGCGCCGGGCCACCTCTCCTCTCCCGGGCCAGCCACAGCAGCAGCCAGCCGGCGGCGGTGCCAGCCCCTGCCCCGAGCGCTCCTCTGCAGCTGCGGCACGCCAGGGACTCCTCCTCCCCTCGCGGCCTGGCAGCCCCAGCTCTGCATCACCAGGGCCTCCCTGCCCCTCGCTGCCACCCCAACACGCGCCTGGGGCTGCGCTTTCTAGGGGGTCTCCTCCTCTCAGTGCTTCCTTGCCCCCAAGGCCCTGCAGGCGGGGGCAGAGGGAGGGGAGCCACAGCCCTTGCAAAGCCAAACCGCAGGCAGGCCCGGGGGCAAAGGGAAGCCTGGGGAAAGGGCGCTGCAGCGGGGGGGGTGTGCGTGGCCAGAAAGCTGGCTCAAGGTGCTGCACAGAGCCTCTTGAGAAGGAGAGCAGAGCAAACGGCCGCCACATCAGTTAAATGCTGCAGATCAGTACGCGTGGGCATCATCGTCCCGAGTACGTACCGGCAAACTTCAAGATGTCTCCTCCAAAACTCAGCATCTCTGCGGACAGAGGGAGGAAAAGGAAGAGTCGTGCGGCCACCTTCTTCCAGAAGCCACAGAGCAAGCCCCTCTGCCCGGAGAGGAGCACCTGGGCGAGGGTGCACCGTGGGGCACAGCTCAGGAAAGCACCACTCCGGCCCGTCTCCCAGGCTCACAGTGGCCCCAGCCCTGGCACCCACACAGCAGGCAGGGCCTCGAGATGCCACCAAGTCTCGGAAAGGTGGAGGCTGGAAGGGACCTCTGGGGTCTGTCTGGTCCAACCACGCTGCTCAAGCAGGGCTGCGCGGTGCCAGCTGCCCAGGACGGTGGCTAGATGGCTTTTGAATAGCTCTGAGGAGGGCGACTCCACAATCTCCCTGGGCAACCTGGGCCACTGCTCAGTCACCCCCACAGTCAAAAAGTGCTTTCTGACGTACGGAGGGACCCTCCTGTGTTTCAGCGCGTGCCCACGGTGTGGCCTCTGCTGCTGACACTGCGCACCACTGGAAAGAGCCTGGCTCTGTCCTCCTTGCACCCTTCCTTCAGCTTTTAGACACATTCCTAAGATCCCCCTGAGCCTTCTCTCCTCTAGGCTAAGCGGTCCCAGCTCTCTGAGCCTTTCCTCGTAGCAGAGATGCTCCAGACCCTTCCTCACCTTTGAGGACTCCCTTGCTTTGCTCTACAAGTGCTGCTGAAGGGGTGGCCACGATGTGCTCACGGTCAGCTCGGAAGGGTCACGATGTCCCCTGTGCTGAGGGGCTCATGAGGGTCACACACAAACACACACACACATCAGCGCCAGCATCCTCGGGTCGCTTGCGCACTGGCACTTGCCGGATGCCCTCAGCCTGCTGGGGGCCCTAACGCATCACGGAGCCGGGTGTTCACGCCAGAGGCACAGAGGTGGCTGCTGAGAAAGCGGGGAGCAGAAAGGACCTGCGCTGGTCCCGACTCGCCAGGAGACCCTGGCTGCTCTGGCTGTTCCTCTGGGCCACAGAAAGCCCCAGCCCTTCCTCGGAGGCAGGACCAGGCTGCCCAGCATGTCGGCCTCCACCCTCCACGAGCAGCCTCACGGCCCAATGCCAGAGAGTCCGACAGCACGGCCCTTACCCTTCAAAATGTCACACATGTAGTAATTGAGGGTTTGCGCCAGCTCATCAGTGCCTCTCTCTGTGCTGCTCCGCTGGAGGAATTTCTCTGTCAAAGCAGTGAAACCTGTAAAAGGGACAGCCAGCAATCACGAAGTGCCCGTGTGGGCCTAAGGACCTGGCAGCCAGTTCCACGCTGTTCTCCAGGATGAACAACTCCAGCTCTTTCAGCCTTTCCTCATAGCAGAGGTCTTCCAGCCCTCTCATCATTTTTGTGGCCTCCTCTGGACCCTCTCCAGCACCTCCAGGTCCTTCCTGTGCTGAAGAAAAGAGCTACCATCCAGAGCTACCTTTCCGTGCCACCGCACAGTTCCACTACCAATGGTGTGCAGGGTCATCCATAAGGAAAATAATACAACCCACCAGCCTAGGAGTCAGACAGGTATGGAGGGAGGGCAAAAGGAAGGAGGAGGCGAGTACGTCAAGGGTGCAGAGAGGATGACGCGTGCTTGTCCAACTTAAAGCCAGCACCTACAGGGAGACCGCTGCCATGGCCTCCATAGAAGGACACAGTCCATTCCACTTCCCACCCACCACCAAGCTCTCTTGTGGTCGCACTATACACTTTTAAGTCCCTTTTAAGTTCTGTGTCTAATAGAAAACACCTGGCTAAGCCTGGGTGCCACCAGAAACACCCCAGCCTTCACTCTAGATTGTCAGCACATCAACATTCAGGGATGAGCACCAGCCACGTCCGTCGCCTTTGGGCATTCCCAAAAGCCAAGCCTGCTGGTGAAGCCCTTCCTCACAGCAGTCGTTCCCCATGGCGGACATCACCCCTCCAAGGAACAGAGGGGAAGAGACAGAGGCACACCCGCCAGAGGGACCCCAGTCCTGCTTGACTCCGGTGTGAAGCAACGGAAGCTTTTGGAGCAGGAGGTGCGGCACTGCTGTAAGCTCGGCCTGCCTGGCGTTCCTGGGGTGGCCATGGCAATTCTGTGCTACGGAGGGTGCCAGAAGCAAAGCTGCATCTGCAGAGCTCCTGCAGGTGACTGGAAGCTCCCGGAATGAAGCCCCTGCCATCCTGCAGGTCCCAAACGGAGCTGCAATTAATAGGTAAAGCCAAAGTGAGCTACAGCGGATGTGCGGGAACAGACTCCCCAGCCCGTAAGGCTGTAAAGTAGGTATGTTTATTCAGCGCTGAGCAGCACGGGGGTCATCCCGCCAAAGTCGTGCGCGCCCACGTGCTGGCTTGTCCCGGATTTATACGACAAAGTGTTACATATACATAAGGTTTCCCAATACGCCTACACATATGCACTGCCTGTCCCCGCTTCATACTAAAATTCGCCCCCAGAGGTCGTTTCCATAAACCCCTCCCAACTGCGCTTGCGCGGTGCCTCCTGGTGGGGGTCGCGGGGGGTCGTGGGGATGAAGGCTGAGGACTCTTCCTCCTCACCGCTGGTAACCCCTTGTTCTTGTGCAGACTCAGTTGCTCCTTGACTCTTGTCCAAGCTGCAGGGTCGGTTTCAGCTGGTTTTTAGGACAAGTTGCTGTTCTGATCAGGAACTGTCCTTCGCTGAGAGATTGCAAGACTTCAATCCTTTTGTACAATAGGTAAACTTTTGTAGTTACACTCTAAAGCCCCTTTGGTTAAGCCCCTTTTCACAGCGAGCGGCTGTGTGGGGCTTAGTTGCCGGCTGGCATTAAACCACGACAGAAGCGCAGAAGACAACCTCCAGATGCAAACCTTTCTCCTGCCAAAGCCCTTGGTAGGCAGCTGGAGGGGACGAACCCAAGGAATTCTTCCGCCAGAAGGAGCGCGGCCAGCTGGAAGGGCAGAGGAGCAGACGTACGACCTGCCTGCGTGCTGTGTCCCCACATTCTTCCCCCGTCTCTGCGGCGCTGCTTATAGACCATAATTGCTTGCAGAGTTTTGGCACTGACACGGGGGCAACGCTAGGCACAAGGGTGTGTTGTTTCACGCCCCCCGATGAGCTCAGTCAAGGCAAAACCTTTGGAGATACCTGCCCAAAGTCCCCTGGGCGTCTGGGGCGTTTCCTGTCACCCTGGCCTTATTAAACAGGTTTCTCCTCCCCTTTAGCTGGGGAAAGGTGGGGAGCAGCAGTAGGCGGCTGACCGTACGTGGGTGGTGAGGAACAAGAGCAACAGAGAGGGCTAGGCTTTGAGAGGGTCTCTGGCTTTAATGTGACCTCCAATCAGCAGCGTCTTCAATCACGACTCTGCACCTGCGAGAGAGCTGTAGGCATCACAGCTGGAGCCACGGTAGCCCTCAACAGAAAGAAGACAACAGCGTGTCTTTTCGTGCCTCAGAAAGAAAGGCCCGACAAGAAAGGTCTTCCAAAAGGAGATGTTTAATGAGAGAACTTCATTTCCCCCCTTCTGTTCTAACGCTGTCTGTGGTGGGAGTCTGCCGCCTGATAGGCGTCTGCTGCCCTGTCCGTGTTGGCCTTCATGCGCGCTGCCAGGCGGGAGAACGTCCGTCCGCTGGAAGTGCCCTCCAGGCTGAAGAGGTGCTCCAGTAAGGAAAGGCAGCAGCTCTGCCGCAGCAGCCAGGCGAGCCTCTTCCTCCTGCCACACAAGAGAAACTGCTGGGCCCCGAGGCACCGGACACCTGGCCCGGAGGCAGGGTGGCCGATCAGCCAGGAGACACCTCCCTGGAAGAAAGGGAGCTGCTGGAGCGAGGGCTGCTGGAGCGGAAGGGGGCAAACAAAGAAGTGCTGCTGGGGGAAGCTGACCGCTCGAGGGGGCGTCTTGGCACTACAGCGCCGGGGGGGCACCAAGCAAAGCCGGGAATCGGCAGGAAAAGGGGCATCGCCCTCGGAGCTTCCTCACCCTCACACCTCCCCTCCACCTACTGCTCCTTCCCCATGTCCTGCTCCTGCCTCCAGACCCCCTGCCCCTCTTCAGCCTCTGCTCCCTGCTTACAGCTCTCTCTTCCCAGCCACCCCCAACCCCCTGCCGCAGCCAACACCTGCCGGCAGACGCATCCCCAGCTGCAAGCTGCTTTTTGCCCAAGGGCGTGCTTTGTTCCCATGACTGCGCAGGGAGGGAGGGAGGGAGTGTGGGGCTCTGCAGTTCCCTGTTCTACCCGCACATGGCTCCTTAATGCCTCCGTCCGGCGAAGGCCTATGCGTCTGGTTAGGCGCGGCCTCAGGTCCAGGCAGGTCTGGGCCCGGACGCCTGCGACCGGGCAGGACATGGCTCTTCCTCCCCTGAGCTCTCAGTTCTGCTTCTCACCGGGCCTCCTGCGGAAGGGAGGATGCTCTTCTGGCAGCAAAGGCGGCACACGGCAACTTTTCCACCTGAGACTTGACAAAGGCTCCAACGGAGGTCCGGGGGAACTGCCTTCTGAGCAGGCGCAAAGCCTCCCTGATCATTTTCTTTGCCAGCTTCGCGTGTCCCATACGACAGCAGACCTGCACGGGGAAAGGGAAGCATCCCGATGTGGACGAGTTGCCCAAGAGCCTGCAGGAATCCGCCAGTGGCGGGAGAGGCCGGGGATATCCCCTGCAACCGGGGAAGACATCCAGCCCTGTCCCCCAGGAGATCCCTCCAGACCTCCCCGTCTCTTTACCTCCCCTTTGAGGCTGAAGAAGGTGGCCTCTTCAAAGCAGGCTGTCCCATTCCCATCCGCTTTCTTCTCTAGTGAGTTCCTCAGGACCTCCGCTTCATTCAGCTTCAGCAGGGCCTTGCGCAAGCACACAGAGAGCAGGTGAGCGTGGGCGCAGAGCCCGTGGCCAGCCTCGTCCTCCCCCGTTGCCTCTGGCATCTGTCTTAAGAGGGCCTGTTTCTGCCCCTGCTGATGCCCGCCCAAACGCAGTCCCGCTGGCTCAGAGCACAGGCACCAGGGATCCTTCTGCCCGCCTCCCTGCTAACGCCCCTGGTGCTAAGGGCACGGTGCCCTGTGTCTCTTACTGCACAAGAGGCAAACCAGAGGCGAAAGTCAGGGTCCGACCCCAGCGGTTCCCTTCCAAGGCCCTGCGAAGGCACGCCCTATTGCAACGGGGAAGTTGTCCTGCCCAGAGCCAGGCGCCTGAGAGGACTCCACGCGCAGCGGGTGCTGGCAAGCAGGGCAACTCACCATGTAGCTGTTGGAGACGTGCAGGTAGGCAGCCGCACACTCCAGAAGGTAGTAGAAGGCTCTGGCAGCGTCGCCCATTGCCATGTAGTGGCGAGCCAAAGGCACAAGCACCGATTCCACGATGGCTTTGCATTCACACGAGCGCGTGCCGCTGTGCTGCCCCTTGGTCTTGCTGGGCAGCTCAGCTGTCTGTTCGCTCTTTGCCAGAAACCACCCTGCCGCACTAGTCAGGGGCCAGTGCCCAGGGGAAGAAGAGAGCAAAGAAGACACGGCCGTCACTTGTACTGCTCTTTCTCCCCCCAGAGACGGCATCAAAAGCCCTTTGTTCAAAGCAGAGCACGAGGCCACGGGCAGGCGTGACTCCTACGGGTGCTTTGTAGGTAGGGAGAAAAAGACAAGCTGGGCTTTCTGTCACCTCCCACAGGCAAACCACCCGAGTCCCTGGGGTGGCTTTTGCCCTGCACATTTTGCAGCACTGCTCTAGGAACTGGGAAGCAAGGGCTGCTCCAGTGGAGTGTGACGACCGCTCTGAGCCCACGGGCTGCCTCGAGCACTCCCTCCTCTCCATGGCCATCTCCTCCCAGCTCCCACCCCACAGAAAGCCTCTTCCCTAAGCTAGGCTCACAACCGGCAGCCAAATGCCAGCGCGTCCTTTGTCTCCTCTGGAGACCCTCAGCTCACTGGCTTCAAAAAGAATCAAAACCTTGTCCGCTCACCCAACATCCTCCTCCGGGAAAGCCTGCTGCTGCTGCAGAGCATCTGCAGCACCTGCAAAGAAAACGGGGGGCTAGAGACCTCCTCGCCTACCCTGGGCTAAGAGCTGCTCTCCCTTTCCCAGCAGGCTCGCAAGGAGCCTTGCAAGGGTCCCGACGCACTGAGGAAAGACTGTAGCGGTCGTCCTCACCGCCGGGGCTCATCCCTAGCAGATCTACTCCCACCCGATGCCCAGCACACACCCCTGGGCTCCTGGAGGGCCCGGGCTGCGGAGCATGGCGCGCAGCATACCCTCAGTGGCGCGGGTCCTGTCCCTCTTCAGCCGTTCTCCTGCCAGCACCAAGGCCTCCCAGCTGCGTGAGTCGCCCTGGTCAGCAGGGCCCTGACAGCTCCCTCCGTCCTGGGGGCTGGTGGCGGCGAAGCGGTGGAAGGCAACAAAGTCCCCTTGGCTGCAGCTCTTGCACTTGTGCGCGTGCTGCTCCAGGAAGGCGGCACACTTGCGGTGCAAGACCACCCGCTGTTTCTCGGGCCACAGCTCGTAGGCAGCCTCCCGCAGCAGCGGGACACAGAAGGCCAGGACGCCAGACTGCTGCTCCGCGGTCTTCTTGCTGGGAGAGGGCCTCTCCGCACCTGCAAGGCAAAGGGCCTTTGCATCAGCCAGGGCTGGGGCCACGGCTCAGGGCCGTCCCAGCCGGGGCACCAAAGTCGTGCCTTGGTGCGCATCCTTGGCAGCGAAGCAGCGCTGCTGCACACCGAGCCTTGCAGCGTGGGGCGAAAGGGCCCGGCTGGCCTTGCTGATGGTAGCACCGCCCTGGGACACAGCGCTCAGCTGCGCTCCAGGCGGGACCTGGGGACGTCGCCACCAGCCGAAGGAGGCCTCGGCTAGCGCTTTCTCCCCGCTCTTGGCAAGGCAGCCCCCGGCCTCCTGAGCTTCCCCTCCCTGCGCCACAGGGGAATCCAAGCTGAATAAGAGCCTGTCGAAGGCCTTGGGGCACTCTGGAGGGCATCTTTGATCCGGATGCGGCAGGCGGCTGGGAGAGGATGACAGGGATCCCTACGCCCTCCCGTGCCTGCGCTGCGAGCAGCGCTTGGAGGCAGGGGAGCAGGGGCACTTGGGACGGCTGGTGGGAACTTCCCTCCAGCGCAAAGCGAGCGTGCTTTGAGATTGACTTGGAAGATCTTTGAACAACCCGTCCCCAACAGCCATGCCTGCCTGAGCTCTGCCTACCCAGCAGCAAGGGGGACGCGCACCGTGCCCTGGGGAGCCCCGCCAGGACACAGCTGGGAGCTGCCTTGTCCGCCTTACTGCTACCACTTACTGCTCTCCGCCTCCGGGGAGGTGGCTGGCCCCGTGGGAGGATCCTGGACACCTCCTGGCACCTCTGGGTTTTTCAGCCACTTCAGGATGTTGTCGTGCACCAGCATGTCCAACAAGCAATTCATCTTGTGCCTGAAGCCCGTGGGCAGGATGTGCGACAGCAGCTGGGTGGTAAACACTGGCCCGATGACAGCTGCAAACTTCAGAAGCATCCGCTTCAGCGGCTTTATCTGGTCCAGCTGAGCCAGCACAATCTCTGTCAAAAAGAAGCAACGCGTCTCTCTCTTGCCTCTTCCCCATGCTGAGGCTGGAGTGGCTGGAACGGTTCCGCACATGACACGGGCTAGACTTTGGCCTCCTCTCCTCGGGACCGCGCCTGCTGGGCAATAGCAGCCCGGGGCAGGCGTCTTCAAAACGGCTCCGCTCCTGGTGGAATCGCAGGCCAGGGGAAAAGCGAGACGCTCAAACAAACACTCCCCCACCAAGGGTGAGGAGGGCAGGATCCAGCAGGCACCTGCATCCCGTGCCGTGCCCTACCAGATCTGGAGTAGGTTTTTGCCCAAGAGTGCACGCAGGGAACAGAGAACTTTCCCCCCCTCAGAGGGGGACTCAGAGCTCCCCACAATGGATATCTTAAGTATTCCTTTCTTTCCAAGCCAACCCACAGCAAAAAAAAGGGATTTGGTTAGGATGAAGTGCCTTGAGTCCAGCATTAGCTGGGGAGCTTCCCAACAGAACAGGGAGGTAGAAGCCACGTTCCAAGTTGAATCAGAGGCAAGGCAAAGACTTTTCCCAGCAAAGGCTTTGTTTCTCTGAGGAAAGGGAGTCATTTTAGTGTTGCACCAATAACCCTTTCCCTCCTGCCTGCTGCTGGAGAGCAGCCAGCAGGCTCACAGCTGGTCCGCAGCCAGGAGGGGAAAACGGCTGCCCGCAGCCCCAAGCCTGTTTCTGGTGGGACCGGAGCCACCTTCCCAGCAGAGCCCCCAGGCTGAGAGGGTGACTCTGCAGCACCCAGATGCCCAGCCTCCCTCTAGCTGATGCCCCGGGAAGGGGCCCCGGCACAGCCGCCAGCCGGCAAAGCGGCGCTCGGCCCCTCACCTTTCAAGGTGGCAGGCAGCACGGTGTTCTCCAGGTTCACGTCTGGTCTGACGACGCAGACCCTGCCGTCGTTCCCCGCGCCGGAGCTCGAGGCTGCTGCGAGGGCTGAAGCCTCGGCCGCAGAAGCTGGGTGGAGCAAGAGAGCACAAATAAGGCAATTTGCAAAGTGACTTGCAGCTTGCAAACCTTTCAAAACGCACCCGAGATGGGACAGGTCCCACCTTGCGTGGTCCAGTGCGGGCGCATGGACCTGCCTGCGCTGAACGTGGCCATTAAGCAGAGCAAAACAGTTCCCAGTGCGAGCGCCTCTTTGCGTAGCCCTCCCAAAGGCGTTCTGCCTTCAGACCCGCTTTCCCAAAGAGTCCTTCGGTCACAGCTTCCAGACTTCCCGGGGGGCGACGGAGCGCCCCGGGACAGAAAGCAGCAGCATTGCTGCCTTTGACAGCGCTACCTCCACGCCCAGGGAAATTGCTGGTGATAATGCAAAAGGTAGCGTCCGTCCTGGCTCTTCCCCAGGCCACGGCGCTCCGGCTGGCACTGCTCTCTCGGTGGCGTTACCGCTGCTTTCTTCCATGACCAGCACCCTTGTGGGGATTTATGGCTTTGGATTCAAGTTTCCCGGGCCTGTCCCTCACCTCAAGCTGGGATTTGTTCTCAAGTGAGCTGGCGTTTGGCCAAGGTTACTTGCGTGCCCATTAGAATGCTTAAGATATACCAGGAACACATGCGCTCTGGAACCATTTCCCCTGTGTTTTAGCCCCCCAGCCCCCACCCCAAGAATTCAGGCCCCTCCGAGCCACCACAACTCGCTAGTCCCCGCTTTGGCTGTCCCAACAGCAAGGCTTGCAGGAGCCCACGCCTCCGCCACACCAAGTTCTGCACTGCTGCAAGAGCCGACTCTGCCAACATCCACGGGGGAACAACGGGGCAAGACCGTGCTGCGGACAACGCGCCACAGCAACTCGCTAGTCAGCAGCAAAGATGCTTACTGATCAGGCTCTCCCAGTTGTCCTCTGCTTTTACACCCCGCCTCCGGGTGCGGAACAAGAGCACGTCGTTGCAACGAAGCCAGCGCAGCAGCTCCTCGCAGTAATAGGGGATCCCCGAGCTTCTTTGGATCAGGAACCTGGACAGGAGTAGATCCGGCAGTGAGCAACACAAGGAAAGTAAGGCGCAACACAGTTCAGGTGGGCGGCGAGGCACTCGAGCCTAACAGGGCAGCCAGCATCTTCGTCACAGCTACACCTCACTTTTGAAAGGGACGGTTCTCCCACTGGCTTGGGCTTTTTGGCCCCCGTGAACCTCCAGCCTTCGCTGAAGTCCACGGGAGAAGCATTGCGCACGATGCCCAAAGCACAGAGCAGCGAGCCCTGCCTTTCCTCTCCTCAGGAGCCTAGCTCCTCCCTGGCAGCAGGCCGGACCTCTGGCCCGGCGAATCTCCCCCACAGCCTGGCCACCCAGACCAAGGCCTTTTCACAGCCCGGCCACGCTTGGGTTCGAGACTCTTCCTCCCTTCCTCCCTCCCTGTGCAAGAGCGAAGGGCTGACAGCTCCCACACGCTGTGAATAGGGGATTGCCCGCTCTCAGCTCACACCTGCCAGGGCGAGGCGTAACAAGCAGCCCACGGCCGCTGCTCGCTAGAGCCAGCCATGCTTCTAGCGGCCCTGCGCTCCCTCTCCTGGGGGGTTGATTCCCTCCCATGGTCTGCATAGGTTCAAGCCCTCTGGAAGAGCTCCTCGAACTTACCTCGCTAGATCCCTGGCGATGCTGACCACTCCAAGGGCCTGGCAGACCTTCTGCACCACAGCGGAAGGTTTCAGCTCGGCCAGATGAAGATAGGCGATTTCCTGGGATGTTGCGTTGCCTGCTGCGGCTTTGCAAAAGCTCTCCATTCTCACGCAGCCTGGAGCTAAGCTCATGACCATGAAGTGGGAGACATTTTGGAGCGCACGTGACATGAGAGACCAGGAGGCAGGGTCGATGAAATGGGCGTTGTCGATGACAAATATGCCAAATTCTCCTCCAATGACCTGAAAAAAGCAGGTTGTTCTGAGGGGAAGCCGGTGGATTCTCACGGGTCTTCCAGGGGAGGAGATTTAGCCTCTGTCTCTTGAGAGGATGCTCGGAGGTCTCTCCCCAACCACTTCCCTGCTCAGAAGCTTACCGACTCTTAATTTCTTTGAGACTTGAAGGTCACACCTAGCATCACTTGCCCTGCACAAGGAGGGAGCTTGGGCAAGGGAACGCAGAAGACATCGTTCCTCCTCCAGGGCCACTTTCCAGGAAGAAAATTATTGGGTGTGTTTTTCCCGGCGGCTCACACTGCTGTGGTACAGAGCCCAGAGGCAGCAGGGCTGTTGTCCTTCTCTGACCCAGGAGGAAGGAAGGAAGGAAGGCGAAACGCTCACCTTCTCAAGCACCTTCACCCACGTCGAGCACAGTTCTGCTTTTCTTTGCATTTCACACATCTCGCGAACCTTGTCCGAAACGGGAAACTGGCCAGAAAAGCAGCAGAGTCAGGGAGCAACATCACGCCGGGGCTAGGCACACCTACCCGCCAAGCAAGGGCGCCGAGCAAACCGCCACTGCTGGCCTCGGCACCTTAACTCTCCCCAACAGAGGTGCAAGGAGCCCCACTGGGGCCTTCACCTAGAGCCTAAAGCAGAGGCCCTCTGCTGAGGGTGTCTGGCAGAGCTGGGGCTTGGGGGTGGCCTCAAGAGCTGCTTCTCTGGCTGCGGGAATCTTGGGCTGGCTGGAGCAGACCACTCGCACACCGGTGACCTCAGCACGAGGTCAGCAACAGCCTCTCTCCAATGCCACTTCCAGGGTGCTGAACAAGGCAGCGGGCACTGCCGCATGCAGCGCGGGACATGAACTCGGCACAGAAAGCGAGCCCCCCGGGCCCGGCAATGGGAAACGTGTGCTATGACCCCTGCGACTCCCACCCCCGAGCTAAGGCACTCCTCCCAGCAGCGTGCCCACACGACGTCAGACCCAGAAAAGCTGAGGAGAAGGCCTTCTCCAGGGCCAGAGAGGCCTCTCGCTCTCACCTGGACAAGGAAGCTGTCGTTGAGGAGGCAATAGCTGCTCTCTTCGATTGCCCCTCGGAGCTCTGTCCGCAGCACGCGCTGCTTGTCGCTGCAGTTTTCACAGTCCTGGAGGCCCAGGGCCCTGGCCACCAGCGTAGAGACGGCAGAGAAGGACTGCCTGACGTTGACCTCTAGCAGCTCCATGGCAACCACCCTGCCGTGCAAAAGCAAAAGGGACTGAGATCCCCAACAGCCCAAGCCTTCTGGACAAAACGGGTGGAGATGTCCTTGGCGGGGGCTCTTCTGCCACCCATCCCAAGGTGCTTCCCAGAGAAGGCCAAGCTTCTCACTCCTCGTACGAGAAAGGGCACAGAGGGGCGCTTGCTGCCAAGGCACTGGGAGAGCCGGGTCGAGAGCCCGTGTCTCCGCAGCGCCGGCCCAGCTCTCGCTACGTCCCCGCTGCAGAGGAACTGACGGGGCTAAGAGGCAAGGATGGAGCGAGTGGTGAGTTTGCCTTTGGGCTCCAGACCTCAGCAGTCTGCCTGCCAGACCGCAGGAAGGCTTTTCTGCCCCAGCGCTCCTCCTGGGAAACAGGCAGAGGGCAAGCAGGGCTTCTGAGACAGGCCACTGTGCTGTCTGTTGGGTCTGGAGTCGGATGAAAAGCCCTGAGCTTGGGCTCTTTCCTTCCAGCTGTGCCCAGCCCAGAGGTGAGGAGGAAAGGCCATGGCTCAAGAAGCCACCGCCAGCTCCCCGAAGAGCTGGCAGAGCACACGGGAGCTCCTAGGGAGTGTCTCCAGGAGGCTTTTTGGGGAGGCTGCAGTCCAAGGGCCAGGCGCACCGGCAGAGGGGCGGGAGCGTTCCATGGCTGTCAGGGGACGGGCAGGGGCAGTGTCCCAAAGCTACACATTCAAAACCCGTACGTGTGGCCAGCAGCCTGGCCTAAATAGGCCAGTTCAGTAAGTAAGTGGCTCTTCCCGGAGCCCATCGTGCCCTCAAATGCCAGGATGTGCCTTTGTCCTAAATCCTCATAGGCTTTCAAGCAGCTGACAAAGAGGTCAATCTCCTTCTCCCGACCTGTGAAGACAAACAAGAAAACGAGCTGCTGGGGCGTGCCGACAAGCAAAGAGTCGCCCCTCGTGCTGGCACCCTCCACCGCAGCTTCCCTCCCCGCCACCACAGCCGCCAGCCTGCCTACACCCAGGCCTCCTTCCCGCCCGCTCATCCCAGCTTTTGTACCTCTGCCTTCCTGGGAGCGGCAGCGGGACCCCCTGCCCGCCTGCCCCACGGCACACCTCCCGTGCCCTCTTCCCCGCCTGCCCCCCTCCCAAAGGCCCAGAGATTCAGCCGGCCCCGTGCAACTCCCCACAGTGATCCAGCACCAGACTGGAAGGGATGCTTTGAGTCGCTGCAGGCAGCTGCGTCCCAAACGGACTCAAAGCATCTCCTCACCGCACCATGAGCCACAGAGCACTTCCCAGTAGCTAAGGCAGCGTCTTCAGGCCTGGACTGGTTTGGGCTGGGCTAGAGTTAATTTTCTTTGGTAATAGCTCGTGTGGTGCTATGTTTTGGACGGCTGACCAAACATCGGTGGGGCTAACACAACGATGTTTTAGTTATTGCAGAAGAGCGCTTGCGCAGCGTCAAGGCCTTTTCCGTTTCTCACGCCGCCCCGCCAGCGCGCAGGCTGGGGGTGCGCAAGAAGCTGGGAGGGGGCACAGCCGCGACCGCTGACCCCGACTGCCCAAAGGCCTATTCCACACCATAGGACGCTGTGCTCAGCAAGAAAAGCTGCGGGAAAGAAGGAGGAAGGGGGGACGTTCGGAGTTACGGCGTTTGTCTTCCCGAGGCACCGTTACGCGTGATGCTTTCCTGGAAATGGCTAGACACCTGCCTGCCGACGGGAAGCAGGGAACGAACGCCTGAGTCTGCCTTGCGCGCATGCGCAGCTTTTGCTTTACCTACGAAGCTGTCTGTATCTCAGCCCACCAGCGTTAGGGCCGCTGCAGGCAACACCATCCCTGGCAAAAGCTTCTCCCTTCCCAGCGTGGCACTAAAAGTTACCAAGGGGAAGAACCCGGGGTTCAGAAGAGCAAGGCGTTCTCTACCTACCCAGCAAGGGGACGTACTCTGACCTCTCCTTGGTAAGACCCATGCCAAACATGCTAGAAGCAGGGCAAAAGAAAACACAAGTCAATTAGCTGGCGAGAAGCAGCCTGGCCTGGAGGGGCAGGGCGTGCTCCTCGGGTACCTGCTTTTCTTTCGAGCAGCGTGTTATTCTCTGCACGCTCCCCCAGCCAAAGTTCAGGCTGCACGCTAGGACAGCTTCAAGCATACCGAAGCCCAACGGCCATGGCGGGACGGGAGAACGTATCGAGAGCCCATCACCAGAGGCCAAACCCAGAGAAACCGGAGACACGCAAAAGAAGCCAGGCCGTGTTGTTGGCTAGCAGACAGCTCTACCCCATTGGCCAACAAAAACAAGTGTCTTGGAAAGAAGGACTTGTGTCCCTGAATGGGTGGGGATGCCAAGCACCCGGCACCTTTGGCTCAAGTCTTCCTGTAGCTTCCAAGAGATGGCAATGTTAACGTTCAAACCGTCATCCAAAGAGGTGGTCAAATCCTGGCTCAGAGGAAGAGCCGGAGACTTCAGCAGGAAGACAGGAGGAAGAGTGGCCCGTTAAGTCCCCGTGTCCCCATGGGAAACTGGACTGGTTGGCCTGTGCCGGAGGTGAGGCACAGGCCATGGACACGGACATGGACAACATGGACTGGCCTAAAACTTCCCGCTCAGAAGCAGCCGGGACAAAAGCCTCCTTGGGCACGTGGTGGAGCAAGCACAGTCAAAAGCCATTTGTACAGAGCCTGCGAGGCCAGGTTGCGTCTACCGAGACAGACGAACCTTCTCCATCCCTGTGGCTTCGCTCCCGCCCTCTCAGCAGCAGGAGACAGCAGGGGAGAGAGGCAAAAAGCCTCCCACGCCAGGGCTTCCGACCGTCTCAGCCAGAGGGAGGGGAGAGCAGCTTGGTCTCTCTCTGCAGGACTCCTCTTTGCAGGCCAAGGCTGCGCCTTTGGTGCCACCGTCCCCTCAGGCAGCCCTCTCAGAGGACCCTCACCTCTCCTTGGTGATCCCCACGTATTGATAGAGAGTGCCAGCATGGCTAACGCCTTTCATCTCTCTCTCCGGCAGCTCCTTGAAGCAGCAAGGGGGCAGCCGAGAGGCGGCGTAGGTCACTGCATCACAGGACACCAGCCCAGGGTAGTGCACCATCATCCGGGCTGCCAAATTCACCTTCTGGCCAATGGCTGGAGACAGAGAGAGGGAGAGCACGTGTTGCTGGACCTGTGCCACCAGCCCTGCGGTGCCCTTCCAGGCCAAGGGCTGCCTCGCCTCCGGCACAGGCCAACCCCACAACGGGGTCAGCAGAACCCAGGGGAACAACCGGCCACGGAGCCCCTTCTCCCGCCCCGCGCCAGGACCGGCGCTGCCTAGGCCCCTCCTGGCCGGCTGCTGGGCAAGCCCTCTCCCAGCGCGCCTTCCTCTTCCAGACTGCTGTGCTTAAGCAGGCCCACGCCAGCCTCCCGCGCCTCTGACACACGCCTCGTACCTGTGTATTCATGCCTCCGAGGGTGGCCAGTGACTCCGCAGAACACCGTCCCGCTGGTCACCGCAACAGACACCGCCCTGGCACATCGGGAAACAGAGTGGCTTCAGCAGCGCGCCAGGCGCGGTCCTGCCCACCCAGCTTCATCCCTTCCCGCACCTCCCCTCGGCGCTAGCCTGGGCCGCCTGCTGTCCTGCCCTGCCGGCACGGGTCTTGGGGCCATGGAGAGCTCGGGGGCGCAACATACCCATGTTGCAAGGGACAAGGGACAGGGGTAGAGCGCACGCAGGAAGTTTTGGACACTTCCCCCGAGGCCACGTTCCCTGAGCTGCGACCTGCAGCAGGCCGCAGCCCTCTCGTGAGCAAAGAGGGAGGGAAGGTGGCGCCCACGATGTCACCACCTGTGGCGACAGAAACTTGACCTCAGGTGGCTGGGCCCTGCCACCTCTCAGGGCACTGCCTCCTGCCTGCCAGGGACAAGGCAGGGCAAGCTAGAAGGCACATCTCTTTCTGGTAAAGGCCCCTTGCACTGTCCCAGGCAGCGTGCACCCCCCCGCCCCGCCACACGCTGACTCACTGTATCTCCACGCGCATCGTGGAGCACAAGGCGAAGATCTGAAGAGCGCTCTGCAAGGCGTGAAGGCTCTCACAGGGCAGCTTTACTCCAGGGAGTCCAAACAGACAGAGGAACGTGCAGCCCTGCCAAGGACAGATGCAGCACGCCTTGCTACAATGCCCAAGAGGGAGTCGCTCCCTCTTGCTCGCTGCCCACCCTCTCAGGGCGCGGGGAGGCGATCGCTCCCCCACGCTCACTTTATCAAACAGGAGGACTTTGTTCACTTCAGCCTTGTGAGGACTGAGGATTTCTAGCGTCATCCTGCTGACGTTGTGGAGGATGGTGCACAGATCCACTGCGTTGATATCTGTAGCCAGCTGCAGGTGGACGAAGAGGCTGGTGACTGGACGTAGCTCAGAGAAGAGGTCCGGCGGCACTCTGTCATCAAGCTGTAAGACAAGAGCACGACAGCTTCGCCATCCTGCTCTCCCGGGGGCTCGCTGCCCACACCAGATACCGAGGGAGAGCAGGCGTACTGGCAAGAGCAGGTACTACTGGAGGAAGGGATAATCCTCCTCCCGGTGCAAATGGCGGGCAGGCTGCCCAGCCTGCGGCAGGCAGATACCGAACCATAACACAAATGACAAAGGAGAGAAAGGCGCTCTGGTAACACCCCATCTTGGGACAGGCATGGACATGAGGGAAGACCCTCAGGGATGCTCTAGGCGCTTCAGGAGAATCTCCCTTTTAGCCCACCGCCACGTCCGCAGCACATCCAGAACCACACCCACGGAAAAGACGGAGCCGACGCAAGACCGCCTCCCACCACCCGTCTCTCTCCGAGGACAACGCGCGCAACGGTGCGGCACCGGTGCCCCTCGGCTCCGATTCCCTGCCATGTCGTCTCAGGGTGCGTTTTCTTTTGTTGGTCTGTTCTCGTGAGAACTCCATCTCTGCCACGCACCCCTTCTTCTGCCCTCCAAAAATGCAGCAGCCCCCCCGCAGTGGTGGCCTGGCCGTACCTTCCTGAGAGCAGCTTCTGGGATGTACTTCATAATCACCTCCTCCGCATCAGGATCAGTGGGCAAGAGAAGAGCAGGACTCGGGGCACCTGAGGAGAGAAAACGCAGGTGATCGCTGGGAGGATGGGACTACGAGGTGTTGGAAAGCAGGGGCCGGCACTGGAAATGGGGCAGAAAGAGTCTTGTGCGTTTGCTCGTGTTGCCACCTCCAGACGCTCCGGGCGGAGCCGTCCCCTGGAAGGAGGCGGCGGCAGCAGCAATGCCCCAGCTCACGCACAGGAGGACCAAAAGCACGAGTGCTGCCCGAAAGGGGGAAGAGGGTGGCGGTGCTTCCTCTCTGGCCCCCGAAGCGGCCAGGCCCCCCCCTTCCTCGGCAATCGCAGAACAAGGGGAAGGTTGCACTCACTTTCCTCTTCCGAGGGGCGACTCATTTGGCGGTGTACAAGCTTGCGTAAAGCGTCTTGGCATTCTGACTGAGACATCTGATCCATGCCTGTAACCTGAAGACACACAGAATGAAAGCACTGCCACTGGCCTCCCCAGCAGTCCCAGGGGACAGAGCCTGCCCTCCACCGTCACTGCCCAGGAAAGGGGAGAACAAGCCCACCCGGCGCGATGGGACTGCAGCGCTTCCTCAGAAGCACCGGAGCTGGGCAGGCATCCTCCAAGCATCCCCAGCTGTCAACAACAGCTCCGTGACCCACAGAGGACACTGCTGGTGGGCCCAAAACCCGTCCAGTGCCTCCCGACCCCTCACACCAAGCAAGCCCGGCCCACAGTTACCCCCGAGAGGGAAGGACAAGAGCTTCAGCCGCCTGCCCGCTTTCACAGCTACAGCTGTGAGCCACATTCAGCTCCTCAGCCTTCTGACACCTCCCTCCTTGGTGGCCAGGTCCGGCTCCTCAGAACGGCTCTAGAGGCCGTCCCATCCACCTACCTTCACAGCTCTTTTGCCTTCAAGACGCTTGGTCCTGAGCCGGCGCTGCACACAGAGCTCCCAGGCGGTGCCTGAGAGGACAACTTCACCTGCATTCGCAAGCTCCTCGGCCTCACGAACTTCAGCCAGGGCCTGGCCATAGATACAGAAGTACTGCCGCCTCCCGTCTCCAGCAATCAGGAGGCTCATGGGCCCCGCGGAGATGCCTGGTGAGAGAGAGAGAGAGGGAGAAGCACAATTGACACAGGGAACGTTTGGAGCTCTACAGTCCCCAGCATCTCAGCTGTTCAGAAGCTCATCTGAAGCCCAAGCGGGGAGACGGGCGTTGTGGAGGGGGAGGGCTTCCTACTCGGGGGGTACCGACACAGGTCCCTGAAACGGGGGTCTAGAAACGGACAAAGTCGACGTTGACAACGTGTCGCTGAGACGCGAGAGTGCCAGGCGTCTTACCCAGCTGCCCGTCCCAGACGCCCAGCAAACCAGCGGGCTTGAGCACCGCCTGCTCCGTTTACATGCAGGCAGGTTGGAGCTGTCTGCTGGAGACAACACAGCGGCCTGCAAAAGCCCTTCTCACAGCTGTAAGCAAAGCGGGGCCCTTTTGCTCTTTGTCAAAGGCAGGGGAGAATCCAGCAGGGGAAAGGATGCAAAGCTGCCCCAGCTGGAAAAAGGAAAGGCTAACTGCCTCCCCCAGACATCTGCGCTGAAGCAGCCATTCAAAGACCCCAATACTTGATCTGAGCCCCGCTCTGCCTTTAAGCTTCCTCTGCACCTGCAAACGCACGCAAACCCAGCAGTCCTGGTCTCCCATCCCTGCTCCGACTACAGCTGGCCCCTTGAACGCTGGCAGGAGATGCTTTCCTTTGGCGCTAGCCCCAGCAGGGATCCCCGCGTTCCCTGCCGGTGCGAAGCACCCTGTGGCACGGCAGAGTGCCATGCATCTGCGCCTGGCACAGCACCCGTACCTATCTTCAGCTGGATCTTCAGACCCACGGGCGTGTCGCGACTCCCATACTTCTTCTGGATCTGCTGGCTACATTGCAGCACCAGGCTGATGGTCTTAGCCAGCTCCTGGAGCGACGTTCTCCACAGCACCAGCACAGCATCCCCTGGGGAAAGCGAGGGGAAGGCAAAGGCTCTGCTGAGACCTGACTCTCCCCGACCTACGCTCAGTGGCAGGGACGGCAGAAACCGCACAACGTGCGGAGGAAGATGGGCTCGTGGGAGGGCAGCGTCCTGGAGGACCACGCCCTGGGCGCCGGGCCACCTCTCCTCTCCCGGGCCAGCCACAGCAGCAGCCAGCCGGCGGCGGTGCCAGCCCCTGCCCCGAGCGCTCCTCTGCAGCTGCGGCACGCCAGGGACTCCTCCTCCCCTCGCGGCCTGGCAGCCCCAGCTCTGCATCACCAGGGCCTCCCTGCCCCTCGCTGCCACCCCAACACGCGCCTTGGGCTGCGCTTTCTAGGGGGTCTCCTCCTCTCAGTGCTTCCTTGCCCCCAGGGCCCTGCAGGCAGGGGCAGAGGGAGGGGAGCCACAGCCCTTGCAAAGCCAAACCGCAGGCAGGCCCGGGGGCAAAGGGAAGCCTGGGGAAAGGGCGCTGCAGCGGGGGGGGTGTGCGTGGCCAGAAAGCTGGCTCAAGGTGCTGCACAGAGCCTCTTGAGAAGGAGAGCAGAGCAAACGGCCGCCACATCAGTTAAATGCTGCAGATCAGTACGCGTGGGCATCATCGTCCCGAGTACGTACCGGCAAACTTCAAGATGTCTCCTCCAAAACTCAGCATCTCTGTGGACAGAGGGAGGAAAAGGAAGAGTCGTGCGGCCACCTTCTTCCAGAAGCCACAGAGCAAGCCCCTCTGCCTGGAGAGGAGCACCTGGGCAAGGGTGCACCGTGGGGCACAGCTCAGGAAAGCACCACTCCGGCCCGTCTCCCAGGCTCACAGTGGCCCCAGCCCTGGCACCCACACAGCAGGCAGGGAGGCAGGGCCTCGAGATGCCACCAAGTCTCGGAAAGGTGGAGGCTGGAAGGGACCTCTGGGGTCTGTCTGGTCCAACCACGCTGCTCAAGCAGGGCTGCGCGGTGCCAGCTGCCCAGGACGGTGGCTAGATGGCTTTTGAATAGCTCTGAGGAGGGCGACTCCACAATCTCCCTGGGCAACCTGGGCCACTGCTCAGTCACCCCCACAGTCAAAAAGTGCTTTCTGACGTACGGAGGGACCCTCCTGTGTTTCAGCGCGTGCCCACGGTGTGGCCTCTGCTGCTGACACTGCGCACCACTGGAAAGAGCCTGGCTCTGTCCTCCTTGCACCCTTCCTTCAGCTTTTAGACACATTCCTAAGATCCCCCTGAGCCTTCTCTCCTCTAGGCTAAGCGGTCCCAGCTCTCTGAGCCTTTCCTCGTAGCAGAGATGCTCCAGACCCTTCCTCACCTTTGAGGACTCCCTTGCTTTGCTCTACAAGTGCTGCTGAAGGGGTGGCCACGATGTGCTCACGGTCAGCTCGGAAGGGTCACGATGTCCCCTGTGCTGAGGGGCTCGTGAGGGTCACACACAAACACACACACACATCAGCGCCAGCATCCTCGGGTCGCTTGCGCACTGGCACTTGCCGGATGCCCTCAGCCTGCTGGGGGCCCTAACGCATCACGGAGCCGGGTGTTCACGCCAGAGGCACAGAGGTGGCTGCTGAGAAAGCGGGGAGCAGAAAGGACCTGCGCTGGTCCTGACTCGCCAGGAGACCCTGGCTGCTCTGGCTGTTCCTCTGGGCCACAGAAAGCCCCAGCCCTTCCTCGGAGGCAGGACCAGGCTGCCCAGCATGTCGGCCTCCACCCTCCACGAGCAGCCTCACGGCCCAATGCCAGAGAGTCCGACAGCACGGCCCTTACCCTTCAAAATGTCACACATGTAGTAATTGAGGGTTTGCGCCAGCTCATCAGTGCCTCTCTCTGTGCTGCTCCGCTGGAGGAATTTCTCTGTCAAAGCAGTGAAACCTGTAAAAGGGACAGCCAGCAATCATGAAGTGCCCGTGTGGGCCTAAGGACCTGGCAGCCAGTTCCACGCTGCCCGGCCCGAGAGCCTGTAGGTCACACCTTGCCATGCCCCGGCTCAGGGCCGGTGGCAGCAGTGGTTGACCGCCCAAGATAACCCATCCTGCTCTCTCTGGGCATCCCAGCAGAAGAGCTCAGCAGCGACAAGATGGCCACTCTGCTGAGGGGCAAGGGCACGGCTCCAAAGGGCCTGCTCTGTCCCAAAATGGCTCATGTCCATGGCTGCTCCTCCCTGCTCACCCCACCTGAAATGTCCGCAAAGAGCAGCACTCCGTGGACGGGCTGAACGAGGTGGCTGCTCTGGAGGGAGTCCTCAGCAAGGAGACTGGGGAGGAAAGCTGCTGCTCTGTCCAGGATTGAGTGGTGACGTTTGCTGTCCCAGGCAGAAGCCATCGTCGGCGCCCTGTGGCACACGGGGTCCCTCAGGAGAAGACGGCCGTGCTCAGCTGGAGGAGGACGAGGACCTCACCGCACAGTGCGAGTCGCACAGTGAGCCCGGGGCCTCTGCGGGACGACTGGCCCTCTGCCCTCACGGGGGTAGTCACAATCGCCTGGCAGTGACCTCCTCTGTAGGTCACCGCTTACCCGTCAGCTGTCCTCGGGCGACACAACCAGCTAACAGTGACATCGTCCGTATGTCATCGCCTGCTGAGCGGCTGCCTCCTTGCTGCTGAGCCACTCGCTCAGAGGTGGCCAGCGCCACCCCACTTCTTCGAGGACAGTGCCAAAGGGAGGCTCCTGCAGCGACCGCTTGCTCAATTTGCAGCTCCTTCCCCCGTTCCCAAGGGCCAGCTGCCTCGGGCACACACAGCTGTTGGCTAGCACTGGTCCTTCCCCCTGCAGAGAGGCAGCCTGTGGCCATCTTCCCAGCAGGCTCGCTCCTTTCTTGCTCCCGTGCTCCCTCCCCGAGCCCCCAGCTGCCTCAGCTCAGACAGGGCAGCCCTCCAGCTCCCCCATCCCTCCGGCCGCACAGTGCCTGTGACGGAGGGTGGCCTGCCTCTGGCAGAGACAGCAGCTCCTGAGCTGCCCCTTTCCCTGGGCTGGGAGAGAGCTCCAGCATGCGGAGGCAGGCCTCTCGCCTTGGAGGGCTATCAGCCCTTCTTGGGAAGACAAATGCCATCACGCCGACTGTCCCCCCCCTTCCTTCTTCTTCCCCCAGCTTCATACGCTGACCATGACGCCATACGGTAGGGAATAGCCCCTTGGCCAGTCTGGGTCAGCCCCCCTGGCTGTGCCCCCTCCCAGCTTCTCGTGCGCCCAGCAGAGCAGGGGAAGCTGAAAATCCTTGACTGGTATCAACACTACTGAGCAACAACTAAAACATCAGGGTGTTCTCAACATTGTTCTCAGCCAAAATCCAAACCACAGCACCGTACCAGCTACTAAGAAGAAAATCAGCTCAATCCCAGCCGAAACCAGGACAGCTTCCCATGGAGGCACCTCTAAGTTGGTGGCAGAATTCAAACTTGTGGGCATAGCTACGGGTGTGCTCACGGAGATGGGCAGGAGCTCACAGGCCCATTGCAGCTCCGTTTGGGAACTGCAGGATGGCAGGGGCTTCATTCCGGGAGCTTCCAGTCACCTGCAGGAGCTCTGCAGATGCAGCTTTGCCTCTGGCACCCTCCGTAGCACAGAATTGCCATGGCCACCCCAGGAACGCCAGGCATGCCGAGCTTACAGCTGTGCCTCGCCTCCTGCTCCGAAAGCTTCCGTTGCTTCACACCGGCGTCGAGCAGGACTGGGGTCCCTCTGGCTGCACATAACGGCCTCCCTGCTGCCAGCGGGGACCGTCACTACGTACGTGGCATCTGCTTCGGTGGCCACTTGTGCCTTCAGCTAGGAAGGCTGTGGCTGTGCCACAAGCGATTGCCTTCCTCCTCACGTTTCTGTCTTCCAGGGCATGGATTTGGACGTCCACCTGGCTGTTTGAACGCTGTAGATTTTCACCGGCACTGGCATGCGCTGCTGTCCTCAGACTAGCTCCTTGCAAACTCCACCATCTTTTCCATCCTTTCAAAAAGGTTGAGATATATTGCAAAGGGACACCTGCACGTACCTGAGAGTAACATAAAGGGCTGGTGGGAAAAATAAAATCAAATAATAGAAACATATCTACTTGTCCATAGCCCCTTCTTCTTCTTCCTCCCGCTTTTTCCTCTCCCCTCTTCTTTCTTCTTTAATTTCTACTCGGCCTCTGTTGCCAGCTACCCTGTGTCTGGTCTCTCTCTGAAGCCCACCCTTGCACTTGGAACAGCATCCCCACCCCACGCTGCTGCCATTGCCCCCAGTACCTGCAGCCCCCACCCCGCTAGGAGCCACCCCCACAAGTACCTCCCGGGGTCCCCCACAAGGGGACACCCCAGGGGCTCCCGTAGGAAAATCTCATGCCCCAGCTATGGCACCAATTCATCTGGAGAGGATGGAACTGGATCAAGTTCCTTAAGTGACAGAGAGAGAGAGATACAGCTAGTTGACACTGTACACTGCACAGCCACGGTTCAGTCAGCATGACTAAGGGACCCCAGCTCATTGCAAGGAGAAGGACGGCCCCCACCCCAAAGAAGAAAGGACACCCCTGGACTACCCAGATCACGCCAGCATCCCAGCCCCTCCGACACCTCTGGGAAACCCTCCCCTTATCTGGCATCAGAGATAGGGAACCGCAGCAAGACCGACTGCAGGGACGCCTGGATCAAGAAAGACGCAGATGGATGACGACGCCACAGAATGAGAGTTGCTTTGCAAAGCAGCAGCTTGTGTGTGTGTTAAGTAGCGATTGGTCAAATGGCGTTGGACCTGAACGCTTGAAAGGTAGAAGAACCATGTGTACGGCCGCATTTGGGGTGCCCCTGAGTGGATGGGACAGCTCGTAGGCATGAATGCCAGAATTCCTCTTGTCATGCTATGCTTTGCCTCCCAGCGTATCTCCTCGGTTGGCACGGGCCACTTGCCGAATTTTCCTGACAGCTCCCCCTCAGGGCCACACGGCACCCGCACCGGCACCGCCACAGCTGGGAGCAGCAGTTGCCTCCCTGGGGCAGAGAGGGGGAAGACCAAAACAAACCAAAAGCGCCCCATCCCCACCAGCAGCACAGACATGGTGGCATTGCAGGGCCACCAGTGCCAGCCCCATCCCTTCCCCTTGGGCAGGAAATCCACCTCCCCACAAAAATCAGGTGTGGGATGGGAAATCGTGGGGATGGGAAACCATCACGGGGCTGGGAAAATATCATTGGGATGGGCAACCATGGTGGGGATGGGCAACCAGCTTTCAGGACAGGAAACCATCAGCAGGATGGGCAATCCTTGAGATGGGAAGCTGTTGTGGTAGGAAAAATCAAACCAGCGCAAGGCTGGCTGAAGGAGGTGCTGGCGGAATCGTCACCATGGGGACGGACCCCCCCAGAACACTGTTTGCCAAACAAACCCCACCCTGACCAAGCGCCATGGCAGGTACAGCAGCAGGCTCCCGCTCCTCCTGGTGCTCCTGCCCTCCAGGTAGCCCCCCAGCCAGCTCTGCCCACCCATATCTCACGGCATTGCTCCTCTTCGCTCCCCGCAGCAGAGAGGTTCCCTCTCCGACTGCCGAGGGCATCGGAGGTGCCCAGCGTGAGCTCCACTGTCTGGCAGGGGGTGCCGGCGGGGCCCCTGGGGGGCCCCGGGCAGCTGATGCAGCTCCCTGGCGTGGTGCCGCTTCCCCCTGTGGTGTGGCTCCTCCCGATGGCGCGGCTCCCCCATGGGGTGCAGCTCCCTCGCGGGGTGCACCTCCCCACCGTGCCTGCTCCCTGTCCCCCTGCCTATGGCTGGGGACAGCAGGTGCTGACAGGGACGCTGCTGCCCCGCCAGCCCATGGGCCTGGGACCGTGGGCCGTGGTCCAGGGGGAGCCCCTCTACCCCACGGGCTCCTGCCTGCTGCACGGCCCTGCCTGCCCCGGCCCCCCGCCACCCCGCGGCTCAGCACTGGCTGCAGGGCCCCCCTGTGCTCCACACCCTGCCCCACAGTGCCCAGAAGCCGCCAGAGGCCTTCAAGAAGGATGCGTCGGCCATCCAGGACAGCCACCCTGCTGCCAGCCCCCACCAGCCTGCCCTGGCTCCGCTGACTGGCAGAACCACGATGAAGCCCAAAGGTGAGGACCTGTGGGTGGCAGAGCCTGCGGGCAGGTGGCCCGCGCCCAGGAAAGCTTGCATCGCCATGGGCTTGAGTTGGCTTTGTTTGCTTTTTCAGCAGCGGTGACCAACCTGGCGGCCCTGGAGAAGCCCGCGGACCTGTCCGAACAGGGGCCACGCACCTTCGCTGAGGCCTTTCCTCAGCAGCCGGCTGACACCAACGTTAACGAGACGCTCGCCTGCCTCAAAACCGCGCACGGCACGGAGACCGTCCCCGACATCTCTGACAGCCCCAGCTTGACTGCCATGGTCCATCAGCTCCCTGACCTCTCCCAGTATGTGGCAAAGGGCGGCTGCCCCAAGGAGCGAGCAGTGCTGGCGGGGCTGGGGGACGGCGAGGACACCGTCCCCGATGGCCCCGACGGCCCTGACTTGACCACCCCCCTCATCAAGCTCCCTGACCTCTCCGAGTACAGGGCAGGGGGCCTTGGCACCAAGGAGCGAGCAGCGGCGCCCATGCTGGGGGACAGCGAGGCCACCGCCCCCGATGTCCCCAGTGGCCCCAACAGCACCGCCTTCCTCAACCGGCTCCCCAACTTCCCGCAGTACAGGGTGGAGGGCGACTGCCCCGAGGGCCAAGCGGCGGCAGCGATGCTAGGGGACGCCGACCCCTCCTGGGCAGGGCTGCCGACGTCCCCCTCGCTGGACCCCAAGAGGAAGCCCCACCAAGAGGAGGCAGCCCCGCGTGGTTTTGACCTGCTTGCTGCTGCCGCCGGGCGTCACCTCCTGCTGGGTGGTGCCCAGATCGGGCAAGGCGGGCGGCAAGCAGGCCAAGCGCCCTGTGCCGGCTGGCACCCCCAAGATGCAAGACACCTCCCTGTGGGACAACATGCCGCCCAAGAACAAGAAGATGGTGGCGTGCCGGGTGGCAAAACACTCAAAAACCCCGCGGGAGGGGAAGCCGGACAGGGACGGCAAGGCGGCGGGTGGCAGCGGGCAGCAGGTGGGTGGCGGCGGGCACCAAGCGGGCGGCACCAAGCACAGGGCATTTGAGGACACCAATGGGCGTGCCTTGGTGCTCGAGTGACCCAGAAGCCCTGGGGACGCCGGGGGGCAAAGCGCCCCGCCCACCCCACCCGCTGCTGGTCGAGAAGGCGCGCAGCACGCATCCCCGCGCCATGCGACCCCTCGACAGGCTGCTGCGCAAAAAGGTCCAGGCCAAAACACTGCGGGGGCTGAGGATGCCCCGCACCGACCTGAGGGTCCACCTGCTGGCCTCCATCCAAAGCTTCCACCCGCTGGGGCAAAGGGTGAAGGCGGTGGGGCCGGTGCGCCAACCGCCCGAGCCGGAGCCCCAGGCCGGCCCCAGCGTGCCCCCCAGGGTCCCCAGGCCCCTGCCCCTGGCCCCGACACCCAGCGCGGGGCTGGCTGCCTCCAAGCCCCCGGCTGACGGCGAGAAGGAGACGGCACTGGCGGCGGCATCGAGCAGCAAGGCGCGCACCGGGGCTGCCGCCAAACCCAAGCGGCCCAGCTGGCTGCGCCTGTCACCCACGGGGGGCCAAACCCCGCGGGAAGGGCTGCCACAGCAGCTGCACATGCCGCCGCAGCTGCCGCGCCCTCCCGCCAACTCCGCGCTGCCGGCTGACTCCCGCTGGCCCCGGGCTATGCCCACCCCGCTGGAGGAGCAGGAGGAGTCGGTGCCCATCACGCCTGAGCAAGGGCCCGAGCGGGAGCGCCTGAAGAAGCTGGCCCAGGAGGAGCGGGAGCAGGCGGCCCTGCAGATGACACTGGGGCAGCTGCAGTTTTTTTGCAGAGGGAGATCGACATGGAGATAGCCGACGCATATGGTTACCCATAACCCACCGCTCCAGCACCGTCCCCCCTAGCACCCATGCGCAGAGCAGATCCACAGGCAGGGACCTGCACCCACCCGCTCCAGCCCCAGCCCTCTCCCACATCCCCCCATTTCATGCTTAATTCATTAAAAGGGATGGGGTTTAACGCAGCCTCTGCCCACCCCGCGGGTGGCTGAGCTGGGCTGGGGATGGCCACCGAGACCATGGGTAGACGGGGCATCGCTCCGGGTGGCGGGCGCCCGTGGGAGAAACCGCACTGATTCGCACCAGCGCCGGGAGGACGGAGGCCTCCATCACCGCCCCGGTACTGGCATCACCAGCACTGCCCCAGCACCAGCATCACTGCCCGTGAGCTGGATCCGGCCCTGGGAAGCAGCCGCAGCCGCCCCAGAGGGACAGGCAGAGACTGGCTGAGCGCAGAAAACGCACCTCGTCCCTGGCCGGCGAGCAGGCACTGCTGGCTGAGGCTGGCGTGCCGAAATCCTGCAGCTGCCGCTGCAGTGGCTGCACGGCTCGCTCGGCCCCCCTCGTCTGGTGCTGCCCGGACCTCATCCAGCAAAAACCCCTGCCCACAGGCCAGCCCGGAGCTGCTCTCACGAGCAATTCGCAAACGGCCCGTGCCGACCGAGGCCAGAGGCTAGGACGCAAAGTATAGCAATACAAGGGCCAATATTCTTTCACGCACGTGCCGTGTGCCAGCCCAACTGGGGCAGCCCCAGTGTGCCTTTACACACGGTTCTTGTACCCTTCAATCGTTCAGGCACCAGACGACTTGACTGATCACTCCCACCCACACTACTGATTACCAATCCCAGTCAAACTTTGCAAAACAGCTCTAGTTTTGCAGCATTCTTGCTGCTTGTCTGCTGAGCCGCATGTCCCTGGAGTCAGTCTCCCTAGAGTTACTGATCTACTGATGCCGGACGACGCTGGGAGGGTTTCAAAGACTTTCCAACATGGCCACCTGGCAGCCCCATACCCCAGGGGTACAGCTCCCGGCGTGCCCTGGGGTGCTAATTCCTGCTGTCTGACCCTGCTGGGACGCTGCCTGCCGCCGCGGCTGGGCCCCGCCCCCCCGCAGGCCCCATGGCCGCCTCCCTGGGGCTGCCTGGGTCCCAGACCCTGGTGGGGCAGGGAGGAGAAGGAGAGAGGGACAGAGTGGTAGAGAGGGGTGGGACAGGGTTGTGGGACGGCCAGAGAGAGGACAGGAGCAGGACAGAGGGACAGAAGACAGACAGAGGGATGAGGAGGACTGGGGGATGGAGCTGGGCAGGGAGTGGAGAAAGGAAAGCCCTGGTGAGGAGCGAGCACAGGGACAGGGAGAAGGGGACGGCGGGGAAGGGGGCCGGGGGCAGCCAGGATCACGGTGATGAGCAGCGGGACAGAAGGACAGAGAGAGCAGAGCAGGGCAGGAGGAAGGACAGAGGGACGGACCAACACAGGCAGGGTGAGGGAACCAGACAGAGGGAAAAGGACGAGAGGGAAAAGGAAGGGGAGAGAGAAAGGGAGAGGCAGGGACGGAGAGCCGGACACAGAGAAGAGAAGCAAAAGATCTGTAAAGCAGCCAGTACTGTAAACTGGCAGCCAACTGCCTCTTCTCTGAAAAGATGTGAAAACTGCTCTTAATGATGACACAAGCAGTTGCACAAGCCAGGGGCCTGCTCCTGCCCTATCACCTGCTCAGCAATCGGTGACAGCAGAAGAAGCGTCGCAAGCCAGCTGACTTCTCATACCTAGAAAGCTAGTCAGGCACCAGGGACCTCACAAGCACCCGCACAGCAGGAGCGTCCTCACTTCCAACACCCTGGGTGTCTCCCATCTCCCCGTGCTCTCCTCTCTCCCAGGTTGGGAGGGGACACAGCTGGGACAGCTGACCCCCGCTGACCCAAGGGCTGTTCCGTACCATATGACACCGTGCTCAGCAATAAAACTGAGGGGGAGAGTGGCAGGGGCTCCCTGCTCAGGTACTGACTGACTATCGGTCGGTTGGTGATGAGCAATTGTTTTCATTTGCATCCCTTGTTTTTCTTGGGCTTTATTTTCCTCTCTCTTTTTTAAAAATATTGTAGGGAAAAGGGGAAAAAAAAATTTCTTTTCAATTATTAAACTGGTTTTATCTCAGCCCACGAGTTTCTTTCTCACTTTTACCCTTCTGATTCTCAACCCCATCCAACCGGGTTTTGTTATTACCATCATGTCAATGACACACTAGATCCTGCCAAACCTACAACCTGCAAAACCAAAAGACCAACTTATGCAAGACACGTTCCAGAAATTACCATCAGCACAGAGAAGCATACGTATCCATCTTGTTCTGTCCTTGCCAGAACTGCTGGCTGACCTGTCATCAGCCTCGGTGACTAACAGCAGGCAAGACGCTCTCATCTGCCTTAGCTCAGATGCAGCTCCTAGGAAGACAGCTATTTCAGAAAGTCATGCCTTGTTATTTTGGGAAAGTGTTTCAAGGAAATGTTTTTAATACTCTAGAATGGTAAGACTAAGCATGGTAATCTCACTCCAAGTTCAAGCTCTGCTACAGATTACCTTCCCCCCCCCCCCCCCCCCCCCCCCCTTTTCCCCAAAAGGGTGGCACTTCTTCCTGAACACAAGATGAGTTACATGGGGTATACAGATAGCCCACGGAAAACTGAGAAATGAGCCTGTGATCACTTCCATCCCCATTCCTTGGCACTCCAGCACTCCTTTCACACTCCTCTCCTCGCCAGCAGTCAGGCCTTATGCAGGCTGTGCCACACGTACAAGACGCCGACTTCGCCAGATATTGCCCAAATCATTTCCTACTTGAGATCTGATGGGCTCAACTACTGCCACAGCCTTTTCTGTCCCTACATGCAGTCTTGCCCCCTTCTGACCCATCCAGAAAGCTCCTCAAAGGATCATCTCACTCACTGCCTTCATTGCAACTAACAGTCTCCTTAACACCCCAAAGTTGTTTCCCTCACTCACACATCGAGTTAATATGGCCTTTCAAGACTTAGCTTCCTCCCTCGTTATTTCCCACCGAGTACCACGACGACAGCTCCTAATTACAGGCCCCGAGAGCAGCTTCCACCGACTGCCGCCTGCTACACACCAACAGGAATGGCACGGTCTTCTCCCATGCCCGTCTCCATGCTCGGGAGGACCTGCTCACACCCCCCGGCAGCCGGCCTTGGTGCCTGAAAAGCCTTGCTGTGCTGCTCAAGGCCATGAAAACTGTCACGCTACGGCTGTACCCACATCACTGTTCCTCTTTCTGAGTAACACTGCCCATTTCTGTCTATTCCCACCTGCCCACAGCCATCTCTTGTTTTCAATCTTTTTTTTTTAATACCTTCTTTGGACCTCACTACGGTACAGGCTCAGAGTCCATGACTATGGCTGGGAAAGTCTGTAGCAATACAGAATTGTGTAGGGATGAAAAATCCCCAGTAATTCAGCTCATTTCAATTGTTTAAGAGAAGGCTTTCGGCTAGAACACAGTCAAGAAAATTAAAAACCATAGAATCATAGAATATCCTGACTTTGAAGGGACCCACAAGGATCATCGAGTCCAACTCCTGTACCTGCACAGGACAACCCCAAAAACCATACCGTATGGCTGAGGGCGTTGTTCAATTGCTTCTTGAATGTTGTCAGGCTTGGTGCCATGACTACCTCCCAGGGGAGCTTGTTCCAGTGCTCCACTACCCTTTGGGTGAAGAACCTTTTCCTAATGTCCAACCTAACCCTCCCCTGGCATACCTTCCTGCCGTTCCCTCGGGTCCTATCATTGGTCGTCAGGGAGAAGAGATCAGCGCCTGCCTCTCCTCCTTCCCTCGTGAGGAAGCTGTAGACCGCGACGAGGTCTCCCCTCAGTCTCCTCTTCTCCAGGCTGAACAGACCAAGTGACTTCAGCCGCTCCTCATACGGCTTCCCCTCTAAACCCTTTACCATCTTTGCGCCTCTCCTCTGGACGCTCTCTAGGAGCTTTGTATCCTTTTTCTACTGTCGTGCCCCAAACTGCACACAGGACTCAAGGTGAGGCCGCACCAGTGCGGAGCAGAGCGGGACAATCGCCTCCCTCGACCGGCTAGCAATCCAGTGCTTGATGCACCCCAGGACACGGTTGGCCCTCTTGGCTGCCAGCGCACACTGTTGGCTCATCTTCAACTTGCCGTCGACCAGAACCCCCAGATCCCTCTCCGCAGGACTGTTCTCCAGCCTCTCGTTCCCCAGGCTGTAGGTACATCCAGGGTTGTTGCCATGTCCCAGATGCAAAAGCCAGCACTTGCCCTTGTTAAACTTCATATGGTTGGCGATTGCCCAGCTCTCTGATTTGTCCAGATCTCTCTGCAGGGCCTCTCTGCCCTCGAGAGTGTCAACAGCTCCTCCCAGTTTTGTGTCATCGGCAAACTTTGATAACGAACCTTCGAGTCCTCCGTCCAAGTCATTTACGAAGATATTGAAGAGCACTGGCCCCAAGATGGATCCCTGTGGAACCCCGCTAGTGACTGGTTGCCAGCCCCATGTAACCCCATTTACCGTAGCCCTTTGAGCCCGACCCGTCAGCCAACTGCACGCCAACCAGAACTAACCTACACTCCCTCCTTGACTGGCACCTCTTTCTTCATCAGGTCGCTGCATTTCTATAGTTCCTGGGGAGTACATATCAAGATTTTCCTGTTCAAAAGAAACAAGAAACATCAGTCACAAATATGCAGAAAACCTGCCATTCACATACACGGGGCCCGCGCAGGAGCATTATCAAGGCCCTGCACATATGCAAAAGATTAAATTCATGCACCGGGGAGGAGAGAGCAGGAACAGCGCTCCGGCGCCCATGATGAGTAACAAGAATTTCTGCTCTGAACTGGGGCTTAGTAAATGTGCAAGTACACTGCTGATCCGGACACAAAACTAAGCCTGTCACTTCATCCCAGGTGCCACACACACCGTCCGTTCTTCCATCGCCTCCCGCCGGTGAATTGTTTTCCAGGCTCTTCCATCTCATCGCAGCTTAGACACCTGCACTCTGGCTCCGGGCTGACTGGGGGAACTTCTCAGTGCCTTAACTTTGCTTTGGGCTTGGTACGAGCACGAGGCTTCATCCCTCTGGCTTGGGCCCCAGCAGAAGGTGGGCAAGCGGCAGGTTTGCAAGTGGCTTGATGGAACGGAGCTTGGACACCTACCGGAGATTAAAAACCAACCAAAGAAAAAGCCCAGAGAAACTGTGTTAGAGAGGAGCAGAAAGAAACCTCAGGGCTGATCCCTGTTTAACACACAGGGTTTGGAATTTCTGAGACTGGAGCTCCCAACAGACTCGGCTCTTGCAATGGAAACATCCTTTAGCTTTTGAGCCTGACAGAAATATTACAGACTGCCCCCAGCTCTACTTTGCAGCTGCCTGAAGCGTTTGCTTGTCCATGCCCAGTGCTCTTCCATGCTTACAAGGTATGTTTAATCTGCAAAACAGTCAGTACTACAAACTGGTAGCCGCTTCTCTCAAAGATGTGAAAACTGCTGTGAAAGACAACACAGCTACCATGACAAGCCTTCTGCTCTGGGCTAGGTTTTAAAAAGCAAGCTCTTCTGAACCTCTGTTTTCCAGCTGCCACCAACAGCTGCAGAAAGGGTCTGGTTTTGACCAGCTGGATGATCAAGGCTACCTACCAAAATCCAGTACAGGACGTTACACCTCAGGCTTCAGATTTTGAGTCTAACCCAAAGGACTGAATAACCTCCCTCCTGCCATTGGGCTGACGGCAGTATTGCACATCCCCTGGCTTCTCCAGCTCTTCCCCGGCAGCCTCCTCCTGACCACTCTGCTATAGGCTGCTATACGGTCTCAGGGAACCATGTTCCGGATCCACTCTGGCATCTCCCGTCAATGAGGATGCAGAGATGCTCTCCCAGCACACTGGGCTCCTCTCACCTGTTCTGCTCTCTCTGCATTGTCCTTTCCTCATCTCCAGGCACCGGTTTGGACCTTCAGCCAGATCTCCACTGCTTGTAAAATTCCCCTGTCTCAAGGAAATCAGCAAGATGACCACGTCCTCCTGATCCCCGGCTCTCATGGGAACTTTGCTCTGGCAACCGATACAGAAACTGGCAGTGGGATCACAAAACCATCAAGGCTTGCACCGCAGTAGGTGGGATGAGATTTGCTGCTGTTCTGCAGGGAAGCACAGCACAAAGAAAACCTGGTGAGGTCTGAGCATTAACAACTTTATTGGGCTTTACGGGGCTTTTGCTGCCTTCTGCAGACCTCTCGGCTGTTAACATGCCAAACTTCCCAGCCCCCTGGGTACTGAGGTGGCTCGTTTTGGCTTGGACTAGAGTATCGGTTAACACCTGCACTGCTGAACCCTCATAGACCCGAGCGCGCTCCTCACAGCTCCGTACCGCTGTACCCTGGGGGAAGGGAGGCTCAGGTGAGCAGCGCTGCACAGATATGTGCTGGAAGGCAGCGCAATGGGAATACAGATACGAGACTGGTGGGGGAAAGGTCAAGTATCGACACTGGGAAGCGTGATGCCAGTTCAGTGTCTGCAGCAGGATCCGGGCAGCCACAGAGCTGAGCAGCGACTCTCTCTGGAGACCAGGAGGCAACGGGTACCCTCACTCCCACAACCCGCTCTAGATGGCATCCCACTTCTCGCATCCTTGCCCTCCCTTTCCCCTCCAGCTTTCCAGACGGTGGCAGTCGTCCTCTGAGGGTAAGACAAGAGAAAGCACCCCTTGCTGAACCGCCTCCATTGCCTCCACTGGAACCACCCTGGCTCTGCACGCAAGGACGTACGGCAGTGGCAGCAGTTCACTCCCGTTCTGCTCCCTACAGACCCCCTTGATGACCTGGAGGAAGTCTGCTCCCGGCATCTTCCTCGTGCCCACACCAGCCTCCTTGAAGAAGTCGACTCTCAGCCACTTCTGCCTGCGCAGGAGCTTAGGCAGCATGACAACATCCTGGGGTGCACGAAGAAGGGGGGTGCTGCCCTTCCCCCAGGGCCATCGGCTCTCCGGTGGTGAGCGCTGGAAAAGGTGACAAAACACCCTGAGAGCACCCTTACCCAGAGTCACCGAGCCAGGAGGTGTGACACCATCGGGGGTAAAGCAGCGCAACTCTCCGGATCTGTTCTGCTCTCTCCAGCCTTCCTTTTCTCCCGAGGGTTTTCGTCAGCAGGGTTTGCTCCCGAGTTCTTGCAGATGCAAACAGAAACCCTTCTGTTACGGCTGAGGAACTAACTCACCCGTGAGCTATTTTTCAGAAAGGGCTACGGTTACTTGTCTGGCATAAGCAATGCCCAAACAGAGTTTCTGATGCCCCTCCTGAGCACGCAGACAAGGGACTGATAAGACTCAGAGTAACTCACATCATTTCAGAACCCACAATAGGCAACTGAATGTGAAAATGAGCACAAAGAAAGGGGTCTTTTCAGAATCACTATCTATTTCTTTTTCATGTCCATATTTTCCTCACCGCAGCGAGGAAACACAGACTCTGCAGCTCCTGCAGTCAAATACGGTTCTGTGGGACAGAGGGGAGAAGAAAGCAGAGAGACCTCAACAGGGAATTTTCAAACCTGTGAACAATCAAGTAGAAACGGTTGCAAAGCGTAGCATCAATTTACAGAAATTTAAACCTGATGGAGCCGAGTAGTAGAAGCGAGCGTTACAGAGAACTACAAGGGAGCACTGCAATCAAAAGGGTGAGCAACGCAGACAGCTCTAACGGCACATTTTCACCTGATTGCCTTAAACAGAACAGGCCTGGGATCCCCACTGCTCACTTCACCCTGGAACAGTCCCATTCCTCATCTGAAAGCTACCGCGTGCTTGGCTGAGGACAGACACAATCCACACAGAACACAATCAGAGCTCAACCCTGAACTTGCCTTGGTGAAGTTTCCTCGGAAAAAATACATTTCAAGAAAAACCCCAAACTGTTACTGCCAGAACCAGGCAGAAAAAAAATCCCTGACAGGTTGACTGGAACTTCCCAGCTGTGGTAAAACCATCCGCCCTCAGTACCCCCATTTCCCAAAAGCCGGCAGCACAGCTTGGGTGGGGGGAAAGGCAGGCATCAGACCCTGGGGCCCAGAGAGGGGCACAAGCATCTGCCAAGGGAGCTGCATCCAGCCAGGAGCGCTCCCCACTGCCTTCTCTGGCAACACAGCCCCGGCGCGTGCTCTCACCTGGAGAAAGAAAAGACTTCCATGTCTTATCCAAGGCTGTCAGCACAGATGGGGCTGTCCATCAGCACGAGACCCACACGAAGGCCCCCGGCCTGTCCCCACCACAGCATGCCTGCTCCAAAGCCTGCAGCCGCCTGGGGAGAGGAGGCCGCTCTGCCTTCCCCTGGCCTGCGGACATCAAACACCGACCCCCAGCTCTCAGGGCTGGGGCTGGCGACCCTCGGGGCAGAGCAGGGACCGCTCTGACCCTGCTGCTGGGGCCCAGGGCTGGGGACTGGGCCATGGCGGGGCCCGTGGGCAGCGAGGCCTCCACGTCCCTCCCCCCAGGCCCGTCCGCACCGGCAGATACCTGTTCCTGCTCCTGTTCCTGTTCCTGTTCCTGCAGCGGCCCCGGCCCCGGCCCCGGCCCCGGCCCCGGCCCCGGCCCCGCTCCCCCCAGGCCCCGGCTGCCCCCGCCCCGGCTCCGCCCCTTTCTCCTCAGGCCGCTCGGCCTCCGCCCCCTCCGGCCCCGCCCCACCCGGCTCTGACTGACCGGCCGCCTCCGGCTCCGCTGATTGGCTCAGCCGTGGCCAATGGCGCGGCTGTTGCCGGGCGGGCTCAGGCAGCCCGGGCCTCTCCTCCCAGCGCCGCCCTGCGCCCGCTGCCCCCGCAGCGCAGCGGCTCCTCAGCCCGCCGGGACACGGGGCCTGCGGAGAGACGGCCTCCAGAAGGGCCATGGCGCCGGGAGCGGCTCTCTCAGCAGCGCAGGGGGGTGTGTGTGCACAGCTCTGCCGTCCCTCGGTCCGCTCGGGGGTCTGGGCCTGCGCAGGGAGGGAAGGGAAGGGAAGGGAAGTGGGGGAAGGGCAGGGAAGGGAAGAGGAAGGAAGGGGAGCTGCCCTGGATTTGCTCTGGATCGACAAGTCTTTCCCAAACTGCGGCTCTGTCTGTGCTCCAGCCCCAGCCCTGGCCAGGAGGAGCTGCGTGGCGGGAGCCGCTGGCGTGGGCCAGGCCGGCAGCTGGCAGGAGACGGGGCTCTGCCCCCGGTCCCAGCGCCCGTGCTGAGCCCAGCACCCAGGGCCTCCCTCGGGCCTCGCTTCCCCCGGGCGCTGAGGAGGAGAGACGCCCTGTGCTGGCGGGGCCCAGGGCCTCCTCCTGCGGCCAGAAGGAAGGACGGAGCCCCGTCCCTCTCCCTGCAGGGGCTGACCACTGTCCTTGGCTTCTGTCCCCAGGGCTCCCCAGCGCTGGCAGGCCTCGCGGGGCCTCGGGGCCAAGCAAATGCCGGGGCACCAGGGGCTCAGGGCAGCCTTGGGCATCTGTGAAGCTGAGGTGTGGCTGCCCCTTTGCTTCTGCAGATGCAGTTGTTTTCCACGCCCTTAGTGGTCCAAGGTGTTTCTCCTCGTGGCACGTGGGCTGGACGGATGCCACATCCCTGTTAGTCTGGGAGGACGTCAGGGAAACGAGGAATTCCCAGTATGCACACAGGTAGGAGGAGAGTGAAAAGGAGGTGGGTCGAGGTTTTTCTGCTGTTTCACGTCTGAACTCGGACGCCTGCGTGCATCAAAGTCATCTCTTTTTCCTCCAAACTGCGCAACTTGTTGCCAGTAAAAGCAAGGTGGGCTGAGGTGGTCTTTGGGATAACTCTGCTCCTTTCTTTTTTAGTTGTGTGCCTACGCTTTTCTCCACCTTTTCTTTCTTCCTCTTTCTCCCCCAGTTGCATTCTCTGTTAAAGGCAATTCTGATTTGGCTTTCTGGACACATCATTGAGGAAGTAGATCCAGGAAATAGAGGCTGGTCTGTACCTTCAGAGCTGTAGGCTACAGACTACTGGATAGATACGGGCTCCAGGTAGAATTACTATTGGCTAATGATAATTTCTTTTCCATATTCTACACTAGCTAAGCATGGGGACAGCAGTGTAGTCCTCCTACTGAGAGGTTGGGCTCAGTGTAGAATGACAAGAAGCCCACCCTGAGTGATACGGTGGGAAACAAGACGGAAGAAGAGCGTGGCCAAGAGAGCCATTAAGGTAGCGGCTGAAAGCCAATCACTCCTGCATACAAAGTGGGAAAGGGTGGGTCGTGGAGCCAGAGGGCTCTGCTGCTAACGCTGGCAACAGGCAAGCAGCAGGTCCTCTTCAGAGAAGGTGACACGCGTCTGAGCCTTTCTAAAGGGCCCTGGTAATTGCTGGGAACTGGGGCCCTGTGACAGTGATGGTAGGGCCGTCAGCCTGAAGGGAATGAGACACGGACTCCGCATACGAGTTCAGGCGAAGACAAGCGAAGAGCCTTTACTTTTACAATCTATCCCTGTTATAATATGATCTAGTGTTCACGAGCAAGCAAACCCCATTTCATCAGCTACTGTCTTTCGTCCACGCGTCTCTTCAGCGTTACTTATTGGTTCTTCAGGCTGGTGCATGCGAATTCCTCTTTCAGGAATGTCTCCAATCTCATCCTTATTTTTCTGCCTCTAAGTTTCACAAACTTGTTTGTAACAAGCCTCAAGGGCACAGCTGCATTCCTGCGAACCTGTAACAAGCCTCAAGGGCACAGCTGCATTCCTGCGAACCTGTAACAAGCCTCAAGGGCACAGCTGCATCTCGTCAAAGTAAGACACAATGTCATTTATTCCTACAAAGCCCCCTTTTTGTTTTTCTGTCACAAAAGCTTGTTTAATCATATTCTATAGCATTTTCTGTACCCAAGACACTAGACAAGAAACTATCATTATTATAGTGCAAAATATTAGTAACAAGAAAAAACCCATTTTGATTAGAGACGTTATCCACCCGCCAATTCCCCAACTTGTTAGTAAGTGGTTCAGCCAATCAAATCCATCACTGACTTGTAATTTGCTAACTTCAAATCTTTGATTGCTTTACGGATTAATTTGGAGTTATCTAATAAGTCATTCCCCATCAGTCTTCTTGGAGTTCAGTGTCTTCTGCTGTTGGTTCTTGTTATCCGATGCAAGAGCCGGTCTTATGCACCTTGCAGGTACCCACTTAGGTCCTACATCTGTTGAGACACAAGCATACCCTCAACCCCAAGTTAGTAGCCGCTATGGCCCTTCCCACCACCCAGTATTTAAATTTTTCATCATTGCCATTGCCTTCTCCTGTGGTATATGTGCCATTCCCGACTCCATAGCTTTAAAATGTTTGACTATGGGTGTGACATCTTCATGTTGAAAAGGCAGCGATAAACGGTTTAGTACATATATAGCTTTTCCTAATCTGTTTTGGGGAGATTCCTGAGCTTCCCCCTCTTTTTGTTTTTGCAATAGAGTTTTTAAGGTTCTGTGTGCACGTTCTATAATAGCTTGCCCTGTGGGGGAATGGGGTATCCCTGTCTTATGAGTGATACCCCATGTGTGGAAAACTTTTTGTGTTGCATGGCTGACATATGCAGGGCCGTTACCTGTTTTTATTTCTTTTGGAATACCAAGCGCTGCAAAGGCAGCTCGGAAATGGCTTTGTACGTGCCGGCTAGTTTCACCTGTCATTGCAGTGGCCCAGATTGCATGGGAGTAGGTATCTATGGAAACGTGAACATATCTCTGCCGACCAAAGTCGGGTACATGAGTCACGTCGGTTTGCCAGAGCTGAAGGGAAGAGAGTCCCCTAGGGTTTGTCGCAAACAGTGGGCGGAATGGTTGTTGTTGACAGTCTGGACATGTTTGCACAACGAGTTTTGCATCCCCCCTAGAGATTGCCAATTGTTTCACAAGAGCTTTGGCAGATTGGTGGAAAAATTGATGCGATAATTGAGCTTGAGAAAGTGTGTTTGGTACTGGGGTATGTAATGCAATGTTCGTTAGGTAGTCGGCTCGTGCGTTTCCTTCTGTAAAGAACCCGGGTAAGTTTGTATGGCTTCTAATGTGGATTACACAAGAGGGATGTTTTTGTTGTTCTATTAAGAATAATAGCTCCTTAAACTTCAAAACCAAGGCTTCTTTCAGTATATGTTTTAGTTGTGCCCTTTCAATGCGTTGCACAATTCCTACAGCGTATAGTGAGTCTGATACAATATTTAATGGAGTTAGAGGCCATTCTCTAAAAGCCATGGTAATGGCGTGCAACTCGACTAATTGAGGTGAACCCTCAATTTGTTCTATTTTGTGTTGCCATTGACCTTCTTTTTGCCATGTGATGACTGCTTTTCCTGTTTTCCCTGAGCCATCGGTGAACACCGTTTGACCCTTAACCGGTTGCCACTGGTATAGTGGCGCCTCTTCAATTTTCACATTATTGTAAAAGGTGAACATTTGGGGGGGAGGGGGGGGGCGATGAGTATCAATTCTTCCACTAAACCCTGCTAAGGCCATTTGAAGCTCTAGACTATTTTGTAAGCACCAATCTAAGTAGTCCTTTACGACAGGAAGGACAATGAGATGAGGCTCTTCTCCAGCCATTTCTACAATTCGTTCTCTGCCCTTTTTTATCAAGGCGGCGAACGTTTCGATACGAGTAGCCAGGGTTTTCGCAGGTTGATGTGGCAAAACCACCCATTCCAACATCATGAGAGGGTCTACTCCTTTGTTCTCCCATTGTCCGACGGTTGCTAGAGGCTGTTGGTTTTGGTTGCAGATATATAATTGTATGGGTAAATTTTCAAGTCGTCGGTGACATTGTTGCAGTGAGAGTTTTTCATTTATGATTCTCAGTGCGTTTTTTGCTTCGGTCGTCCATTGGCGCAGTGCGTTAATATCGGTATCTCCTTTAAGTAGCTCAAATAAGGGTGTTAATGTGTAGTTATCAATACCACACTGCGCTCTAATCCAATTTATGTTTCCCAGTAGTTTTTGTACATCATTCGAGGTTTTTATGTCTGCTGAAATGATCACGTTTTGAGGTTGGATTCTTTGTTGTAAGATTTTCCACCCAAGATACTGCCATTTGAATTTTTTCTGGTGCGATTTGCAGTCCTTTGCTTTGCAATGCATATTTTAAAACAGGTAGTGCTTCACGCACCATGGTGTTCGTGGGGCCTGCTAGTAAAATGTCGTCCATATAGTGATAGATATACATTTCCGGGAATTTTAGTCGTACAGGACGTATGGCTTTAGCCACGTATGTTTGACAGATCGTTGGAGAATTCTTCATTCCTTGAGGCAGGACAGTCCAGAGGTATCTATCCATTGGCTCGCCTCAGTTAATTTTTGGTACCGAAAACGCAAACCGCAGTGCATCCATAGGATGTAGGGGGATAGTAAAGAAGCACTCTTTTAAGTCTACTATGATTATGTCCCAGTTTCGGGGTATCGTTGTTGGCGAGGGCAAGCCGGGTTGGAGCGCTCCCGTTTCTTCCATAGCTTCGTTTATTTGTCTCAAGTCATGTAGCAGTCGCCATTTTCCACTCTTCTTTTTTATAACAAATACAGGAGAATTCCAGGGGCTGGTTGTAGGAGTGATATGTCCTTGTTGAAGTTCTTCTTTGACCAGTTCTTGAAGGGCAGCGACCTTTTCTTTGGGGAGCGGCCATTGATCTATCCAAATGGCTGTTTCTTTTTTCCAAATAAGTTTCATTGTCGGTCGCTCATCAATGGCCGCTACTGAAAATTTTCAGGGCAATTTAAGGTGAAGCCGCAGTGGGACATTACGTCTCACCCGAACAGGCTCATGGGCAAATTTGTCACATATGGCCGTACAGTAAATGTAGACCCTTCTTGGGTATTGATATTGAGCAGGTGGGTACTTTGAAAGGTTTGAGAAAGGCCGCCGCCTCCAATCAAGCCCTCTGTGGGGGTGGCTATTAAATCTTTTGATTGAAGAGACAGAAAATGAGAGATAATAACAGGAATATTATTTTCGGACATATTCAGGTAGTTTAACACATCCGCAGCTTTACTTAGTCTGTCTGCTGGAGTGGCTCCTGGCATTCCCCCTTTTTGTTTTTGCAGGTTCAATGGCTCGTTGCAAGATTTTCCAGCCCAGATATTTCCAAGGCTCAGTTTTTTGCACTTTTTCAGGGTCTATTTCAAGTCCATATCTGTTTAGAGCTCGTCGTACCTCTTTTTCTTAGTTGTGGGCAATCTCTTTTAAAATGTCCGGTTTTACCACAGGAGAAACATGATTGCTGTACTTTCATTGCAGTGGCAAAAGCTGTAGCTAATGTTTCCATATGATGGGACATCGACTCCACCTTTTGGGTAGCTTCTATCATATCCATTAAGGAGGGATTTTTTTAGAGGCAAAAGCACTTTTTTTACAGTCCATATTCGCATTTTCAAAGGCTAATTTTAAGAGTAGGACCTCTCTTGCTTCTGCATTTTCGACTTGTTTTTCCAAAGCCTCCTATAGACGATCTAAGAATGAGATAGATCCCTCTCCTCTCCCTTGCTTTATTAATGTAAATTATTTTGTCGCTCTTCCGGCATCCGGCACTTTTAGTAATGCCTGTAAAGCAAGGTCTCTGCCTTGTGCTAATATCTCTGGTCGTAATCGTGCCCGTAACATTGGGTGATTTAACGGCGGATCCCCCATAAGCTGGGGGAGTCCTGCCCCTTGTAAAGGGTCGCCTTGTTGTCGCTGCATATTGATAATTGTGGCGTTTTGGCAGGCGGTACGCCAGGTGCTTTCAAAGATCACCTTTTGCGTTGGGGTCAATATAAGATTAGTAAGCGTGCATATATCCAATGGTACTATTTCATTTGTCAATATTCCCCGTAGCAGGGATTGTGTAAAAGGAGAACCCAGTCCATGCGCGGCAACTGTTTGTCGTAGATCTTTTAAAACATTATAGCCAAAAGGTTCCTGCTCATCGGGGACGTTTGCGTTGCTGCGTATGACAGGACACGCTATCGCTGAACAAAAAGCTGTATCTCCCGCTTGCAATGCTTGGTGTCTAATCTTTTGCCACCTTGTAGCAGGGGCTGACACCCCCCCATTCCTCGGGTGGCAATTGATGATGGGTTTGTGGAGTATCGGTATCAGGAGCGGTAGAGAAAGGCAGTAAGAATGCTGACGCAGCAGGGGCCGGGGGCGGGCAGGCGGGGAAGTGGAGGGGTACCGATCGCAGGGATCGGAAGGTCTAGCAGAGGTGTTGAAGCCATAGGAGCAGGTGAAGGAGAAAACGGCGCGGAGGGTAGCGGCGGGGCGGGGGTGGCTGCTGTTATCTTGTACCCGCACCGGAAGCGCAAACCCCGCGGTTTCTCCATCTTTCAACGCTTCCCTACGGAGCTGCTCCCACCGATCCCGGGGGTCGAAGGCTCGCTCAGGCTGTGCTACAGCCTGCGGCACGGGTGGCTGCATCGGACACGGGGGACAGGACGGAGGGGATTTCATTGGAATGGAACTTGGGGGAGGCGGTCTGAGTCCTGCTCCCTTGGTTGTTTCACCCAAGTTCTCAGACTTTTCATTTTCCCCCGAGTCTATAAGAGCTTCCTTGTCTTGGGGCTTGCTTTCACTCACTTCATCATTCCTTATCTGCGCCGCTTGAGCGACTGCGTTTTGTACCTTTTTTCTTTTTTTTCTTTTTTTTTTTTCCTTTTTTTTTTCTGTTTTTCAGCTTGTCATGAGCACAAGGTCTCAGTCACTAATCACCAAGTGGTCATGACTTCAGTGGTGGTGGTGTCCCCTCTGGACGCCGCCTCCCAAATCGTCTGCCCTCCTGTTCCCAAGTTTTCACATCAAATACTGCAGAGACTGTAGAAGGAGTCCCTTGCTTTTGTAAGAACATCAGTAATAATTTTATTTTATACGCGTCATACTTCACTCCTCGTTTCGCTAATAGCTGCATTAAAAGTTTAACTATAGCTGCTTCTTGAGCTGATATGTTAGCTCCCATGATTACTGCCCAGCTGCTCACCTGTTTCTTAAGGTGATGTCCCGGGATTAAAGCCGCGGTCCTGCCGTCAGCTTGAGTCGTTCAGCTGGGGTTCCCTCCGGACGCTACTTGCAGCGCTGCCTCCTCCGGATCACGTCGTGGTCACCATTTGAAGGGAATGAGACACGGACTCCGCATACGAGTTCAGGCGAAGACAAGCGAAGAGCCTTTATTTTTACAATCTATCCCTGTTATAATATGATCTAGTGTTCAAACCCCATTTCATCGGCTACTGTCTTTCGTCCACGCGTCTCTTCAGCGTTACTTATTGGTTCTTCAAGCTGGTGCACGCGAATTCCTCTTTCAGGGATGTCTCCAATCTCATCCTTATTTTTCTGCCTCTAAGTTTCACAAACTTGTTTGTAACAAGCCTCAAGGGCACAGCTGCATTCCTGCGAACCTGTAACAAGCCTCAAGGGCACAGCTGCATCTCGTCAAAGTAAGACACAATCTCATTTATTCCTACAGTCAGCCTGCAGCTCTGTGGCAGTTAAAACTCCCACTGAAACAGTTTGGATGGTGGATGCTGTTCTGTTTTGTTTTGGGTACTCGTTTCATTGAGCTAGAATTATTTCTTTGCAATTAGGTGGCGGGGATCTTCTTGCACGGGTTTTCTCTTGCTGGAGCACGTCCTGACAGCCTTTGTCATCCAGAGCTTTCCCCTCTGTTCCTTGGAGGGGTGATGTCCAGAAATGGGGAACGACTGCTGTGAGGAAGGGCTTCACCAGCAGGCTTGGCTTTTGGGAATGCCCAAAGGCGACGGACGTGGCTGGTGCTCATCCCTGAATGTTGATGTGCTGACAATCTAGAGTGAATGCTGGGGTGTTTCTGGTGGCACCCAGGCTTAGCCAGGTGTTTTCTATTAGACACAGAACTTAAAAGGGACTTAGAAGTGTATAGTGCGACCACAAGAGAGCTTGGTGGTGGGTGGGAAGTGGAATGGACTGTGTCCTTCTATGGAGGCCATGGCAGCGGTCTCCCTGTAGGTGCTGGCTTTAAGTTGGACAAGCACACGTCATCCTCTCTGCACCCTTGACATACTCTCCTCCTTCTTCCTTTTGCCCTCCCTCCATACCTGTCTGACTCCTAGGCTGGTGGGTTGTATTATTTTCCTTATGGATGAGCCTGCACACCATCGGTAGTGGAACTGTGCGGTGGCACGGAAAGGTAGCTCTGGATGGTAGCTCTTTTCTTCAGCACAGGAAGGACCTGGAGGTGCTGGAGAGGGTCCAGAGGAGGCCACAAAAGTGATGAGAGGGCTGGAAGACCTCTGCTATGAGGAAAGGCTGAAAGAGCTGGAGTTGTTCATCCTGGAGAACAGCGTGGAACTGGCTGCCAGGTCCTTAGGCCCACACGGGCACTTCGTGATTGCTGGCTGTCCCTTTTACAGGTTTCACTGCTTTGACAGAGAAATTCCTCCAGCGGAGCAGCACAGAGAGAGGCACTGATGAGCTGGCGCAAACCCTCAATTACTACATGTGTGACATTTTGAAGGGTAAGGGCCGTGCTGTCGGACTCTCTGGCATTGGGCCGTGAGGCTGCTCGTGGAGGGTGGAGGCCGACATGCTGGGCAGCCTGGTCCTGCCTCCGAGGAAGGGCTGGGGCTTTCTGTGGCCCAGAGGAACAGCCAGAGCAGCCAGGGTCTCCTGGCGAGTCGGGACCAGCGCAGGTCCTTTCTGCTCCCCGCTTTCTCAGCAGCCACCTCTGTGCCTCTGGCGTGAACACCCGGCTCCGTGATGCGTTAGGGCCCCCAGCAGGCTGAGGGCATCCGGCAAGTGCCAGTGCGCAAGCGACCCGAGGATGCTGGCGCTGATGTGTGTGTGTGTGTTTGTGTGTGACCCTCACGAGCCCCTCAGCACAGGGGACATCGTGACCCTTCCGAGCTGACCGTGAGCACGTCGTGGCCGCCCCTTCAGCAGCACTTGTAGAGCAAAGCAAGGGAGTCCTCAAAGGTGAGGAAGGGTCTGGAGCATCTCTGCTACGAGGAAAGGCTCAGAGAGCTGGGACCGCTTAGCCTAGAGGAGAGAAGGCTCAGGGGGATCTTAGGAATGTGTCTAAAAGCTGAAGGAAGGGTGCAAGGAGGACAGAGCCAGGCTCTTTCCAGTGGTGCGCAGTGTCAGCAGCAGAGGCCACACCGTGGGCACGCTCTGCAACACAGGAGGGTCCCTCTGTACGTCAGAAAGCACTTTTTGACTGTGGGGGTGACTGAGCAGTGGCCCAGGTTGCCCAGGGAGATTGTGGAGTCGCCCTCCTCAGAGCTATTCAAAAGCCATCTAGCCACCGTCCTGGGCAGCTGGCACCGCGCAGCCCTGCTTGAGCAGCGTGGTTGGACCAGACAGACCCCAGAGGTCCCTTCCAGCCTCCACCTTTCCGAGACTTGGTGGCATCTCGAGGCCCTGCCTCCCTGCCTGCTGTGTGGGTGCCAGGGCTGGGGCCACTGTGAGCCTGGGAGACGGGCCGGAGTGGTGCTTTCCTGAGCTGTGCCCCACGGTGCACCCTTGCCCAGGTGCTCCTCTCCAGGCAGAGGGGCTTGCTCTGTGGCTTCTGGAAGAAGGTGGCCGCACGACTCTTCCTTTTCCTCCCTCTGTCCACAGAGATGCTGAGTTTTGGAGGAGACATCTTGAAGTTTGCCGGTACGTACTCGGGACGATGATGCCCACGCGTACTGATCTGCAGCATTTAACTGATGTGGCGGCCGTTTGCTCTGCTCTCCTTCTCAAGAGGCTCTGTGCAGCACCTTGAGCCAGCTACCCCCCGAGTAGGATGCCCTCCCCCTCCACAACACCCGTCTCCCCGCTTGGGCTTCAGATGAGCTTCTGAACAGCTGAGATGCTGGGGACTGTAGAGCTCCAAACGTTCCCTGTGTCAGTTGTGCTTCTCCCTCTCTCTCTCTCACCAGGCATCTCCGCAGGGCCCATGAGCCTCCTGATTGCCGGAGACGGGAGGCGGCAGTACTTCTGTATCTATGGCCAGGCCCTGGCTGAAGTTCGTGAGGCCGAGGAGCTTGCGAATGCAGGTGAAGTTGTCCTCTCAGCCACCGCCTGGGAGCTCTGTGTGCAGCGCCGGCTCAGGACCAAGCGTCTTGAAGGCAAAAGAGCTGTGAAGGTAGGTGGATGGGACGGCCTCTAGAGCCATTCTGAGGAGCCGGACCTGGCCACCAAGGAGGGAGGTGTCAGAAGGCTGAGGAGCTGAATGTGGCTCACAGTTGTAGCTGTGAAAGCGGGCAGGTGGCTGAAGCTCTTGTCCTTCCCTCTCGGGGGTAACTGTGGGCCGGGCTTGCTTGGTGTGAGGGGTCGGGAGGCACTGGACGGGTTTTGGGCCCACCAGCAGTGTCCTCTGTGGGTCACAGAGCTGTTGTTGACAGCTGGGGATGCTTGGAGGATGCCTGCCCAGCTCCGGTGCTTCTGAGGAAGCGCTGCAGTCCCATCGCGCCGGGTGGGCTTGTTCTCCCCTTTCCTGGGCAGTGACGGTGGAGGGCAGGCTCTGTCCCCTGGGACTGCCGGGGAGGCCAGTGGCAGTGCTTTCATTCTGTGTGTCTTCAGGTTACAGGCATGGATCAGATGTCTCAGTCAGAATGCCAAGACGCTTTACGCAAGCTTGTACACCGCCAAATGAGTCGCCCCTCGGAAGAGGAAAGTGAGTGCAACCTTCCCCTTGTTCTGCGATTGCCGAGGAAGGGGGGGCCTGGCCGCTTCGGGGGCCAGAGAGGAAGCACCGCCACCCTCTTCCCCCTTTCGGGCAGCACTCGTGCTTTTGGTCCTCCTGTGCGTGAGCTGGGGCATCGCTGCTGCCGCCGCCTCCTTCCAGGGGACAGCTCCGCCTGGAGCGTCTGGAGGTGGCAACACGAGCAAACGCACAAGACTCTTTCTGCCCCATTTCCAGTGCCGGCCCCTGCTTTCCAACACCTCGTAGTCCCATCCTCCCAGCGATCACCTGCGTTTTCTCTCCTCAGGTGCCCCGAGTCCTGCTCTTCTCTTGCCCACTGATCCTGATGCGGAGGAGGTGATTATGAAGTACATCCCAGAAGCTGCTCTCAGGAAGGTACGGCCAGGCCACCACTGCGGGGGGGGCTGCTGCATTTTTGGAGGGCAGAAGAAGGGGTGCGTGGCAGAGATGGAGTTCTCACGAGAACAGACCAACAAAAGAAAACGCACCCTGAGACGACATGGCAGGGAATCGGAGCCGAGGGGCACCGGTGCCGCACCGTTGCGCGTGTTGTCCTCGGAGAGAGACGGGTGGCGGGAGGCGGTCTTGCGTCGCTCCGTCTTTTCCGTGGGTGTGGTTCTGGATGTGCTGCGGACGTGGCGGTGGGCTAAAAGGGAGATTCTCCTGAAGCGCCTAGAGCATCCCTGAGGGTCTTCCCTCATGTCCATGCCTGTCCCAAGATGGGGTGTCACCGGAGCGCCTTTCTCTCCTTTGTCATTTGTGTTATGGTTCGGTATCTGCCTGCCGCAGGCTGGGCAGCCTGCCCGCCATTTGCACCGGGAGGAGGATTATCCCTTCCTCCGGTAGTACCTGCTCTTGCCAGTACGCCTGCTCTCCCTCGGTATCTGGTGTGGGCAGCGAGCCCCCGGGAGAGCAGGATGGCGAAGCTGTCGTGCTCTTGTCTTACAGCTTGATGACAGAGTGCCGCCGGACCTCTTCTCTGAGCTACGTCCAGTCACCAGCCTCTTCGTCCACCTGCAGCTGGCTGCAGATATCAACGCAGTGGATCTGTGCACCATCCTCCACAACGTCAGCAGGATGACGCTAGAAATCCTCAGTCCTCACAAGGCTGAAGTGAACAAAGTCCTCCTGTTTGATAAAGTGAGCGTGGGGGAGCGATCGCCTCCCCGCGCCCCGAGAGGGTGGGCAGCAAGCAAGAGGGAGCGACTCCCTCTTGGGCATTGTAGCAAGGCGTGCTGCATCTGTCCTTGGCAGGGCTGCACGTTCCTCTGTCTGTTTGGACTCCCTGGAGTAAAGCTGCCCTGTGAGAGCCTTCACGCCTTGCAGAGCGCTCTTCAGATCTTCGCCTTGTGCTCCACGATGCGCGTGGAGATACAGTGAGTCAGCGTGTGGCGGGGCGGGGGCGTGCACGCTGCCTGGGACAGTGCAAGGGGCCTTTACCAGAAAGAGATGTGCCTTCTAGCTTGCCCTGCCTTGTCCCTGGCAGGCAGGAGGCAGTGCCCTGAGAGGTGGCAGGGCCCTGCCACCTGAGGTCAAGTTTCTGTCGCCGCAGGTGGTGACATCGTGGGCGCCACCTTCCCTCCCTCTTTGCTCACGAGAGGGCTGCGGCCTGCTGCAGGTCGCAGCTCAGGGAACGTGGCCTCGGGGGAAGTGTCCAAAACTTCCTGCGTGCGCTCTACCCCTGTCCCTTGTCCCTTGCAACATGGGTATGTTGCGCCCCCGAGCTCTCCATGGCCCCAAGACCCGTGCCGGCAGGGCAGGACAGCAGGCGGCCCAGGCTAGCGCCGAGGGGAGGTGCGGGAAGGGATGAAGCTGGGTGGGCAGGACCGCGCCTGGGGCGCTGCTGAAGCCGCCCTGTTTCCCGGTGTGCCAGGGCGGTGTCTGTTACGGTGACCAGCGGGACAGTGTTCTGCGGAGTCACTGGCCACCCTCAGAGGCATGAATACACAGGTACGAGGCGTGTGTCAGAGGCGCGGGAGGCTGGCGTGGGCCTGCTTAAGCACAGCAGTCTGGAAGAGGAAGGCGCACTGGGAGAGGGCTTGCCCAGCAGCCGGCCAGGAAGGGCCTAGGCAGCGCCGGTCCTGGCGCGGGGCGGGAGAAGGGGCTCCGTGGCCGGTTGTTCCCCTGGGTTCTGCTGACCCCGTTGTGGGGTTGGCCTGTGCCGGAGGCGAGGCAGCCCTTGGCCTGGAAGGGCACCGCAGGGCTGGTGGCACAGGTCCAGCAACACGTGCTCTCCCTCTCTCTGTCTCCAGCCATTGGCCAGAAGGTGAATTTGGCAGCCCGGATGATGGTGCACTACCCTGGGCTGGTGTCCTGTGATGCAGTGACCTACGCCGCCTCTCGGCTGCCCCCTTGCTGCTTCAAGGAGCTGCCGGAGAGAGAGATGAAAGGCGTTAGCCATGCTGGCACTCTCTATCAATACGTGGGGATCACCAAGGAGAGGTGAGGGTCCTCTGAGAGGGCTGCCTGAGGGGACGGTGGCACCAAAGGCGCAGCCTTGGCCTGCAAAGAGGAGTCCTGCAGAGAGAGACCAAGCTGCTCTCCCCTCCCTCTGGCTGAGACGGTCGGAAGCCCTGGCGTGGGAGGCTTTTTGCCTCTCTCCCCTGCTGTCTCCTGCTGCTGAGAGGGCGGGAGCGAAGCCACAGGGATGGAGAAGGTTCGTCTGTCTCGGTAGACGCAACCTGGCCTCGCAGGCTCTGTACAAATGGCTTTTGACTGTGCTTGCTCCACCACGTGCCCAAGGAGGCTTTTGTCCCGGCTGCTTCTGAGCGGGAAGTTTTAGGCCAGTCCATGTTGTCCATGTCCGTGTCCATGGCCTGTGCCTCACCTCCGGCACAGGCCAACCAGTCCAGTTTCCCATGGGGACACGGGGACTTAACGGGCCACTCTTCCTCCTGTCTTCCTGCTGAAGTCTCTGGCTCTTCCTCTGAGCCAGGATTTGACCACCTCTTTGGATGACGGTTTGAACGTTAACATTGCCATCTCTTGGAAGCTACAGGAAGACTTGAGCCAAAGGTGCCGGGTGCTTGGCATCCCCACCCATTCAGGGACACAAGTCCTTCTTTCCAAGACACTTGTTTTTGTTGGCCAATGGGGTAGAGCTGTCTGCTAGCCAACAACACGGCCTGGCTTCTTTTGCGTGTCTCCGGTTTCTCTGGGTTTGGCCTCTGGTGATGGGCTCTCGATACGTTCTCCCGTCCCGCCATGGCCGTTGGGCTTCGGTATGCTTGAAGCTGTCCTAGCGTGCAGCCTGAACTTTGGCTGGGGGAGCGTGCAGAGAATAACACGCTGCTCGAAAGAAAAGCAGGTACCCGAGGAGCACGCCCTGCCCCTCCAGGCCAGGCTGCTTCTCGCCAGCTAATTGACTTGTGTTTTCTTTTGCCCTGCTTCTAGCATGTTTGGCATGGGTCTTACCAAGGAGAGGTCAGAGTACGTCCCCTTGCTGGGTAGGTAGAGAACGCCTTGCTCTTCTGAACCCCGGGTTCTTCCCCTTGGTAACTTTTAGTGCCACGCTGGGAAGGGAGAAGCTTTTGCCAGGGATGGTGTTGCCTGCAGCGGCCCTAACGCTGGTGGGCTGAGATACAGACAGCTTCGTAGGTAAAGCAAAAGCTGCGCATGCGCGCAAGGCAGACTCAGGCGTTCGTTCCCTGCTTCCCATCGGCAGGCAGGTGTCTAGCCATTTCCAGGAAAGCATCACGCGTAACGGTGCCTCGGGAAGACAAACGCCGTAACTCCGAACGTCCCCCCTTCCTCCTTCTTTCCCGCAGCTTTTCTTGCTGAGCACGGCGTCCTATGGTGTGGAATAGGCCTTTGGGCAGTCGGGGTCAGCGGTCGCGGCTGTGCCCCCTCCCAGCTTCTTGCGCACCCCCAGCCTGCGCGCTGGCGGGGCGGCGTGAGAAACGGAAAAGGCCTTGACGCTGCGCAAGCGCTCTTCTGCAATAACTAAAACATCGTTGTGTTAGCCCCACCGATGTTTGGTCAGCCGTCCAAAACATAGCACCACACGAGCTATTACCAAAGAAAATTAACTCTAGCCCAGCCCAAACCAGTCCAGGCCTGAAGACGCTGCCTTAGCTACTGGGAAGTGCTCTGTGGCTCATGGTGCGGTGAGGAGATGCTTTGAGTCCGTTTGGGACGCAGCTGCCTGCAGCGACTCAAAGCATCCCTTCCAGTCTGGTGCTGGATCACTGTGGGGAGTTGCACGGGGCCGGCTGAATCTCTGGGCCTTTGGGAGGGGGGCAGGCGGGGAAGAGGGCACGGGAGGTGTGCCGTGGGGCAGGCGGGCAGGGGGTCCCGCTGCCGCTCCCAGGAAGGCAGAGGTACAAAAGCTGGGATGAGCGGGCGGGAAGGAGGCCTGGGTGTAGGCAGGCTGGCGGCTGTGGTGGCGGGGAGGGAAGCTGCGGTGGAGGGTGCCAGCACGAGGGGCGACTCTTTGCTTGTCGGCACGCCCCAGCAGCTCGTTTTCTTGTTTGTCTTCACAGGTCGGGAGAAGGAGATTGACCTCTTTGTCAGCTGCTTGAAAGCCTATGAGGATTTAGGACAAAGGCACATCCTGGCATTTGAGGGCACGATGGGCTCCGGGAAGAGCCACTTACTTACTGAACTGGCCTATTTAGGCCAGGCTGCTGGCCACACGTACGGGTTTTGAATGTGTAGCTTTGGGACACTGCCCCTGCCCGTCCCCTGACAGCCATGGAACGCTCCCGCCCCTCTGCCGGTGCGCCTGGCCCTTGGACTGCAGCCTCCCCAAAAAGCCTCCTGGAGACACTCCCTAGGAGCTCCCGTGTGCTCTGCCAGCTCTTCGGGGAGCTGGCGGTGGCTTCTTGAGCCATGGCCTTTCCTCCTCACCTCTGGGCTGGGCACAGCTGGAAGGAAAGTGCCCAAGCTCAGGGCTTTTCATCCGACTCCAGACCCAACAGACAGCACAGTGGCCTGTCTCAGAAGCCCTGCTTGCCCTCTGCCTGTTTCCCAGGAGGAGCGCTGGGGCAGAAAAGCCTTCCTGCGGTCTGGCAGGCAGACTGCTGAGGTCTGGAGCCCAAAGGCAAACTCACCACTCGCTCCATCCTTGCCTCTTAGCCCCGTCAGTTCCTCTGCAGCGGGGACGTAGCGAGAGCTGGGCCGGCGCTGCGGAGACACGGGCTCTCGACCCGGCTCTCCCAGTGCCTTGGCAGCAAGCGCCCCTCTGTGCCCTTTCTCGTACGAGGAGTGAGAAGCTTGGCCTTCTCTGGGAAGCACCTTGGGATGGGTGGCAGAAGAGCCCCCGCCAAGGACATCTCCACCCGTTTTGTCCAGAAGGCTTGGGCTGTTGGGGATCTCAGTCCCTTTTGCTTTTGCACGGCAGGGTGGTTGCCATGGAGCTGCTAGAGGTCAACGTCAGGCAGTCCTTCTCTGCCGTCTCTACGCTGGTGGCCAGGGCCCTGGGCCTCCAGGACTGTGAAAACTGCAGCGACAAGCAGCGCGTGCTGCGGACAGAGCTCCGAGGGGCAATCGAAGAGAGCAGCTATTGCCTCCTCAACGACAGCTTCCTTGTCCAGGTGAGAGCGAGAGGCCTCTCTGGCTCTGGAGAAGGCCTCCTCCTCAGCTTTTCTGGGTCTGACGTCGTGTGGGCACGCTGCTGGGAGGAGTGCCTTAGCTCGGGGGTGGGAGTCGCAGGGGTCATAGCACACGTTTCCCGTTGCCGGGCCCGGGGGGCTCGCTTTCTGTGCCGAGTTCATGTCCCGCGCTGCATGCGGCAGTGCCCGCTGCCTTGTTCAGCACCCTGGAAGTGGCATTGGAGAGAGGCTGTTGCTGACCTCGTGCTGAGGTCACCGGTGTGCGAGTGGTCTGCTCCAGCCAGCCCAAGATTCCCGCAGCCAGAGAAGCAGCTCTTGAGGCCACCCCCAAGCCCCAGCTCTGCCAGACACCCTCAGCAGAGGGCCTCTGCTTTAGGCTCTAGGTGAAGGCCCCAGTGGGGCTCCTTGCACCTCTGTTGGGGAGAGTTAAGGTGCCGAGGCCAGCAGTGGCGGTTTGCTCGGCGCCCTTGCTTGGCGGGTAGGTGTGCCTAGCCCCGGCGTGATGTTGCTCCCTGACTCTGCTGCTTTTCTGGCCAGTTTCCCGTTTCGGACAAGGTTCGCGAGATGTGTGAAATGCAAAGAAAAGCAGAACTGTGCTCGACGTGGGTGAAGGTGCTTGAGAAGGTGAGCGTTTCGCCTTCCTTCCTTCCTTCCTCCTGGGTCAGAGAAGGACAACAGCCCTGCTGCCTCTGGGCTCTGTACCACAGCAGTGTGAGCCGCCGGGAAAAACACACCCAATAATTTTCTTCCTGGAAAGTGGCCCTGGAGGAGGAACGATGTCTTCTGCGTTCCCTTGCCCAAGCTCCCTCCTTGTGCAGGGCAAGTGATGCTAGGTGTGACCTTCAAGTCTCAAAGAAATTAAGAGTCGGTAAGCTTCTGAGCAGGGAAGTGGTTGGGGAGAGACCTCCGAGCATCCTCTCAAGAGACAGAGGCTAAATCTCCTCCCCTGGAAGACCCGTGAGAATCCACCGGCTTCCCCTCAGAACAACCTGCTTTTTTCAGGTCATTGGAGGAGAATTTGGCATATTTGTCATCGACAACGCCCATTTCATCGACCCTGCCTCCTGGTCTCTCATGTCACGTGCGCTCCAAAATGTCTCCCACTTCATGGTCATGAGCTTAGCTCCAGGCTGCGTGAGAATGGAGAGCTTTTGCAAAGCCGCAGCAGGCAACGCAACATCCCAGGAAATCGCCTATCTTCATCTGGACGAGCTGAAACCTTCCGCTGTGGTGCAGAAGGTCTGCCAGGCCCTTGGAGTGGTCAGCATCGCCAGGGATCTAGCGAGGTAAGTTCGAGGAGCTCTTCCAGAGGGCTTGAACCTATGCAGACCATGGGAGGGAATCAACCCCCCAGGAGAGGGAGCGCCGGGCCGCTAGAAGCATGGCTGGCTCTAGCGAGCAGCGGCCGTGGGCTGCTTGTTACGCCTCGCCCTGGCAGGTGTGAGCTGAGAGCGGGCAATCCCCTATTCACAGCGCGTGGGAGCTGTCAGCCCTTCGCTCTTGCACAGGGAGGGAGGAAGGGAGGAAGAGTCTCGAACCCAAGCGTGGCCGGGCTGTGAAAAGGCCTTGGTCTGGGTGGCCAGGCTGTGGGGGAGATTCGCCGGGCCAGAGGTCCGGCCTGCTGCCAGGGAGGAGCTAGGCTCCTGAGGAGAGGAAAGGCAGGGCTCGCTGCTCTGTGCTTTGGGCATCGTGCGCAATGCTTCTCCCGTGGACTTCAGCGAAGGCTGGAGGTTCACGGGGGCCAAAAAGCCCAAGCCAGTGGGAGAACCGTCCCTTTCAAAAGTGAGGTGTAGCTGTGACGAAGATGCTGGCTGCCCTGTTAGGCTCGAGTGCCTCGCCGCCCACCTGAACTGTGTTGCGCCTTACTTTCCTTGTGCTGCTCGCTGCCGGATCTACTCCTGTCCAGGTTCCTGATCCAAAGAAGCTCGGGGATCCCCTATTACTGCGAGGAGCTGCTGCGCTGGCTTCGTTGCAACGACATGCTCTTGTTCCGCACCCGGAGGCGGGGTGTAAAAGCAGAGGACAACTGGGAGAGCCTGATCAGTAAGCATCTTTGCTGCTGACTAGCGAGTTGCTGTGGCGCGTTGTCCGCAGCACGGTCTTGCCCCGTTGTTCCCCCGTGGATGTTGGCAGAGTCGGCTCTTGCAGCAGTGCAGAACTTGGTGTGGCGGAGGCGTGGGCTCCTGCAAGCCTTGCTGTTGGGACAGCCAAAGCGGGGACTAGCGAGTTGTGGTGGCTCGGAGGGGCCTGAATTCTTGGGGTGGGGGCTGGGGGGCTAAAACACAGGGGAAATGGTTCCAGAGCGCACGTGTTCCTGGTATGTCTTAAGCATTCTAATGGGCACGCAAGTAACCTTGGCCAAACGCCAGCTCACTTGAGAACAAATCCCAGCTTGAGGTGAGGGACAGGCCCGGGAAACTTGAATCCAAAGCCATAAATCCCCACAAGGGTGCTGGTCATGGAAGAAAGCAGCGGTAACGCCACCGAGAGAGCAGTGCCAGCCGGAGCGCCGTGGCCTGGGGAAGAGCCAGGACGGACGCTACCTTTTGCATTATCACCAGCAATTTCCCTGGGCGTGGAGGTAGCGCTGTCAAAGGCAGCAATGCTGCTGCTTTCTGTCCCGGGGCGCTCCGTCGCCCCCCGGGAAGTCTGGAAGCTGTGACCGAAGGACTCTTTGGGAAAGCGGGTCTGAAGGCAGAACGCCTTTGGGAGGGCTACGCAAAGAGGCGCTCGCACTGGGAACTGTTTTGCTCTGCTTAATGGCCACGTTCAGCGCAGGCAGGTCCATGCGCCCGCACTGGACCACGCAAGGTGGGACCTGTCCCATCTCGGGTGCATTTTGAAAGGTTTGCAAGCTGCAAGTCACTTTGCAAATTGCCTTATTTGTGCTCTCTTGCTCCACCCAGCTTCTGCGGCCGAGGCTTCAGCCCTCGCAGCAGCCTCGAGCTCCGGCGCGGGGAACGAGGGCAGGGTCTGCGTCGTCAGACCAGACGTGAACCTGGAGAACACCGTGCTGCCTGCCACCTTGAAAGGTGAGGGGCCGAGCGCCGCTTTGCCGGCTGGCGGCTGTGCCGGGGCCCCTTCCCGGGGCATCAGCTAGAGGGAGGCTGGGCATCTGGGTGCTGCAGAGTCACCCTCTCAGCCTGGGGGCTCTGCTGGGAAGGTGGCTCCGGTCCCACCAGAAACAGGCTTGGGGCTGCGCGCAGCCGTTTTCCCCTCCTGGCTGCGGACCAGCTGTGAGCCTGCTGGCTGCTCTCCAGCAGCAGGCAGGAGGGAAAGGGTTATTGGTGCAACACTAAAATGACTCCCTTTCCTCAGAGAAACAAAGCCTTTGCTGGGAAAAGTCTTTGCCTTGCCTCTGATTCAACTTGGAACGTGGCTTCTACCTCCCTGTTCTGTTGGGAAGCTCCCCAGCTAACGCTGGACTCAAGGCACTTCATCCTAACCAAATCCCTTTTTTTTGCTGTGGGTTGGCTCGGAAAGAAAGGAATACTTAAGATATCCGTTGTGGGGAGCTCTGAGTCCCCCTCTGAGGGGGGGAAAGTTCTCTGTTCCCTGCGTGCACTCTTGGGCAAAAACCTACTCCAGATCTGGTAGGGCACGGCACGGGATGCAGGTGCCTGCTGGATCCTGCCCTCCTCACCCTTGGTGGGGGAGTGTTTGTTTGAGCGTCTCGCTTTTCCCCTGGCCTGCGATTCCACCAGGAGCGGAGCCGTTTTGAAGACACCTGCCCCGGGCTGCGATTGCCCAGCAGGCGCGGTCCCGAGGAGAGGAGGCCAAAGTCTAGCCCGTGTCATGTGCGGAACCGTTCCAGCCACTCCAGCCTCAGCATGGGGAAGAGGCAAGAGAGAGACGCGTTGCTTCTTTTTGACAGAGATTGTGCTGGCTCAGCTGGACCAGATAAAGCCGCTGAAGCGGATGCTTCTGAAGTTTGCAGCTGTCATCGGGCCAGTGTTTACCACCCAGCTGCTGTCGCACATCCTGCCCACGGGCTTCAGGCACAAGATGAATTGCTTGTTGGACATGCTGGTGCACGACAACATCCTGAAGTGGCTGAAAAACCCAGAGGTGCCAGGAGGTGTCCAGGATCCTCCCACGGGGCCAGCCACCTCCCCGGAGGCGGAGAGCAGTAAGTGGTAGCAGTAAGGCGGACAAGGCAGCTCCCAGCTGTGTCCTGGCGGGGCTCCCCAGGGCACGGTGCGCGTCCCCCTTGCTGCTGGGTAGGCAGAGCTCAGGCAGGCATGGCTGTTGGGGACGGGTTGTTCAAAGATCTTCCAAGTCAATCTCAAAGCACGCTCGCTTTGCGCTGGAGGGAAGTTCCCACCAGCCGTCCCAAGTGCCCCTGCTCCCCTGCCTCCAAGCGCTGCTCGCAGCGCAGGCACGGGAGGGCGTAGGGATCCCTGTCATCCTCTCCCAGCCGCCTGCCGCATCCGGATCAAAGATGCCCTCCAGAGTGCCCCAAGGCCTTCGACAGGCTCTTATTCAGCTTGGATTCCCCTGTGGCGCAGGGAGGGGAAGCTCAGGAGGCCGGGGGCTGCCTTGCCAAGAGCGGGGAGAAAGCGCTAGCCGAGGCCTCCTTCGGCTGGTGGCGACGTCCCCAGGTCCCGCCTGGAGCGCAGCTGAGCGCTGTGTCCCAGGGCGGTGCTACCATCAGCAAGGCCAGCCGGGCCCTTTCGCCCCACGCTGCAAGGCTCGGTGTGCAGCAGCGCTGCTTCGCTGCCAAGGATGCGCACCAAGGCACGACTTTGGTGCCCCGGCTGGGACGGCCCTGAGCCGTGGCCCCAGCCCTGGCTGATGCAAAGGCCCTTTGCCTTGCAGGTGCGGAGAGGCCCTCTCCCAGCAAGAAGACCGCGGAGCAGCAGTCTGGCGTCCTGGCCTTCTGTGTCCCGCTGCTGCGGGAGGCTGCCTACGAGCTGTGGCCCGAGAAACAGCGGGTGGTCTTGCACCGCAAGTGTGCCGCCTTCCTGGAGCAGCACGCGCACAAGTGCAAGAGCTGCAGCCAAGGGGACTTTGTTGCCTTCCACCGCTTCGCCGCCACCAGCCCCCAGGACGGAGGGAGCTGTCAGGGCCCTGCTGACCAGGGCGACTCACGCAGCTGGGAGGCCTTGGTGCTGGCAGGAGAACGGCTGAAGAGGGACAGGACCCGCGCCACTGAGGGTATGCTGCGCGCCATGCTCCGCAGCCCGGGCCCTCCAGGAGCCCAGGGGTGTGTGCTGGGCATCGGGTGGGAGTAGATCTGCTAGGGATGAGCCCCGGCGGTGAGGACGACCGCTACAGTCTTTCCTCAGTGCGTCGGGACCCTTGCAAGGCTCCTTGCGAGCCTGCTGGGAAAGGGAGAGCAGCTCTTAGCCCAGGGTAGGCGAGGAGGTCTCTAGCCCCCCGTTTTCTTTGCAGGTGCTGCAGATGCTCTGCAGCAGCAGCAGGCTTTCCCGGAGGAGGATGTTGGGTGAGCGGACAAGGTTTTGATTCTTTTTGAAGCCAGTGAGCTGAGGGTCTCCAGAGGAGACAAAGGACGCGCTGGCATTTGGCTGCCGGTTGTGAGCCTAGCTTAGGGAAGAGGCTTTCTGTGGGGTGGGAGCTGGGAGGAGATGGCCATGGAGAGGAGGGAGTGCTCAAGGCAGCCCGTGGGCTCAGTGGTCGTCACACTCCACTGGACAAAATGTGCAGGGCAAAAGCCACCCCAGGGACTCGGGTGGTTTGCCTGTGGGAGGTGACAGAAAGCCCAGCTTGTCTTTTTCTCCCTACCTACAAAGCACCCGTAGGAGTCACGCCTGCCCGTGGCCTCGTGCTCTGCTTTGAACAAAGGGCTTTTGATGCCGTCTCTGGGGGGAGAAAGAGCAGTACAAGTGACGGCCGTGTCTTCTTTGCTCTCTTCTTCCCCTGGGCACTGGCCCCTGACTAGTGCGGCAGGGTGGTTTCTGGCAAAGAGCGAACAGACAGCTGAGCTGCCCAGCAAGACCAAGGGGCAGCACAACGGCGTGCGCTCCTGTGAATGCAAAGCCATCGTGGAATCGGTGCTTGTGCCTTTGGCTCGCCACTACATGGCAATGGGTGACGCTGCCAGAGCCTTCTACTACCTTCTGGAGTGTGCGGCTGCCTACCTGCACGTCTCCAATAGCTACATGGTGAGTTGCCCTGCTTGCCAGCACCCGCTGCGCGTGGAGTCCTCTCAGGCACCTGGCTCTGGGCAGGACAACTTCCCCGTTGCAATAGGGCGTGCCTTCGCAGGGCCTTGGAAGGGAACCGCTGGGGTCGGACCCTGACTTTCGCCTCTGGTTTGCCTCTTGTGCAGTAAGAGACACAGGGCACCGTGCCCTTAGCACCAGGGGCGTTAGCAGGGAGGCGGGCAGAAGGATCCCTGGTGCCTGTGCTCTGAGCCAGCGGGACTGCGTTTGGGCGGGCATCAGCAGGGGCAGAAACAGGCCCTCTTAAGACAGATGCCAGAGGCAACGGGGGAGGACGAGGCTGGCCACGGGCTCTGCGCCCACGCTCACCTGCTCTCTGTGTGCTTGCGCAAGGCCCTGCTGAAGCTGAATGAAGCGGAGGTCCTGAGGAACTCACTAGAGAAGAAAGCGGATGGGAATGGGACAGCCTGCTTTGAAGAGGCCACCTTCTTCAGCCTCAAAGGGGAGGTAAAGAGACGGGGAGGTCTGGAGGGATCTCCTGGGGGACAGGGCTGGATGTCTTCCCCGGTTGCAGGGGATATCCCCGGCCTCTCCCGCCACTGGCGGATTCCTGCAGGCTCTTGGGCAACTCGTCCACATCGGGATGCTTCCCTTTCCCCGTGCAGGTCTGCTGTCGTATGGGACACGCGAAGCTGGCAAAGAAAATGATCAGGGAGGCTTTGCGCCTGCTCAGAAGGCAGTTCCCCCGGACCTCCGTTGGAGCCTTTGTCAAGTCTCAGGTGGAAAAGTTGCCGTGTGCCGCCTTTGCTGCCAGAAGAGCATCCTCCCTTCCGCAGGAGGCCCGGTGAGAAGCAGAACTGAGAGCTCAGGGGAGGAAGAGCCATGTCCTGCCCGGTCGCAGGCGTCCGGGCCCAGACCTGCCTGGACCTGAGGCCGTGCCTAACCGGACGCATAGGCCTTCGCCGGACGGAGGCATTAAGGAGCCATGTGCGGGTAGAACAGGGAACTGCAGAGCCCCACACTCCCTCCCTCCCTCCCTGCGCAGTCATGGGAACAAAGCACGCCCTTGGGCAAAAAGCAGCTTGCAGCTGGGGATGCGTCTGCCGGCAGGTGTTGGCTGCGGCAGGGGGCTGGGGGTGGCTGGGAAGAGAGAGCTGTAAGCAGGGAGCAGAGGCTGAAGAGGGGCAGGGGGTCTGGAGGCAGGAGCAGGACATGGGGAAGGAGCAGTAGGTGGAGGGGAGGTGTGAGGGTGAGGAAGCTCCGAGGGCGATGCCCCTTTTCCTGCCGGTTCCCGGCTTTGCTTGGTGCCCCCCCGGCGCTGTAGTGCCAAGACGCCCCCTCGAGCGGTCAGCTTCCCCCAGCAGCACTTCTTTGTTTGCCCCCTTCCGCTCCAGCAGCCCTCGCTCCAGCAGCTCCCTTTCTTCCAGGGAGGTGTCTCCTGGCTGATCGGCCGCCCTGCCTCCGGGCCAGGTGTCCGGTGCCTCGGGGCCCAGCAGTTTCTCTTGTGTGGCAGGAGGAAGAGGCTCGCCTGGCTGCTGCGGCAGAGCTGCTGCCTTTCCTTACTGGAGCACCTCTTCAGCCTGGAGGGCACTTCCAGCGGACGGACGTTCTCCCGCCTGGCAGCGTGCATGAAGGCCAACACGGACAGGGCAGCGGACGCCTATCAGGCGGCAGACTCCCACCACAGACAGCGTTAGAACAGAAGGGGGGAAATGAAGTTCTCTCATTAAACATCTCCTTTTGGAAGACCTTTCTTGTCGGGCCTTTCTTTCTGAGGCACGAAAAGACACGCTGTCGTCTTCTTTCTGTTGAGGGCTACCGTGGCTCCAGCTGTGATGCCTACAGCTCTCTCGCAGGCCCTGGTGCAGAGTCGTGATTGAAGACGCTGCTGATTGGAGGTCACATTAAAGCCAGAGACCCTCTCAAAGCCTAGCCCTCTCTGTTGCTCTTGTTCCTCACCACCCACGTACGGTCAGCCGCCTACTGCTGCTCCCCACCTTTCCCCAGCTAAAGGGGAGGAGAAACCTGTTTAATAAGGCCAGGGTGACAGGAAACGCCCCAGACGCCCAGGGGACTTTGGGCAGGTATCTCCAAAGGTTTTGCCTTGACTGAGCTCATCGGGGGGCGTGAAACAACACACCCTTGTGCCTAGCGTTGCCCCCGTGTCAGTGCCAAAACTCTGCAAGCAATTATGGTCTATAAGCAGCGCCGCAGAGACTGGGGAAGAATGTGGGGACACAGCACGCAGGCAGGTCGTACGTCTGCTCCTCTGCCCTTCCAGCTGGCCGCGCTCCTTCTGGCGGAAGAATTCCTTGGGTTCGTCCCCTCCAGCTGCCTACCAAGGGCTTTGGCAGGAGAAAGGTTTGCATCTGGAGGTTGTCTTCTGCGCTTCTGTCGTGGTTTAACGCCAGCCGGCAACTAAGCCCCACACAGCTGCTCGCTGTGAAAAGGGGCTTAACCAAAGGGGCTTTAGAGTGTAACTACAAAAGTTTAACTATTGTACAAAAGGATTGAAGTCTTGCAATCTCTCAGCAAAGGACAGTTCCTGATCAGAACAGCAACTTGTCCTAAAAACCAGCTGAAACCGACCCTGCAGCTTGGACAAGAGTCAAGGAGCAACTGAGTCTGCGCAAGAACAAGGGGTTACCAGCGGTGAGGAGGAAGAGTCCTCAGCCTTCATCCCCACGACCCCCCGCGACCCCCACCAGGAGGCACCGCGCAAGCGCAGTTGGGAGGGGTTTATGGAAACGACCTCTGGGGGCGAATTTTAGTATGAAGCGGGGACAGGCAGTGCATATGTGTAGGCGTATTGGGAAACCTTATGTATATGTAACACTTTGTCGTATAAATCCAGGACAAGCCACCACGTGGGCGCGCACGACTTTGGCGGGATGACCCCCGTGCTGCCCAGCGCTGAATAAACATACCTACTTTACAGCCTTACGGGCTGGGGAGTCTGTTTCTGCACATCCGCTGTAGCTCACTTTGGCTTTACCTATTAATTGCAGCTCCGTTTGGGACCTGCAGGATGGCAGGGGCTTCATTCCGGGAGCTTCCAGTCACCTGCAGGAGCTCTGCAGATGCAGCTTTGCTTCTGGCACCCTCCGTAGCACAGAATTGCCATGGCCACCCCAGGAACGCCAGGCAGGCCGAGCTTACAGCAGTGCCTCGCCTCCTGCTCCGAAAGCTTCCGTTGCTTCACACCGGAGTCAAGCAGGACTGGGGTCCCTCTGGCGGGTGTGCCTCTGTCTCTTCCCCTCTGTTCTTTGGAGGGGTGATGTCCGCAATGGGGAACGACTGCTGTGAGGAAGGGCTTCACCAGCAGGCTTGGCTTTTGGGAATGCCCAAAGGCGACGGACGTGGCTGGTGCTCATCCCTGAATGTTGATGTGCTGACAATCTAGAGTGAATGCTGGGGTGTTTCTGGTGGCACCCAGGCTTAGCCAGGTGTTTTCTATTAGACACAGAACTTAAAAGGGACTTAAAAGTGTATAGTGCGACCACAAGAGAGCTTGGTGGTGGGTGGGAAGTGGAATGGACTGTGTCCTTCTATGGAGGCCATGGCAGCAGTCTCCCTGTAGGTGCTGGCTTTAAGTTGGACAAGCACGCGTCATCCTCTCTGCACCCTTGACGTACTCTCCTCCTTCTTCCTTTTGCCCTCCCTCCATACCTGTCTGACTCCTAGGCTGGTGGGTTGTATTATTTTCCTTATGGATGAGCCTGCACACCATCGGTAGTGGAACTGTGCGGTGGCACGGAAAGGTAGCTCTGGATGGTAGCTCTTTTCTTCAGCACAGGAAGGACCTGGAGGTGCTGGAGAGGGTCCAGAGGAGGCCACAAAAGTGATGAGAGGGCTGGAAGACCTCTGCTATGAGGAAAGGCTGAAAGAGCTGGAGTTGTTCATCCTGGAGAACAGCGTGGAACTGGCTGCCAGGTCCTTAGGCCCACACGGGCACTTCATGATTGCTGGCTGTCCCTTTTACAGGTTTCACTGCTTTGACAGAGAAATTCCTCCAGCGGAGCAGCACAGAGAGAGGCACTGATGAGCTGGCGCAAACCCTCAATTACTACGTGTGACATTTTGAAGGGTAAGGGCCGTGCTGTCGGACTCTCTGGCATTGGGCCGTGAGGCTGCTCGTGGAGGGTGGAGGCCGACATGCTGGGCAGCCTGGTCCTGCCTCCGAGGAAGGGCTGGGGCTTTCTGTGGCCCAGAGGAACAGCCAGAGCAGCCAGGGTCTCCTGGCGAGTCAGGACCAGCGCAGGTCCTTTCTGCTCCCCGCTTTCTCAGCAGCCACCTCTGTGCCTCTGGCGTGAACACCCGGCTCCGTGATGCGTTAGGGCCCCCAGCAGGCTGAGGGCATCCGGCAAGTGCCAGTGCGCAAGCGACCCGAGGATGCTGGCGCTGATGTGTGTGTGTGTGTGTTTGTGTGTGACCCTCACGAGCCCCTCAGCACAGGGGACATCGTGACCCTTCCGAGTTGACTGTGAGCACATCGTGGCCACCCCTTCAGGTCCCTCTGTACGTCAGAAAGCACTTTTTGACTGTGGGGGTGACTGAGCACTGGCCCAGGTTGCCCAGGGAGATTGTGGAGTCGCCCTCCTCAGAGCTATTCAAAAGCCATCTAGCCACCGTCCTGGGCAGCTGGCACCGCGCAGCCCTGCTTGAGCAGCGTGGTTGGACCAGACCCCAGAGGTCCCTTCCAGCCTCCACCTTTCCGAGACTTGGTGGCATCTCGAGGCCCTGCCTGCTGTGTGGGTGCCAGGGCTGGGGCCACTGTGAGCCTGGGAGACGGGCCGGAGTGGTGCTTTCCTGAGCTGTGCCCCACGGTGCGCCCTCGCCCAGGTGCTCCTCTCCAGGCAGAGGGGCTTGCTCTGTGGCTTCTGGAAGAAGGTGGCCGCACGACTCTTCCTTTTCCTCCCTCTGTCCGCAGAGATGCTGAGTTTTGGAGGAGACATCTTGAAGTTTGCCGGTACGTACTCGGGACGATGATGCCCACGCGTACTGATCTGCAGCATTTAACTGATGTGGCGGCCGTTTGCTCTGCTCTCCTTCTCAAGAGGCTCTGTGCAGCACCTTGAGCCAGCTTTCTGGCCACGCACACCCCCCCCGCTGCAGCGCCCTTTCCCCAGGCTTCCCTTTGCCCCCGGGCCTGCCTGCGGTTTGGCTTTGCAAGGGCTGTGGCTCCCCTCCCTCTGCCCCCGCCTGCAGGGCCCTGGGGGCAAGGAAGCACTGAGAGGAGGAGACCCCCTAGAAAGCGCAGCCCAAGGCGCGTGTTGGGGTGGCAGCGAGGGGCAGGGAGGCCCTGGTGATGCAGAGCTGGGGCTGCCAGGCCGCGAGGGGAGGAGGAGTCCCTGGCGTGCCGCAGCTGCAGAGGAGCGCTCGGGGCAGGGGCTGGCACCGCCGCCGGCTGGCTGCTGCTGTGGCTGGCCCGGGAGAGGAGAGGTGGCCCGGCGCCCAGGGCGTGGTCCTCCAGGACGCTGCCCTCCCACGAGCCCATCTTCCTCCGCACGTTGTGCGGTTTCTGCCGTCCCTGCCACTGAGCGTAGGTCGGGGAGAGTCAGGTCTCAGCAGAGCCTTTGCCTTCCCCTCGCTTTCCCCAGGGGATGCTGTGCTGGTGCTGTGGAGAACGTCGCTCCAGGAGCTGGCTAAGACCATCAGCCTGGTGCTGCAATGTAGCCAGCAGATCCAGAAGAAGTATGGGAGTCGCGACACACCCGTGGGTCTGAAGATCCAGCTGAAGATAGGTATGGGTGCTGTGCCAGGCGCAGATGCGTGGCACTCTGCCGTGCCACAGGGTGCTTCGCACCGGCAGGGAACGCGGGGATCCCTGCTGGGGCTAGCGCCAAAGGAAAGCATCTCCTGCCAGCGTTCAAGGGGCCAGCTGTAGTCGGAGCAGGGATGGGAGACCAGGACTGCTGGGTTTGCGTGCGTTTGCAGGTGCAGAGGAAGCTTAAAGGCAGAGCGGGGCTCAGATCAAGTATTGGGGTCTCTGAATGGCTGCTTCAGCGCAGATGTCTGGGGGAGGCAGTTAGCCTTTCCTTTTTCCAGCTGGGGCAGCTTTGCATCCTTTCCCCTGCTGGATTCTCCCCTGCCTTTGACAAAGAGCAAAAGGGCCCCGCTTTGCTTACAGCTGTGAGAAGGGCTTTTGCAGGCCGCTGTGTTGTCTCCAGCAGACAGCTCCAACCTGCCTGCATGTAAACGGAGCAGGCGGTGCTCAAGCCCGCTGGTTTGCTGGGCGTCTGGGACGGGCAGCTGGGTGAGACGCCTGGCACTCTCGCGTCTCAGCGACACGTTGTCAACGTCGACTTTGTCCGTTTCTAGACCCCCGTTTCAGGGACCTGTGTCGGTACCCCCCGAGTAGGATGCCCTCCCCCTCCACAACGCCCGTCTCCCCGCTTGGGCTTCAGATGAGCTTCTGAACAGCTGAGATGCTGGGGACTGTAGAGCTCCAAACGTTCCCTGTGTCAGTTGTGCTTCTCCCTCTCTCTCTCTCACCAGGCATCTCCGCGGGGCCCATGAGCCTCCTGATTGCCGGAGACGGGAGGCGGCAGTACTTCTGTATCTATGGCCAGGCCCTGGCTGAAGTTCGTGAGGCCGAGGAGCTTGCGAATGCAGGTGAAGTTGTCCTCTCAGCCACCGCCTGGGAGCTCTGTGTGCAGCGCCGGCTCAGGACCAAGCGTCTTGAAGGCAAAAGAGCTGTGAAGGTAGGTGGATGGGACGGCCTCTAGAGCCGTTCTGAGGAGCCGGACCTGGCCGCCAAGGAGGGAGGTGTCAGAAGGCTGAGGAGCTGAATGTGGCTCACAGTTGTAGCTGTGAAAGCGGGCAGGCGGCTGAAGCTCTTGTCCTTCCCTCTCAGGGGTAACTGTGGGCCGGGCTTGCTTGGTGTGAGGGGTCGGGAGGCACTGGACGGGTTTTGGGCCCACCAGCAATGTCCTCTGTGGGTCACAGAGCTGTTGTTGACAGCTGGGGATGCTTGGAGGATGCCTGCCCAGCTCCGGTGCTTCTGAGGAAGCGCTGCAGTCCCATCGCGCCGGGTGGGCTTGTTCTCCCCTTTCCTGGGCAGTGACGGTGGAGGGCAGGCTCTGTCCCCTGGGACTGCCGGGGAGGCCAGTGGCAGTGCTTTCATTCTGTGTGTCTTCAGGTTACAGGCATGGATCAGATGTCTCAGTCAGAATGCCAAGACGCTTTACGCAAGCTTGTACACCACCAAATGAGTCGCCCCTCGGAAGAGGAAAGTGAGTGCAACCTTCCCCTTGTTCTGCGATTGCCGAGGAAGGGGGGGCCTGGCCGCTTCGGGGGCCAGAGAGGAAGCACCGCCACCCTCTTCCCCCTTTCGGGCAGCACTCGTGCTTTTGGTCCTCCTGTGCGTGAGCTGGGGCATCGCTGCTGCCGCCGCCTCCTTCCAGGGGACAGCTCCGCCCGGAGCGTCTGGAGGTGGCAACACGAGCAAATGCACAAGACTCTTTCTGCCCCATTTCCAGTGCCGGCCCCTGCTTTCCAACACCTCGTAGTCCCATCCTCCCAGCGATCACCTGCGTTTTCTCTCCTCAGGTGCCCCGAGTCCTGCTCTTCTCTTGCCCACTGATCCTGATGCGGAGGAGGTGATTATGAAGTACATCCCAGAAGCTGCTCTCAGGAAGGTACGGCCAGGCCACCGCTGCGGGGGGGCTGCTGCATTTTTGGAGGGCAGAAGAAGGGGTGCGTGGCAGAGATGGAGTTCTCACGAGAACAGACCAACAAAAGAAAATGCACTCTGAGACGACACGGCAGGGAATCGGAGCCGAGGGGCACCGGTGCCGCACCGTTGCGCGCGTTGTCCTCGGAGAGAGACGGGTGGCGGGAGGCGGTCTTGCGTCGCTCCGTCTTTTCCGTGGGTGTGGTTCTGGATGTGCTGCGGATGTGGCGGTGGGCTAAAAGGGAGATTCTCCTGAAGCGCCTAGAGCATCCCTGAGGGTCTTCCCTCATGTCCATGCCTGTCCCAAGATGGGGTGTCACTGGAGCGCCTTTCTCTCCTTTGTCATTTGTGTTATGGTTCGGTATCTGCCTGCCGCAGGCTGGGCAGCCTGCCCGCCATTTGCACCGGGAGGAGGATTATCCCTTCCTCCGGTAGTACCTGCTCTTGCCAGTACGCCTGCTCTCCCTCGGTATCTGGTGTGGGCAGCGAGCCCCCGGGAGAGCAGGATGGCGAAGCTGTCGTGCTCTTGTCTTACAGCTTGATGACAGAGTGCCGCTTGACCTCTTCTCTGAGCTACGGCCAGTCACCAGCCTCTTCGTCCAGCTGCAGCTGGCTGCAGATATCAACGCAGTGGATCTGTGCACCATCCTCCACAACGTCAGCAGGATGACGCTAGAAATCCTCAGTCCTCACAAGGCTGAAGTGAACAAAGTCCTCCTGTTTGATAAAGTGAGCGTGGGGGAGCGATCGCCTCCCCGCGCCCCGAGAGGGTGGGCAGCAAGCAAGAGGGAGCGACTCCCTCTTGGGCATTGTAGCAAGGCGTGCTGCATCTGTCCTTGGCAGGGCTGCACGTTCCTCTGTCTGTTTGGACTCCCTGGAGTAAAGCTGCCCTGTGAGAGCCTTCACGCCTTGCAGAGCGCTCTTCAGATCTTCGCCTTGTGCTCCACGATGCGCGTGGAGATACAGTGAGTCAGCGTGTGGCGGGGCGGGGGCGTGCACGCTGCCTGGGACAGTGCAGGGGACCTTTACCAGAAAGAGATGTGCCTTCTAGCTTGCCCTGCCTTGTCCCTGGCAGGCAGGAGGCAGTGCCCTGAGAGGTGGCAGAGATGGGAACCCAACGACGGGCACCCACGGGGGGGCGGGGACCCAGCCACGGGGGATGGGAACCCCACCACGGGCACACACGGGGGACGGGGACCCACTCACGGGAGGCAGGGACACACCGACGGGCACCCACGGGGGACATGGACTCACCCACGGGTGACATGGACCCACCCCTGGATGCCCACGGGGTATGGCACCCACTCCCGGGGGGCAGGGACCCACCCATGGGCACCCATGAGGGCAGGGACCTACCCACTGGGGATGGGAACCCAACGACGGGCACCCATGTGGGGCGGGGACCCAGCCACAGGGGTAGGGAACCCACCCAGGGGTGGCCACGGGGCCTGGGAACCACCCACGTGGGGCAGCGACCCACCCACGGGCACCCACGGGGGGCAGGGACCCACCCTCAGGGGCTGGAAACACACCCATGGGTGCCCACGTGTGCTGAGACCCACCCATGTGGGGCAGTGAGCTGACAATGGGGGCGGGGACCCACCCGTGAGATACGGGGACCCACCCACGGGAGACGGGGACGCACCCATAAGTGCGCACATGAACTGGGACCCTCTCCCGGGGGCCAGGGACCCAGCCACGGGCACCCACGGGGGGCAGGGACCCAACCACAGGGGATGTGAACCCACCAATGGGTGCCCATGGGAGCTGGGACCCACTCCCGGGGGGCAGGGACAGACCCATGGGCACCCATGAGGGCAGCGAACCACCCACGGGGGATGGGAACCCAACGACGGGCACCCACGGGGGGCGGGGACCCAGCCACAGTGGCTGGGAACCCACCCATGGGTGCCCACGGGGATTGGAACCCACCCACGGGGGGCAGGGACCCAACCACAGGGGATGGGAACCCACCCATGGGTGCCCGCGGGGGCTGGGACCCACTGCCAGGGGACAGGGACCCACCCACGGGCTCCCCCTGGGGGCATGCACCCACCCACGGGCGCAGGGACCCACCCATGGGCACCCACGGGGGGCAGGGACCCAGCCACAGGGGCTGGGAACCCACCCATGGGTGCCCGCGGGGGCTGGGACCCACCCATCGGGGCTGGGACTCACCCACGGGGGATGGGAACCCCACCACGGGCACACACGGGAGAGAGGGGGACCCAGCCACGGGCACCCATGGGGGCAGGGACCCACCCCCGGGGGGCGGGGACCCACCCACGGGGGCTGGGAACCCACCCCTGGGCGCCAACTGGGAACGGGGACGCACCCACGAGATACGGGGACCCACCCACAGGAGACGGGGACGCACACATGGGTGCGCATGGGGCCTGGGACCCACTCCCGGGGGGCAGGGACCCACCCATGGGCACCCATGAGGGCAGGGACCTACCCACGGGGAATGGGAACCCAAGCACGGGCAACCACATGGGGCGGGGACCCAGCCACAGGGGTAGGGAACCCACCCAGAGGTGGCCACGGGGCCTGGGAACCACCCACGTGGCGCAGCGACCCACCCACAGGCACCCACGGGGGGCAGGGACCCACCCATGGGGGCTTGGAACACACCCATGGGTGCCCGCGTGGGCAGAGACCCACCCATGTGGGGCAGTGAGCTGACAATGGATGCGGGTACCCACCCGTGAGATACGGGGACCCACCCACGGGAGACGGGGACGCACCCATGGGTGCATACACGGGCTGGGACCCTCTCCCGGGGGCCAGGGACCCAGCCACGGGCACCCATGGAGGGCAGGCACCCAACAACAGGGGCTGGGAACCCACCAATGGGTGCCCACGGGGGCTGGGACCCACTCCCGGGGGGCAGGGACCCAACTATGGGGGCTGGGATCCAGCCACGGGAGACGGGGACCCACCCATGGATGCCCACGGGGGCTGGGACCCACCCAGGGGGGCTGGGAACCACCACGGGCACACACGGGGGAGGGGGACCCACCCACGGGCACGCATGGGGGCAGGGACTCACCCCCGGGGGGCGGGGACCCACCCACGGGGGCTGGGAACCCACCCCTGGGCGCCAACTGGGAACGGGGACGCACCCACGAGATACGGGGACCCACCCACAGGAGACAGGGACGCACACATGGTTGCGCACGGGACCTGGGACCCACTCCCGGGGGGCAGGGACACACCCATGGGCACCCATGAGGGCAGGGAACCATCCACGGGGGATGGGAACACAAGCACGGGCACCCACGGGGGGCGGGGACCCACCCGCGGGGGCTGGGAACCAACCCATGGGTGCCCACGGGGATTGGAACCCACCCGCAGGGGCTGGGAACCCACCCATGGGTGCCCACGGGGATTGGAACCCACCCACGGGGGGCAGGGACCCAACCACAGGGGATGGGAACCCACCCATGGATGCCCAAGGGGGCTGGGACCCACTGCCGGGGGGCAGGGACCCACCCACGGGCTCCCACTGGGGGCATGCACCCACCCACGGGCGCAGGGACCCACCCATGGGCACCCACGGGGGGCAGGGACCCAGCCACAGGGGCTGGGAACCCACCCATGGGTGCCGACGGGGCCTGGGACCCACCCAGGGGGGCTGGGACTCACCAACGGGGGATGGGAACCCCACCACGGGCACACACGGGGGAGGGGGACCCACCCACGGGCACCCATGGGGGCAGGGACCCACCCCCGGGGGGCGGGGACCCACCCGCGGGGGCTGGGAACCCACCCACGGGCGCCAACTGGGAACGGGGACGCACCCACGAGATACGGGGACCCACCCACAGGAGACGGGGACGCACACATGGGTGCGCACGGGGCCTGGGACCCACTCCCGGGGGGCAGGGACCCACCCATGGGCACCCATGAGGGCAGGGACCTACCCACGGGGAATGGGAACCGAAGCACGGGCACCCACGTGGGGCAGGGACCCAGCCACAGGGGTAGGGAACCCACCCATGGGTGGCCACGGGGCCTGGGAACCACTCACGTGGGGCAGCGACCCACCCACAGGCACCCACGGGGGGCAGGGACCCACCCATGGGGGCTTGGAACACACCCATGGGTGCCCGCGTGGGCTGAGACCCACCCATGTGGGGCAGTGAGCTGACAATGGATGCGGGTACCAAACCCGTGAGATACGGGGACCCACCCACGGGAGACGGGGACGCACCCATGGGTGCGTACACAGGCTGGGACCCTCTCCCGGGGGCCAGGGACCCAGCCACGGGCACCCATGGAGGGCAGGCACCCAACAACAGGGGCTGGGAACCCACCCATGGATGCCCACGGGGGCTGGGACCCACTCTCGGGGGGCAGGGACCCAACCACAGGGGATGGGAACCCACCCATGGCTGCCCACGGGGGCTGGGACTCACTCCCGGGGGGCAGGGACCCTACCACAGGGGATGGGAACCCACCCATGGGTGCCCACGGGGGCTGGGACCCACCCAGGGGGGCTGGGAACCACCATGGGCACACACGGGGGAGGGGGACCCACCCACGGGCACGCATGGGGGCAGGGACCCACCCACGGGGGGCGGGGACCCACCCGCGTGGACTGGGAACCCACCCCTGGGCGCCAACTGGGAACGGGGACGCACCCATGAGATACGAAGACCCACCCACAGGAGACGGGGACGCACCCATGGGAGCGCACGGGGGCTGGGACCCACTCCCGGGGGCCAGGGACCCACCCATGGGCACCCATGAGGGCAGGGACCCACCCACGGGGGCTGGGAACACACTCATGGGTGGCCACGGGGGCCGGGAGTCACCCATGGGGTGCAGGGACCCAACCATGGGGGCGGTGACCCACGCACGGGAGACGGGGACCCACCCATGGGTGCCCACGGGGGCTGGGACCCACTCCCGGGGGGCAGGGACACACCAATGGGCACCCATGAGGGCAGGGAACCATCCACGGGGGATGGGAACCCAAGCACGGGCACCCACGGGGGGCGGGGACCCACCCGCGGGGGCTGGGAACCCAAGCACGGGCACCCACGGGGGGCGGGGACCCACCAGCGGGGGCTGGGAACCCACCCATGGGTGCCCACGGGGATTGGAACCCACCCACGGGGGGCAGGGACCCAACCACAGGGGATGGGAACCCACCCATGGGTGCCCACAGGGGCTGGGACCCACTGCCGGGGGGCAGGGACCCACCCACGGGCTCCCACTGGGGGGAATGCACCCACCCACGGGGGATGGGAACCCACCCACGGGCACCCATGAGGGGCAGGGACCAACCCAGGGGGGCAGGGACCCACCCGCGGGGTCTGGGAACCCACCCATGGGCGCCCACGCGGGATGGGGACCCACCCACGGGGGGCAGGGACCCACCAGCGGGGGCTGGGAACCCACACACGGGTGCCCACGGGGCCTGAGACCCACCCACGGGGGATGGGGACCCACCCACGGGAGATGTGAACCCACCCACGGGCACCCACTGGGGGCAGGGACCCACCCACGGGGGATGGGAACCCACCCATAGGTGCCCACGGGGTCTGGGACCCCCCCGCCCCCCACCCCTCATGTCCCCCTCGTGCCGTGAGGGGGGGCCCTGGGCACCAATGGGGGGGTCCCTTGGGTGGGGGTCCCCTGGACTTGGGGGTCCCCTGGTGGGTGGGGGTCCCTCCTGGGCACCTGGGTCTCAAGGGGGGGGTCCCCAGACCCCCGGGTGTCCTGAGGGGGGGGGGGGGTCTCTGTACCCCTGGGTGCCCTGGGGGAGGTCCCCAGACCCCTGGGTGCCCCGGGGGGGTGGGGGTCCCTCCCGGACCCCTGGGTGCCCCCACACAAACTGGACGAGATCCTGGCCGCCGCCCAGCAGAGCATCAGCGCGGGGGAGGGGCCGGGGGCCCCCCTGCCCCCCCCGGGCAAGAGTCGCCCCAAGGGCTTCTTCAGCCCCAAGGTGGGTGGCCCCTGGGTGCCCTGGGGGTGGGGGTCCCAAACCTCTGGGTGCCCTGGGGGTGGGGGGTCCCGGAGCCCTGGGTCCCTTGGGGGTGGGTGGGGGGGTCCCCGACACATGGGTCCCCTGGGGATGGGGGTCCCCAACAGCTGGGCCCCTTGGGGTGGGGGTCCCAGTCCCTGGGTCGGGGTCCTGGGGCCATGGGGGGGGTCCCAGGTCCATGGGTGGGGATCGCAGGTCCATGGTGGGGTCCCAGATGCCTGCGTCTATGGGGGGGGTTGGGGTCCCAGACGCTTGGGTGCATGGGCGGGGGGGTTGCCCGGGTCCCCCGTGGGTTGGGGTCCCAGACGCCCACCCCCGCCGTGCAACCGCCCCCCCGCAGCCCCGGCGCCTCCCCGCCCCCGCCATTTCCCTGCACTAAAAGTCCATGACCTCGGAGCTGGAGGAGATGGGTGAGGGGGGTCCGGGGGGGGGCACCCTGGGGGGGGGGCACCTTGGGGCAGGGAGCACCCTGGGGGGAGGGGCACCCTGGGGTACGCCCCTGTGCGCTGCTTGCATGGGCCTCCCACACTCATTGCACCCCCATCGTGCACACTCATCGCACCCCCGTGCACCACTCGCACGGGCCTCGCACACTCATTGCACCCCCTTGCACTGCTCGCATGGGCCTCGCACAGTCATCGCACCGCCCGTCTTCAACACTCATCGCACCCCCTGGGCCTTGCACACTCATTGCACCCCCCTGGGCACCGCTGTGCTGGTTTCGGCTGGGGCAGAGTTCATTTTCTCCCTAGCAGCGGGCACAGCGTGGGGCACAAGGAGCTGGGAGGGGGCACAGCCGGGGGGGCTGACCCCGACTGGCCCCAGGGCTGTTCCATACCCTATGGCGTCCTGCCCAGTATAGAAACTGGGGGGAGCTGGCCGGGGGGGAGCGATCGCTGCTGGGGAACGGGCTGGGCATCGTCGGGGGGTGGTGAGCAATTGTGTCGCGTACCACTCGCTTTGTGTATTATTATTGTATTATGTTGTTATTATTATTACTACTCCTACCATTCTGTTCCATTTGACTTCAGTTACTGAACTGTTCTTATCGCAGCCCACGAGTGTTTCTGACTTTCCCCCTTCCAGGTCTCTCCCCCGCCCCACCGGGGGGGCAGCGAGCGAGCGGCTGCCTGGTGCAGAGTTGCCGGCTGCGGTTAAACCACGACAACCGCTCACACCGGCCTCGCACACTCAGTGCACATACGTGACTCCTTGCACACTCACTGGACCCCCAATTCTTGCACACTCATTGCACCGCCCCATGCACGGCTCGCACGGGTCTTGCACACTCATTGCACCCCCTCGTGCACACTCATGGCACCCCGATGCACCACTCGATCCGGCCTCGCACACACATCACACCCCCCATCTTGCACGCTCATTGCACATGTGTGACTCCTTGCACGCTCATTAGAACCCCAGTTCTTTCACACTCACTGCACCCCCCTGTGCACCGCTCGCACAGGCCTTGCACACTCATCACACCCCCGGGCCTTGCACACTCATCGCATCCCCGTGCACCGCTCACACCGGCCTCACACACTCAGTGAACATTTGAGAATCCTTGCACACTCATTGGACCCCCAGTTCTTGCACACTCATTGCGCACCCCATTGCAATGTTCACACGGGCCTTGCACACTCATCGCACCCCCCCGTGCACCGCTCACACCGGCCTCGCGCACTCAGTGCACATCCGTGACTCCTTGCACACTCATTGCACCCCCGTGCACCGCTCGTACGGGCCTTGCACACTCATCACACCCCCTGGGCCTTGCACACTCGTTGCACCCCTGACTTGCACACTCATTGCACCCCCCCCCGTGCACCACTCACACCGGCCTCACGCACTCATTGCACATCTGTGACTCCTCGCACACTCATTGCACCCCTGTGCACCACTCGCATGGGCCTTGCACACTCATTGCCCCCCATCTTGCACGCTCATTGCACCCCGTGGACCTTGCACACTCATTGCACCCCCGTCTTGCACACTCATATCCCCGTGCACTGCTCGCACGGGCCTCACACACTCATTGCACCCCGGGTCTAGCACCCCCATTGTGCCCCCATCACCCCCCGCCCCCATCCTGGGGGGGGTCTTGGGGGGGGCCTGGGGGATTCTGGGGGGTCCCTGGGGGGTCCCTGGGGGCTCGGGGGGGAGGCTCTGAGGGCACCTGGGGGGGGTCCCTGGGGGGCCTGGGGGGGTCTGGAAGGTCCCCGGGGGGTTTGGAGGGGTTCCTGGGGGGTCCTGAGGCTTCTGGGGGGGTCCCAGAGGGTCCTGGGGGATCCCTGAGGGGGTCTTGGGGGGATCTGGAGGGTCCCTGAGGGCACCTGGGGGGGGCTTAGGGGGGCTCTGGGGTGGTCTCTGATGGCATTTGTGGGATTTGGCGGTCTGGGGGGTCCCTGAGGGGTCTGGGTGGGTCTGGAGGGTCCCTGGGGGGGTCTGGGGGGTTTGGGGGTCCCTGAGGGTCCTAGGGGGGTCCTGGGTGGGTCTAGAGGGTCCCTGGGGGGCTCTGGGGGGTCCCTGAGGGCATCTGAGGGGCCTTGGGGGGGTCTGGAGGGTCCTAGGGGGGTCCCTAGGGGTCCCTGAGGGCATCTGGGGGGGCTTTGGGGGGTCCTAGGGGAGTCCCTGAGGGGTCTGGGGGGGCTCCTGAGGGGTCTGGGGGCATCAAGTGCATCAGTGGGGTGACCTGGGGGGTTCCTGGGGGGTCAAGGGCGTCCGTGGGGTGAGGCAGGGGGTGGGGGGTGGCTGCCGATGGGGGAGGGGTGCCGGGGGCTGCCCCCCCCCGCAGCGCAGACCCCCATGGAGGAGTTCACCCCCCCCCCCGGCCTTCCCGGCCCTGCCGTACCTGGAGTCGGTGGACGAAGGCGGCGGCGCCTGGCGAGCGGGGCTGCGCATGGGCGACTTCCTATCGAGGTCAGCCCCACGGGCGGCCGGCACCCAGGGGCACCCACGGGGGGCGGGGAGCCAGCCACGGGGGATGGGAACCCAGCCATGGGTGCCCACGGGGCCTAGGACCCACCCATGGGGGGCGGGGACCCACCAACGGGGCCTGGGAACCCACCCATGGGTGCCCACGGGGGCTGGCACCCATCCACCGGGGGCAGGGAGCCACCCATGGGGGCGGGGACCCACCCATGCACCCCCATTGCGCCTCCATTGCCCTCAGCACCCATCGCCCCCGCCCCCACCACCCCAGCCCCAGCCCCCTCCCCCCCCAGCCCCCACCCACAAGCCGCCCCGGCACCCATCGCCCCCCACCCCCCATGCCCCCCAGCACCCATCCCCCTTCCAAGCCCCCAACACCCCTCCCCCCTCCCATCCCCCCCACCCCCTCATCGCCACCGAGAAGCAGCGGATGGTCTGTCAGATGGCCCTCAGTGAGGGGGGGGTCCTGAGAGGGGGCGTGGGGGGGGGTCCCCTGGGGGGTCCCTTGGGTTTGGGGGTGTCCCGGACACCTGGGTGCTCTGGGGTGGTCCCATGGGTGGGGGTCACTGGGTCCCTGGGGGGGTCCCTTGGGGTTGGGGTGGTCCCGGAGACCTGGGTGCCCTGGGGGGGGGTCACCTGGGGGGGTCCTGGACACCTGGGTGTCAAGTGGGGGGTCCCTTGGGTGGGGGTCCCCTGGGGGGGGGTCCTCAGGCCCCTGGATCCCCCGGGGGGGTGGGGATGGGGGTGTGTGTCTGGGGGTCCCATCCAGACACCTGGGTGCCCTGAGGGGGGGTCCTGGGCACCTGGGTCCCAAGGGGGGGTCCCTTGGGTAGGGGTCCCCTGGACTTGGGGGTCCCCTGGGTGGGTGGGGGTCCCTCCTGGGCACCTGGGTCCCAAGGGGGGGGTCCCCAGACCCCTGGGTGCCCCCACACAAACTGGACGAGATCCTGGCCGCCGCCCAGCAGAGCATCAGCGCGGGGGAGGGGCCGGGGCCCCCCCGCCCCCCCCGGGCAAGAGTCGCCCCAAGGGCTTCTTCAGCCCCGAGGTGGGTGGCCCCTGGGTGCCCTGGGGGTGGGGGTCCCAAACCTCTGGGTGCCCTGGGGGTGGGGGGTCCCAGAGCCCTGGGGGTGGGGGTCCCTAATGCCGGGGGGGGTGGAGGGGTCCCAGACCCATGGGTCCCTTGTGGGTGGGTGGGGGGTCCCTGACACATGGGTCTCCTGGGGATGGGGGTCCCCAACAGCTGGGTCCCTTGGGGTGGGGGTCCCAGTCCCTGGGTAGGGGTCCTGGGGCCATGGGGGGGGTCCCAGATGCCTGGGTCTATGGGTGGGGGGGGTCCCGGACGCCTGGGTGCATGAGCGGGGGGTGCCCGCGTCCCCCGTGGGTGGGGGTCCCTGACCGCCCCCCTCCCCCCCCGGGGCCCCGGCGCCTCCCCGCCCCCGCCATTTCCCTGCGCTCCAAGTCCATGACCGAGGAGCTGGAGGAGATGGGTGAGGGGGGGTCCCGGAGGGGGGGCACCCTGGGGGGGGTCCTGGGGGGTCCCTGGGGGAGTTTGGGGGGGTTGCGGGTCCCTAGGGGGGGGAACCCTTGGGGGGGAGGGGTGTCCTGGGGTGGGGGCACCTTGGGGAGGGGGGTTCCTGAGGGGGCGGCGTCTTGGAGGGGTCCCTGGGGGGGGTTGGGGGGTCCTTGGGAGGGTTTGGGGGAACTGGGGGGTCCCTGTGGGGGGCACCCTGGGGAGGGGGGACCTGGGGGGGGCCCTCGGGGATTTTGGGGGGGCTGGGGGGCTCGGAGGGGGTTGGGGTCCTTGGGGGGGATCTGGGGGTTCGGGGGGGACACGGGGGTGGGTGCTGTCTGACCTCTGACCTCTGCCCCCATCGGCCCCGCAGTGGAGAAGGGTGAGTGGGGGAGGGGCGAAGGGGGGGAGGGGCGGTCCGGGGGTTCCGCCCTCCCCCACCCAGGACCCACTCCCCCCCGCGACCCCTTTGACCTTGAAGGGTCTTGCACACTCATTGCACCCCCGTGCACGGCTCGCACGGGCCTCCCACACTCATTGCACATCTGTGACTCCCTGCACGCTCATTACAGCCCCAGTTCTTGCACACTCATTGCACACCCCCATGCACCGCTCGCACAGGCCTTGCACACTCATAGCACCCCCTGGGCCTTGCACACTTATCGCACCCCCGTGCACCGCTCACAACGGCCTTGCACACTCATTGCACATCTGTGGCTCCACACACACGCATTGCCCCCCCGTCTTCAACACTCATTGCAGCCCCTGGGCCTTGCACACTCATTGCAACCCTGTGCGCCGCTCGCACGGGCCTCCCACACTCATCACACCCCCATCGTGCACACTCATTGCACCCCGTGCGCCACTCGCAGAGGCCTTGCACATTCATTGCACCCCCTCGTGCACACTCATCGCACCCGTGTGCACCGCTGGCATGGGCCTCGCACACTCATCGCACCCCCCATCTTGCACACTCATTGCACCCCTGTCTTGCACACTCATTGCACCCCCCCATGTACCGCTCACTCCGGCCTCGCGCACTCAGTGCACATCCGTGACTCCTTGCACACTCATTGGACCCTCAGTTCTTGCACACTCATTGCAGCCCCCCGTGCACCGCTCAAATGGGCCTTGCACACTCATTGCACTCCAGGTCTTGCACCCCCATTGCGCCCCCAGCACCCATTGCCCCAAGGGCTTCTTCAGCCCCGAGGTGGGTGGCCCCTGGGTGCCCTGGGGGTGGGGGTCCCAAACCTCTGGGTGCCCTGGGGGTGGGGGGGTCCCAGACCCCTGGGGGTGGGGGGGTCCCAGATGCCTGCGGGGGGGTGGGGGGGTCCCAGACCCCTGGGTCCCCTGTGGGTGGGCGTCCCGGATGCTTGGGTCCTTTGGGGTGCGGGTCCCTGACCCCCGGGGTGGGGGGGGTGTCCCAGAAACCTGTGGGGGGGGTCCCGAATACCTGGGTCCCCTGATAGCAAGGGTCCCAGACCCCTGGGGACACCCAGGGGGTCCCAAACCCCTGGGTCCCTTGGGGTGGGGGTCCCTGATGCCTGGGGTCCCTTAGGGTGGGGGTCCCGGACACCAGTGTCCCCCGGGGGTGGGGTGGGGGTCCCTGCTGGGTGGGTGCCCTGGGGGGGGGGGGTCCCGGACGCTGGGTCCCTGACAGCCGCCCAGGCGCCCTTCGAGGCGCCCTGCATGGGGCCGGGGGGCTGCGACTGCCCCTTCCTCCCCCCCGGGCCCCCCCGGGCTGATGCTGCGCCAGAAACCCATCGGTGGGTGCTGGGTGCGGGGGCCGGGGACCCCAGACCCCGGGGGGGGGCGGGGGAAGGGCCCGGGTGCCTGGGTCCCGTGGCGGGGGGGGGATTTGGGTGCCCTTTGTCCAGTTTTGGGTGGGATTTGGGTGCGGGATCCGGACCCCCCCGGCAGCCGGGGTCCCCCGGTGCCCGCACCCCTCGATGTGGGCGGGTGGGCGCTGGGTGCTCCCTCTCCCCCCCACCCCTGCCCCTCCCCCCAGGGGCCCCCGAGGAGGACAAACCCCTCCTGCCCCCCCCAGCGGAAAAATTCAGCCGCAGCCTCTCGGTGCCGGGCTCCGACGAGGCGTCACCGCTCGCTCCTGCGGTACGGACCGGTACGGCACCGCCCCCGCGCAGCTCCCAGACGGCCGACTCCGCCCACGGGGGGGCGCCAGCGACGCCGGCTTTTACGGTGACGTAACTGGAGGCAGCGAAGAGCGGCGACCCCTTGGGCAGCTCCGGGGAAGCGGAGGGGACACCAGGTCTACCCCTGAGCCGCGGAAATGCGACCAAGTCCCGCCGGAGCCGGGTAGACCTGGCCGCCCTGTCCGACGGACGCTCCGGCAGCGACGGGCCGGGGTCGCCGGCCGCCGCTGGCGGCCGACCCGGGCTCCCGACCCGGGCTCCCGGAGCCGGGTAGACCTGGCAGCCGACTGCGGAGCCGGGTAGACCTGGCAGCCGCTGCCGGCTCCGGAGCCGGGTAGACCTGGCAGCCGACTGCGGAGCTGGGTAGACCTGGCAGCCGCTGCCGGCTCCGGAGCCGGGTAGACCTGGCAGCCGACTGCGGAGCCGGGTAGACCTGGCAGCCGCTGCCGGCTCCGGAGCCGGGTAGACCTGGCAGCCGACTGCGGAACCGGGTAGACCTGGCAGCCGCTGCCGGCTCCTGAGCCGGGTAGACCTGGCAGCCGACTGCGGAGCCGGGTAGACCTGGCAGCCGCTGCCGGCTCCGGAGCCGGGTGGACCTGGTCCGGGTCCCGGCGCCGCCGGGCGCTCGGCGGCTTTTGCTGTTGGTTTCGCGGTGCGGGGTTTGGGGGGGGGGGTGCGCGTTTTGTTCCTTTTGTTTTTCCCCGCTTGCCATCGTTTTATTTGACTTTGACTTTTTAAAATAAACTAAATAGAATAAAACGCGCATCTGTGATCCTGCAGACGCGCCCGCCCCCCGCGACATACGCGTCTCAGACAGACAGACAGGCAGACACACACACCCCCACACCCCCCCCAGCACACAGCCCGCGCGCGTGCCCCCCCCCCCGCGCTGCAGTTGCAGGCGCGCAGCAGCGCGAGTGACCGAGCGAGCGGGAGAGAAAGGCGGGAGCCGGGGCACGGGCACGGCGGGGCAGCGGCTCGGCAGCCGGGGCGAGAGACCGCCCGCCCCCGGGACTCCCCTCCGCCGCCCGGGCACGGAGCCGGCAGGAATGCCGCTGGGTCCTAAAGTCTCCCGCCTGCCTTCCCCGGGGCGGCGAACGGGCGGGGGGGGCCGGGCCGGGCCGGGCCGGGGCGGGCGAGAGGCCCGTCCGGCTGACGAGTGACGGCCCGCGCTGTTCTCCGCTCCGGCCAGGCCCCGAGGCGACGTGGAAGGGGCTTGCCGCCCCAGGCCGAAAGCAGCCTCGCCCGGAGCCCCCGCGGAAGGTAGGCCGGCGACCCCCCGCCGCGGCCGCGCCGGGACGGACCCGATCAGGTACCGGTCGCGAGCGAGGGCGCGGGGAACGCGGCCCCCGGCGGGCGGCGAGAGGAGAGGATAAAGGAAGGGTCTAAGGGGTGATGATGTGCGGGAACAGACTCCCCAGCCCGTAAGGCTGTAAAGTAGGTATGTTTATTCCGCGCTGGGCAGCACGGGGGTCATCCCGCCAAAGTCGTGCGCGCCCACGTGGTGGCTTGTCCCGGATTTATACGACAAAGTGTTACATGTACATAAGGTTTCCCAATACGCCTACACATATGCACTGCCTGTCCCCGCTTCGTATTAAAATTCGCCCCCAGAGGTCGTTTCCATAAACCCCTCCCCACTGCGCTTGCGCGGTGCCTCCTGGTGGGGGTCGCGGGGGGTCGTGGGGATGAAGGCTGAGGACTCTTCCTCCTCACCGCTGGTAACCCCTTGTTCTTGCGCAGACTCAGTTGCTCCTTGACTCTTGTCCAAGCTGCAGGGTCGGTTTCAGCTGGTTTTTAGGACAAGTTGCTGTTCTGATCAGGAACTGTCCTTCGCTGAGAGATTGCAAGACTTCAATCATTTTGTACAATAGGTAAACTTTTATAGTTACACTCTAAAGCCCCCTTTCAGTCCCCCCTTTTCTATACAGTTAGTAAATTCTTTTACTATAGTTTATTTTAATATAATGTTTCTCGTCTAATGTCGTCTTAAGATATTTGTTAGATTCTAGTTTTTGTCAAAGTTGGTTCTTTTTCCATTCGCTGTAGGAATGCCCTGTGCTCTGGCAATACCACCAAGCACACCGAAGTATCACACACAGGGCCATAGACAGAATTGCAACTCTAATTGTCACAATAAACAATTGTGTCAACCATGCCAAGTTTGGTAACCAAGGTGTTAGTTTTTCTATTAAGTCACTAAATCCCCAAGATGTGTTATCTTGGGCCGCTTCATGCAAGAGTTTGTTTTTTTCCCAAATTTGAGATAAATCCTTTTCAATCCTTTTGTCTTGGTTAACATAGGTACAGCAATGTTCACCAAGAACCGTACATAAACCTCCTTCTTTAGCAAAAGCAAATCCAGCCCTAGCCTGTTTTGAAGTGTTACTTGTCTTAAGGAAGAAATTTCTTTCTGTAGAGCCGTGAGCGCATCAGCTGTAGCATTACTGATCATTTCCATTGTAGCTGAAATGTTAACTAAGGCCTTTTCTCATTCACTAACTCCTAACCATGGAAGAAACCACCTCGCAAAGCTATGAAACCTGGTTGGCCTCGTCATTAAAGGGTTCAGTTTTCTCTTGATTGGATGGGTTACAGGTTTCATATAGGTGCGTAATAGGCCAAGCGTGCGTAAACTGGTTACGTCCTGTGCAATCGTAACGTTAGGAACTATGGTCCCTACAGCACATTGGCCCTTCCACCCTAAAGGCAATCCCTTATATCCCCACTTCCCACAGATCCAATACCATCCCTGACCTACAGGAGTCGGCCAGCCTTTGGGGATACTGCTGGCGTTTCTCCGAGTCTGCTTGCTATCCCACATATTTGCACCTCCATACTTGATGTAACTAGTGCAATTGGAGTAGGCCCCAACAAAACTCGGAATTCCACAATGTCTGTCTGTGCTCTTCCCTCCCGTGTTCTGGGTGGTGTTTTCTAGGTAGCACCTCTGGACACAAGGTACTCCTTCCGTCTCGTTCCAGAGTAGGCTTAAATCTCTCTGCCATTCAAGATTCCTTTTTGGTATCTCTGCGTGCTCGGGGAGGGATATATTGTTAAAGGCATTAGCTATCTCTGAAAAATTGGGAAAAATGGTAGCGACCACGGGGTGGCCATGTCTTGCGTTTGTGGGCAAGTGTGAACAAATCCAGCAGTCAGACCAATTTATGGTGCTAGCAATTTTGTCACGTAGCTGCAAAAAGGTATTACTCTCCCACGCCCCCAGTCTTCTTATTAGGTTTACAATCAGCGTCGTGACAAGGTAAGCTTTCCTTGCTGTACTTGCGCGACTTTCCATGGAGATTTAGGTGCTTTCTTCACTCTGGTGGGATGTATCCAGGCACTCTGCTCTTTGATCTTGATCGCGGTGAAGGAAGTAAGGAGCACCTGGAAAGGCCCTTCCCACTGTGGCTCCAGGGTTTTTTCTGCAAGAGACCTTCTATAGACATAATCTCCAGGTTGGCTGTTATGTACGGGTCCATCTAAACCTCTACTTCGAGTCCCGATCACATGTTTTTCAATTTTGTTGAGTTGTTTGCTTAATGCTACCATGTAAGAGGTTATAATTTCATCGCCAGCCTGTGCGGACATCCCTTTCTGTGTTCCATAGGGTCGTCCATATAAAATTTCAAAAGGGCTCAGTCCTTCCTTTGCTCTTGGCCTAGTTCGTATGCGCAAGAGAGCCAAAGGGAGAGACTGAGGCCAGGCCAAATGAGTCTCCTGTCCCAATTTCACAATTTGCTGTTTGATTAAGTGGTTCATTTTTTCTACTTGGCCACTCGATTGAGGGCGATATGGGGTGTGAAGTTGCCAATCTATGCCCAAATGGCGGCTAATTTGTTGTACTACCTTTGAGGTAAAATGTGGTCCTCTGTCAGAGGATATGGTTGCTGGAACTCCAAAACGTGGTATTATCTCTTGCAGTAATATTCTAGTTACCTCCCGAGCTTTGGCTGTCCTGGTAGGGAATGCTTCTGGCCATCCTGAAAAGGTGTCAGTCAGTACTAACAAATATCGATACCCCCCTTTTCTTGGGAGTTCTGTAAAATCAATTTGCCATTGTTGCCCAGGCCCATTGCCTTTCCCAATCTGGCCCATTTTTGGTTTGGGGGAATTTTTGGACTTAGTCTGGAGGCAAAGATCGCATTGTTGCGTCACCTGTTTCACAGTGGTATATAGGTTTCTAGCTACAATTTCTCTAATTAAGTGTTTATATAGAGCCTTTGCTCCGCAATGCCTTTTTCTATGTTCTTCTCTTACCAGATGCCATGTTAGACATGAGGGAATGATTAGTTTCCCTTGTGGAGTGGAAGCCCACCCTTCTTTATTATATGACCCTTCCAGATCTGTGATAAGTTTTTGATCTTCTATGGTATATTCTGGCTTACCTTCTAGAGAAATTCGCCCGTCCGGAACTAGAGCCCCTTCTATTTTGGCTTTCACTTTAGCTACCTGTTTTGCCTCTCTGTCTGCCAGCTCATTTCCTTTTTCTAACTCTGAGCTCACTTTTTGGTGTGCCTTAATATGCATAATTGCCACTCTTTCAGGGAGTTGGACTGCCTCCAGCAGTTTCAAGATCTCCTCTGCATGCTTGATTGTTTTGCCCTGCGAATTCAATAGTCCTCTCTCCTTCCAGATTGCTCCATGCGCGTGTACGACCCTGAAGGCGTTATTTCGAGTCTGTAGAGATAGTCACAGTTTTGCCTTGGGCCAATTCTAAAGCACGGGTCAGAGCAATTATTTCTGCCTTCCGTGCAGAGGTATTTATGGGTAAAGGTTTTGACTCTATTACTTCTTGACTGGTGGTAATGGCATATCCCGCATGTCTCTTACCACTTACGACATAGCTACTTCCATCCGTGAACCAGTTTTCCCCGTTTTCTATAGGACTGTCTCTCAAGTCCGGACGGCTTGCATATGTTGCTTCGATGGTCTCCAGACAGTCATGGTGTGCTGGTTCTCCTGCGTTTCCGCTGAGGAAAGAGGCTGGGTTGACAATGTTAGTAATTACGATCTCCACATCATCTTGTTCTGCCAGTATCGCCTGATATCTCAAGAATCTTTGCGGAGAAAGCCAGTGTCCACCCTTTGCTTCCAATACTGCTGATATCGTATGGGACACCAATACAGTCATTTTCTGGCCCAGGGTGAATTTTCGGGCTTCTTGTATGTTTAGTACTACGGCCGCGACTGCTCGCAAGCATCCAGGCCAACCCTTTGCAGTTGCGTCCAATTGTTTGGAAAAATAGGCAACTGCTCGTCGATGTGGGCCCAGATCTTGTGCCAATATTCCTAGGGCGATCCCCTGCTTCTCATGGGAGAAAAGAAGAAACGGCTTACTCGCCGCTGGGGCCGACATGAAGGCCTTTTTTACCAGTTCCAAGGCCTGCGTGGTGTCTCTGTTCCATTCAAGGTGTTTCTGTTCAGTGGTTGCTAGTGCGTAGAGTGGTTTAACGAGCAGTCCATAATTACGGATCCACAGTCGGCACCACCCAGTCATTCCCAGAAAGGTCCGTAATTCTTTCACTGTTTGTGGTCTTTGAGTTTGACATATTGCCTCTTTGCGGGCTTGTCCCAGAGTCCTTTGTCCAGCACTAACTTCATAGCCTAGGTAAATCACCTGGCGCTGTATTACTTGTGCCTTCTTCTTAGGTACCCGGTACCCTTGGAGCCCCAAGAAATTGAGTAGACTCACCGTCCAGGCCATACAATCGTCCTCTGTTTTAGTGGCAATCAGGATATCGTCCACATATTGTAACAATTTTCCTTCCTCCGACGGGGCTTCCCAGGATTCCAAGTCTTTTGCAAGTTGACTGCCAAAAATAGTAGGGCTGTTCTTAAATCCTTGTGGCAACACCGTCCAAGTGAGCCGAGTCTTACGTCCACTTTTAGGATTTTCCCATTCAAATGCAAATATTTTCTGGCTGGCTTCATGGAGAGGGAGGCAAAAGAAGGCATCCTTCAGGCCTAGAACAGTAAACCAGGTTAGTTCAGGTGTCAATACAGTCAACAAGGTATATGGATTTGCCACTACTGGATAAAGGTCTTCGGTTATTTTATTTATAGCTCGTAGATCCTGAACCACCCGGTATGATCCGTCAGGTTTACGGACAGGCAATATAGGGGTGTTAAAATCAGATTCACGTTCTTTTAACAATCCCCATTGTAAAAATTTTTCTGTCAGTGGCTGGATTCCTTCCCTGTCCTCCTTCTTCAAGGGATACTGTTTAATTCTTACCGGTTGTCGGCCTTCTTTAAGTTTAACTTCAACAGGTGAAGCATTCTTTGCCCTTCCGGGTACATCGGTGGCCCATACTCCGGGATATACCTGGTTTAGAATCTCTTTGTTAATTTTTCCTTCTGCGGGAAGACTAGTTAAGGATAGGCTCAGTATTTGGATGTACTGTTGGTCTTTTACCTCCAGAGTAATTTCTCCTTTTTCAAATGTCATTTTTGCACCCAATTGTTCCAACAAATCTCTTCCCAACAGTGCCTTTGGGGAATTAGGCATATACAAAAATTTGTGAATGCCCCATTGTTTTCCTAATTTATATCTCAAAGGCTTACAAAAATATGCCTTTTCAGTTTGGCCAGTTGCTCCTTTTACCATGATATAATCATCCTCCAGGGGCATCAAGGCCTGATTCAAAACCGAGTACGTCTCCCCTGTGTCAACCAGAAATTCTGCCTCTTGTTGTTGTCTCTTCCCTAGCTTCATTATAACCAGTGGATCCGCTAGGGTGGATTCCCCAGGTCCCCGTCAATTTTCTTTCATATGGGCCACTATTCTTCCCGTCCGGTGAGTTCGTCCCTGCTCCTTTTTCCTCGGACGTTCCCTTTTCCAATGACCAAATCTCTTCCACAACGCCCATTGATCCCTGTCTAGTTGGGGTAGTTCTCGCTTAGGCCTCCTTCCTTCCTCTTCCCTAACAATCGCCACCATTCTTTTCCGTTCCTGTCTGTATCTTTCCTCTCTATTACTAAACACTCTCCATGCTTCACCCAGCAACACTTCCAAGTTTCTGCTTTCTGTGGGGCGCAATTTCTGGAGTTTGCGCCTAATATCCCCTGTGGACTGGCCCAAAAATAGGGAAACTAGCTGTTGTATCCCTACCTCTGACCCAGGATCCAGCGGTGTGCTGCGGCGCATCCCATCTCTCAGTCGATCCAGGAATTCAGATGGGGACTCGGAAGGACCTTGTTTAATTGCATGTAATGCTGACCAATTTATAGTTTTGGGGATGGCCCTCTCCATCCCCTTCGAAATCCACTCCTGATACGCCTGCAATCTTTCCATATGCACAGTTTTATTCGCATCCCACTTTGGATCTCGGAGAGGGAAATACTCTTTTACATCCCCTCCTGTAGTCTTATAATGATCTTCAGCCAAATTTTCTGCCATTCTTAAAATCAATTGCTTTTCTGTCTCGGTCATGAATTCTAATAATAATTGTATATCATTCCAGTCGGGGTTGTGTTGTTTTATAATAAACTGAAAATGTTTAGTTACACTTACCGGATCATTCCTGTAATCCTTTGCAACCCTTTTCCAAGCTTCTAGATCGGTGGTGGAAAAAGGTACCTTGATTAGCATCGTCCCGCCGTCAGGCCCTACCGCCTCTCGAGGAGGTGCTTGTAAGGCTGTTAGAGTAGATTTTTTTCTGGTACGGGAGGATACAGGACTACCCGAGGGAGTGGAGGTCCCGTCCGAGTCCACATTCTGTTCCTGTGATCGAGGGGGAGGCTTAAACAAATCAGTTAGATCTTGTTCTGGTGCTTGATGGACTTTATTCGTTCTTGTACACCTTTGTCCAATACTACACGCCGAGCAACACCGTCTCGATTTACCTTTAAGTTCTTTGTTATTTTCCCGCTCAAGGGCGAGTACCATAGGGTCCTGTGGCGGCACCATTCCACAGTCCCTTTGCCACTCCGGATGGTTTTGGAGGGTGAAAAACATATCTGCATATGACACTTCATCCCACTTTCCTTCTCTCCTTAAAAACAACATTAATTGTAGGAGGGTATTATAATCAATTGACCCATTAAGTGGCCACTTAGCCTCATCTTCTAATTTATAGATTGGCCACCATTGTACCCCCGGTTCCAACAGCGTCCTTCCAGTGAGCCAATATACAACCCAGGGGACTCGTCTTTAAAATGCCGCTCTGAGTGTTACCCATTTCTCTCACTTTTTCTACCTGTCTTTCATATTACTTCTTGTTATCCCTAGTTCTTTGTTTCAACTTCCACACAAATCTTTTCTCGCAGATCTCGACAGTTTTCTCTCAGTCTCCCTCCCACACGTCCCAAATTTCCAGGATTAAATGTTTTTTTTCCCCCACACGAACCTCACTATTTCAGAATTTTGATGGGCTCTTTCCCAATCATAAAACTGTGGGGTTTGGGGAAGGCGCTTGAGGCACTCTGCCCTCCGCCAGCTAGATACAATACCACCTTTTCCACAAGATTTACATTTAAGAGTACTCCGGTCGGATGCCAGTTGCCATGCAGTCTAGTAGTGAGTCCACACGCAAAGCAAGGAATTACCCCTGTTTGCTCACCGATGTGGGGATTTGAGAAAGCATCCAGAATAGGCTGTTCTCAATCCAGAGCCACTTCCCCGTCTTATCCAATTTCCCCCTTCGTTTAAATATTCCCAGAGTTCAAGCCCAAATCATCGAAGGATTGACTCTCTTCCTTCTGCCACTTTGATGATTAGCCAGTTCCCCGATACTGAGGAGAATGGCTAAGCACCACGGCAGCCCAATTTTACACCAAAAGATTTTGAAATTTTATAAACGTTCCAGGCGCTTTGTCCGTCTCTGGCCGTGCTCCTCGCGGAGTCACGGAACCGCAAATCAGGACTCCCACTCACTTCACAGCGATGCTGTGTCTCAAACACACACACGCACACATTTTCAACATTCAATATATACAATACATACAATTCGAACATATAATATATGCAATACCCGGGTAAATGAAAGAGATAATTATCGCTCCAGTTGATATCCCTTCAGCAGCTGCAAAGATTTAAATACTTTTTGTGAGAGGTCCGCTTACCCTTCTCCTGCTTCTTATGCAGTCATTAGCAGGTCCGTCCTGGCTCCCGATACCGGGATGCAGCGGTGACCTCAGATTTGCTCGATCTACCCCCAAGATCGCTAGCGGCCGCTCTATCGGTCAGCAAAGCTCCTTGGCCGCTCTATCGGCCAGGGTACCCTCCTCCCCTACGGGGACTATGCTGCACGCCAGACGTCTCTGCGCGGTTTACCAGCAGCCCCGGCCAAGCGTACGACTTACTGGCCCTTCTCGTTAAACATACCGTTTGATCCGCGGCTTCAGGAGGTTGTTGTCTGCTCCCACGGTGAGCGGCGGGCAGCGGAGGCTCCTCTGAGGAAGATGCTCGGGGCGCGCCCAGGAGCGTCCGCTCCGCAGTCGGTCCCGCGGTCGAGCAGAGACTCGCCTGCCTGGCTCGCCAAACGGACGTGCGGAAACAGACTCCCCAGCCCGTAAGGCTGTAAAGTAGGTATGTTTATTCAGCGCTGGGCAGCACGGGGGTCATCCCGCCAAAGTCGTGCGCGCCCACGTGGTGGCTTGTCCCGGATTTATATGACAAAGTGTTACATGTACATAAGGTTTCCCAATACGCCTACACATATGCACTGCCTGTCCCCGCTTTGTATTAAAATTCGCCCCCAGAGGTCGTTTCCATAAACCCCTCCCAACTGCGCTTGCGCGGTGCCTCCTGGTGGGGGTCGCGGGGGGTCGCGGGGATGAAGGCTGAGGACTCTTCTTCGTCACCGCTGGTAACCCCTTGTTCTTGCGCAGACTCAGTTGCTCCTTGACTCTTGTCCAAGCTGCAGGGTCGGTTTCAGCTGGTTTTTAGGACAAGTTGCTGTTCTGATCAGGAACTGTCCTTTGCTGAGAGATTGCAAGACTCCTTACTTCAGTAGTTTTTTGTATAATAGTTACAACTTTTATAGTTACACTCTAAAGCCCCCTTTCAGTAAAAGGAAAAAAAGAGAAAGGGAAAAGAAAGAAACGATAATAAAAAAGCAGGCGGGGTGCGCGCGTGTGCTTCTCCACCCGGATTCGTGGCTATCGGGCGATCCCTACCGTGAAGGAATTCACGAATCAGTTCATCGATCCGACGGTTTACCGCTCACGCGTAAATACCGATCGGTCTCCCCCTCCGACGCGAGGGTAATCGCGTCGTGGCAAAAGAAAGGATGCGTCGATTCGTTTCTTTTCGATTAGTAGAACGCTACGGTAATAAAACAGCACCACTCTAACGACACCGTTAATAGGGTTAACGCTGTCGGCGCTCCACGGCATTCTCTTCAAAAAGAAAGCGACGTTCTTCAGAAGGGTTCGGCCTGTCACGGCGCGCAAACGGTCGACACCGTTACGGAGCTCCAAACTAAAAAGAAAAAAAAAACCCAACCAGAAACTATTCCAACGTAAGTCATACCAAATCTAATTCTCTAGCAGTAAAATAAAAATTCTGCCGTCCCGTGAGCACGGTTAGTAGCAATAGTGACGTTACTGGCGTGAAGGACTTATTGTTACTCGGAAAAGATCATCGCGAACGTCATTTATTGCTATTAGTGGTGGTGGTGGTGGTGGTGCTAGTAGTAGTATCATCGTCATCATCTTGTAATTATAAAGTCATGACGTGTTATTAGTAATAGTATTAATTGCTTTTAAAATTCTTCATGCTAATATTTAATAGTTTTGTAAACGATGAATTGATAACGAATAAAAGACTAATAATGCATAAGGTAAGTAATTGAAAAGGAATTTATAAATTATTATTTGTAATATTCGTAATATTTAATAACGTTTAATCCTTTTATAATGACAAGTGAAAAATCGAGATTTTTAATAACATTAGTGCTGATCCTAATACTATTATTACTAATAACGTTTACTAATACTGAATTATTTTATGATTCCAAACAATCCATAGAATTCCATCACGATAAATGCGAGAAAGTAATAACGCTCGCATGATTCTCTTTAATACTATGATTGAGGATAAATTTTAAGCCTTTCCTAATTAATAAATTAATAAACACTGAAATCGGAACTGTAAAACAATAAATTAATAAATTAAATATTAATTAACAATAAATTAATTTATTAATTTTAATTATTTAATAAGATAATGAAATAAATTCCTGTATATTATTAAATTTTATGTTATTGAATTAAATTTTAAATTAATTATTAAAATAATTATATTAGTAAATTATATATTATTGTATATTATCATTAAATAATTATATAACAATTAATAAATCAAATGAAAAGAATTAATTCTTTATATCAATAATGACGATAATTAATGAATTAATAATCCACGGAATAAATGAATACATAACGAGTTCAATAAAATATTTCACATGAAAAGATGAATTTAATATAGAACACTAATCTTTCTATGAATACTTTTATATTAAAAGGTAATTAAAAAAAATTAAACCCCCGCCCACGACAAAAGGAAAAGAAAACAAAACAGAGAAAACAAAACTGAAACAAAACAGGGAGGCCAGGTCTACCCCGGTCACGGGGCAGGGAGGCCAGGTCTACCCCAGCTCCGAGCAGGGAGGCCAGGTCTACCCTGGCACCGGGGCAGGGAGGCCAGGTCTACTCCTGCTCCGGACTCTGGTGCCACGTGAGCCGCGGCTGCCAGGTCTACCTGTAGACCCGGGGGAGGGTAAGGGAAAAGAACTGGAAACGGATAAGAAATGGAATCAGAAAACAATGGGAACGGAAAAAAAAAAGAAATGGAGAAAAAAAAAATTAGGGCGAGAGCCGGACCCCTCCGTTGCGCATCGAGGGGCTGCCTGCTGCTGCCCCTCCGCCCCCGGTGGCCACGCTCCTCCGGGGAGGAAGGGCGGCGGGGCCCGGAGGCCCCCCCGGGAGAAGAAGAGGCCGGGGGCGCCCCCGCGCACCCCTCCCCAGAGGCGACGGCGCCCGACCGGATGGCCCGTGCGCCCGCTGCCCGCGACGCCAGTGCCCCCCGCGGCACAAGGCCGCCCCGCCGCAGCCGAGGGCGACAAAAGCTTGTGTCGAGGGCTGATTCTCGCGCGCGCACGCCCGGCCTCCCACTTCTCCCACACCTCTCGTGTCTCTTCCCAGCGCCGGACTGGAGTCGAGCTCAACAGGGTCGTCTTTCCCCGCTGATTCCGCCAAGCCCGTTCCCTTGGCTGTGCTTTCGCTGGATAGTAGGTAGGGACAGTGGGAATCTCGTTCATCCGTTCCTGGGCGTCACTAATTAGATGAGGAGGCATTTGGCTCTTTCTCGAACATACATACAAGTATACATGCTCCTTCTCCGGGTTAAGTAAAGGTGCCCACCCCCCTCCTAGTGTGCCCCTCCCAGGTGCCCCTCCCCCCAGGATGCCCCCCCCCCCAGGGTGCCCCCCCCCGTGATCTCCCCCCACCCATCTCCTCCAGCTTCGAGGTCATGGAAGTGGAGCGCAGAGAAATGGCGGGGGTGGGGAGGCACCGGGGGGCTACGGGGGGGCGGCTGCGGGGGGGGGAGGGAGGAAGGGGTCAAGGACCCCCACCCATGGGAACCCGGGCACCCCCCTGCCCATGCACCCAGGCGTCTGGGACCCCCCCACACCCATAGACCCAGGCATCTGGGACCCCCCCATGGATCCAGGACCCCCACCCATGGCCCCAGGACCCCTACCCAAGGACTGGGGCCCCCACCCCAAGGGACCCAGCTGTTGGGGACCCCCATCCCCAGGGGAGCCATGTGTCAGGGATCGCACCCCCCACCCCCAAGGGACCCAGGGGTCTGGGACCCCCCACCCCCAGGGCACCCAGAGGTTTGGGACCCCCACCCCCAGGGCACCCAGGGGCCACCCACCTCGGGGCTGAAGAAACCCTTGGGGCAACTCTTGCCCGGGGGGGGCAGGGGGGCCCCGGCCCCTCCCCCGCGCTGATGCTCTGCTGGGCAGCGGCCAGGATCTCGTCCAGTTTGTGTGGGGGCACCCAGGGGTCCGGGAGGGACCCCCACCCCCCCCCTTAGGGCACCCAGGGGTCTGGGGACCTCCCCTTAGGGCACCCAAGGGTCCAGGGACCCCCCCATCAGGGTACCCAGGGGTCTGGGGACCCCCCCCTTGGGACCCAGGTGCCCAGGAGGGACCCCCACCCACCCAGAGGACCCCCAAGTGCAGGGGACCCCCACCCAGGGGACCCCGCCATTGCTACCCAGGTGCCCAGGACCCCCCCTCAGTGCACCCAGGTGTCCGGGAGGGACCCCCCCCACACACACCCCCACACTCGGGGCACCCAGGGGCCTGGGGACCCCCCCCAGGCGACCCCCACCCAAGGCAGCCCTCCTTGACACCCAGGTGTCCAGGACCCCCCTAGAGGACCCCCCCCCCCCAGGCCACCCAGGTCTCCGGGACCCCCCCCAACCCCAAGGGACCCCCCAGGGACCCAGTGACCTCCCCCCAAAGGACGCCCCAAGGGCACCCAAGCACCTGGGACCCCCCCCAGGGACCCAGTGACCCCCACCCAAGGGATCCCCCGAGGGCACCCAGGTGTGCGGGACCCCCCCACCCCACGGGACCCTGCATGGGACCCCTCCCACCCAGGGACTCCCCTCAGAGACCTCCCCCCCCCAGGCCCCCCCCTCACCGAGGGCCATCTGACAGACCGTCCGCTGCTTCTCCTCCGCTGCTTCTCGGTGGCTGAGGAGGGGTCGTGCTCTGGGGAGGGGCGGGGGGGTGGGGTGGGGGCTGGGTGGGCTGGGTGCTGGGGGGGAATGGGTGCTGGGGGGTCAATGGGGGGTGAGGGGGATGGGTGCTGGGGAGGATTGGGGCGATTGCGGGGGGGGGGGGCTGGGGGGGCTGGGTCCCGGGGGGGGGCTGATGGGTGGGTGTTGTGGTTTAACCCCAGCCACCAACTAAGCCCCACGCAGCCGCTCGCTCGCTCCCCACCACTGGGATGGGGGAGAGAATCGGAAGGGTAAAAGGGAGAAAACTCGTGGGTTGAGCCAAGAACAGTTGAATACCTGAAGTCAAATCAATGGGAAGGGTTCAAAAGGCCCTGACCGGTGTGAGCCCCCCTCGGCACCGCTGTAGCACCAGCTTAGCGCCGCTTAGCAAGAACCAAAGCATCCGGGCATCATCGCCATGGCTCTCACCCTAAACCCAAAGCACAGCCCCGCCCCCGCTCCTAAGGAGAGAATGAACTCGGTCCCGGCTGAAACCAGGACAGTATCCACCCCTTATTCCATACTATTTACATCATGCTCAGGTCCCACGTTATCCAATACATCCTCTTTAACCACCACCCCTGTTGTCCCAAAACTGTCCATTGAGCTCCTTTAGTCCGTGACTTTGGGCTCCATCGGTGATGGTGGTCGCTCAGGACAGGAGAGGTGGTGTGCTGTGTGGAGTTATTGGGCACGAAAGCCAGCTCAGGTCAGGCCACTGCTGCACTTGCACTGCTTCTTGTAAGGCTTCTCCTCCATTGGTTCAGGCGGTTCCTGCTATGGTAATTCCCATAACATGCAACTCGGATCATGGGTTACAACAATTTAAAGGTATTTTCATCACAATCTCCACCCCTGGCCCCTTTGGGCCAGGTTTAACATTGCAACGAACTCCTCCCCTTACGCCTAGCCTGGCTAGCAACAAGGGGTTCCTGCTATAGTAATTCCCATAACATGCAACTCAAATCCTGGGTCACAACAACTTAAAGGTATTTCCATTACAGTCTCCACCCCTGGCCCCTTTGGGCCAGGTTATAGGGTTTAACACTGCAATGGAGTCCTCCCCTTGCCCCTGCTCCGGCGTGGGGTCCCTCCGACAGCACAGTCCATGAACTTCTCTAACGTGAGTCCTTCCCACGGGCTGCAGTTCTTCACGAACTGCTCCAGCGTGGGTCCCCCGCAGGGTCACAAGCCCTGCCAGCAAACCTGCTCCAGCGTGGGCTCTTCTCTCCACGGGTCCACAGGTCCTGCCAGGAGCCTGCTCCAGCACGGGCTTCCCATGGGGTCACAGCCTCCTTCGGGCATCCCCCTGCTCCAGCATGGGGTCCTCCATGGGCTGCAGGTGGATCTCTGCTCCACTCTTAACTTCCATGGGCTGCTCTGACATGGGATTACCCACGTCCACAGACGCTTTGGGGTGTCGTGCTCCCGCAGGGACTCGTCCACAGGTCACAGTCCCTTCGACTCGAGTTCCCACTGGAGTTCCAGCCTGTCCAGTACAGCAGCACAGAAAAACAGCAGCCATGCCCTGGCCATCTGCCAGCCCGGGTACGTGGCCATTGCTGTTGTCAAAGCGTTCCCGGGCACAGCACAGTAAGATGATAAGCAGTAGAGAAAGCAGCAAAAGCAAAAAGCAGCCACTGACGAGCACTAGACTCTAACACACAGTCAGGCAAGCAAGCCCCGAGGCAAGCACAGAAGCCTGCCGATTAGCAGCTAAACGGCAATAACAGCTATAAATTCGATCCAGCGCATTCCAATTAAATCTGTTGTTCTCTCGAACCCTTCGAGCCCCCGGCAGAGCAGGGGAAGCTGAAAAGTCCTTGACCAGTGTGAGCCCCACTTAGCACCTATTTAGAGACAGCTTAGCACTACTTAGCAAGAACCAAAGCACCAGTGTATCATCGACATTGTTCTCATCCTAAACCCAAAACACAGCCCCGCCCCGGCTCCCAAGACGAAAATTAACTCTATCCCAGCTGAAACCAGGACAGCGCGCTTTTGCCCCTCTGCTCCGCGGGAGGTTTCCGTCCTCCCGGAGCTCGCCTTAGGACACCTGCGTTACGCTTTGGCAGGTGTACCGCCCCAGTCAAACTCCCCGCCTGCCGCTGTCCCCGGAGCGGGGCGCGCCCGGCCTCCCACTTCTCCCACACCTCTCGTGTCTCTTCCCAGCGCCGGACTGGAGTCGAGCTCAACAGGGTCTTCTTTCCCCGCTGATTCCGCCAAGCCCGTTCCCTTGGCTGTGCTTTCGCTGGATAGTAGGTAGGGACAGTGGGAATCTCGTTCATCCGTTCCTGGGCGTCACTAATTAGATGAGGAGGCATTTGGCTCTTTCTCGAACATACATACAAGTATACATGCTCCTTTTCCGGGTTAAGTAAAGGTGCCCACCCCCAAGGTGCCCTCCCCCAGGGTGCCCCCCCCCCCCATCTCCTCCAGCTCCGAGGTCATGGACTTGGAGTGCAGGGAAATGGCGGGGGTGGGGAGGCGCCGGGGCTGGGGGGGGGCAGCTGCCGGGGGGGGAGGAGGGGAGGCTCAAGGACCCCCGCCCACAGGGGACCCGGGCACCCCCCCACCTATGCACCCAGGCATCCGGAACCCCCCCGATGGCCCCAGGACCCCTACCCAGGGACCCGGGACCCCCACCTCAAGGGACCCAGCTGTTGGGAACCCCCACCCTCAGGGCACCCAGGGGCCACCCACCTCGGGGCTGAAGAAGCCCTTGGGGTGACTCTTGCCCAGGGGGGGCAGGGGGGGTCCCCGGCCCCTCCCCCGCGCTGATGCTCTGCTGGGCGGCGGCCAGGATCTCGTCCAGTTTGTGTGGGGGCACCCAGGGGTCCGGGAGGGACCCCCACCCCCCCGGGGCACCCAAGGGTCCAGGGACCCCTACCAGGGAACCCAAGGGTCTGGGAACCCCCCCTTAGGGCACCCAAGGGTTCAGAGACACCCACCCCAGGCACCCAGGGGTCTGGGGACACCCCCCCCTTGGGACCCAGGTGCCCAGGAGGGACGCCCACCCACCCAGGGGACCCCCAAGTGCAGGGGACCCCCACCCAAGGGACCCCCCCACTGGGACCCAGGTGCCCAGGACCCCCCCTCACGGCATCCAGGCGTCCGGGAGGGACCCCCACACCCCCCCGGGGCTCCCAGGGGGCGGTGGGGGCAATGGGTGATGGGGGCGCAATGGGGGTGCAAGGCCCGGGGTGCAATGAGTGTGCGAGGCCCGTGCGAGCAGTGCACGGGGGGGTAACGAGTGTGCAAGGTGGCTCCCTGCCCCCCATGGGCACCCATGGGTGGGTTCCCATCCCCCATGGGTGGCTCCCCACCCCCCGTGGGTGGGTCCCCGACCCCCGTGGGTGGGTCTCCATCCCCCGTGGGCACCCGTGTGTGCGTCCCTGCCACCCTGGGTGCCCATGGGTCGATCCCCGCCCCCGTGGGTAGGTCTGCATCCCCTGTGGGTGGGTCCCCGGCCCCGTGGGCACCCATGGGTGGGTTACCATCCCCCGTGGGTGGGTCCCTGCCCCCAGTGGGTGCCCGTGGGTGGGTTCCCATCTCCCGTGGGTGGGTCCCCATCCCCCGTGGGTGGGTCTCAGGCCCCGTGGGCACCCGTGGGTGGGTCCCTGCCCCCCGTGGGTGGGTCCCCATCCCACGTGGGCGCCCATGGGTGGGTTCCCATCCCCCGCGGGTGGGTCCCCACCCCCCCTTGGTTGGTCTCTGCCCCTCATGGGTGCCCGTGGGTGGGTTCCCATCCCCCGTGGGTGGGTGCCCCAGGGGAGGTTGTGTGGGGGGTGGGGGTCCCTCCCAGACCCCTGGGTGCCCCCACACAAACTGGACGAGATCCTGGCCGCCGTCCAGCAGAGCATCAGCGCGGGGGAGGGGCCGGGGCCCCCCTGCCCCCCCCGGGCAAGAGTCGCCCCAAGGGCTTCTTCAGCCCCGAGGTGGGTGGCCCCTGGGTGCCCTGGGGGTGGGGGGTCCCAAACCTCTGGGTGCCCTGGGGGTGGGGGGTCCCAGAGCCCTGGGTCCCTTGGGGGTGGGTGGGTGGGGTCCCTGACACATGGGTCCCCTGGGGATGGGGGTCCCCAACAGCTGGGTCCCTTGGGGTGGGGGTCCCAGTCCCTGGGTAGGGGTCCTGGGGCCATGGGGGGGGGGGGTCCCAGGTCTGTGGGTGGGGGTCCCAGAAACCCTTGCACAGGCCTTGCACACTCATTGCACCCCCATGCACCGCTCGCACGGGCCTCGCGCACTCATCGCACCCCCCATCTTGCACGCTCATTGCACCCCCAGTTCTTGCACACTCATTGCACTCCCACCCTGCACGGCTCGCACGGGCCTTGCACACTCGTCGCACCTGCTGGGCCTTGCACATTCATTGCATGCCCTCGTGCACAATCATTGCACCGCCCGTGCGCTGCTCGCTCGGGCCTTGCACACTCATCGCAACCCCCGTCTTGCGCACTCATTGGACATCTGTGAGTACTCGCACACTTATTGCACCCCTGTCTTGCACACTCATTGCAACCCGTGCATGGCTCACACGGGCCTTGCACGCTCATCTCAGCCCCTGGGCCTTGCACACTCGTTGCACCCCCGTGCACTGCTCGCACGGGCCTCACACACTCATTGCACCCCGGGTCTTGCACCCCCATTGCACCCCCATCGCCCCTAGCACCCATCGCTCCCAGCACCCACCCCCCCCCCCCCAGAGCACGACCCCGCCTCGGACCCCGAGAAGAAGCGGATGGTCTGTCAGATGGGGGGGCCATGGGTGGGGGGGGTCCCCTGGGGGGTCCCCTGGGGTGGGGGGGGTCCCGGACACCTGGGTGCCCTGGGGGGGTTCCCTGGGGGGGTCCTGGACACCTGGGTGTCAAGGGGGGGTCCCTTGGGTGGGGGTCGCCTGGGGGGGGGTCCCCAGGACCATGGGGGCCCCAGGGTGAGTGTGTGTGTGTGGGGGGGTCCCTCCTGGATGCCTGGGTGCCCTGAGGGGGGGTCCTGGGCACCTGGGTCCCAAGGGGGGGTCCCTTGGGTGGGGGTCCACCGGACTTGGGGGTCCCCTCGGTGGGTGGGAGTCCCTCCTGGGCACCTGGGTCCCAAGGGGGGGGGGTCCCCAGACCCCTGGGTGCCCTGGGGGGGTGGGGGTCCCTCCCGGACCCCTGGGTGCCCCCACACAAACTGGACGAGATCCTGGCCGCCGCCCAGCAGAGCATCAGCGCGGGGGAGGGGCCGGGGACCCCCCCTGCCCCCCCTGGGCAAGAGTCACCCCAAGGGCTTCTTCAGCCCCGAGGTGGGTGGCCCCTGGGTGCCCTGAGGGTGGGGGTTCCCAACAGCTGGGTCCCTTGAGGTGGGGGTCCCGGGTCCCTGGGTAGGGGTCCTGGGGCCATCGGGGGGGTTCCGGATGCCTGGGTGCATAGGTGGGGGGGTGCCCGGGTCCCCTGTGGGCGGGGGTCCTTGAGCCTCCCCTCCTCCCCCCCCGGCAGCTGCCCCCCCCCCAGCCCCGGCGCCTCCCCACCCCCGCCATTTCCCTGCACTCCAAGTCCATGACCTCCGAGCTGGAGGAGATGGGGGGGGGGGGGGGGGGGCACCCTGGGGGAGGGCACCTTGGGGGGGGGCACCTTTACTTAACCCGGAAAAGGAGCATGTATACTTGTATGTATGTTCGAGAAAGAGCCAAATGCCTCCTCATCTAATTAGTGACGCCCAGGAACGGATGAACGAGATTCCCACTGTCCCTACCTACTATCCAGCGAAAGCACAGCCAAGGGAACGGGCTTGGCGGAATCAGCGGGGAAAGAAGACCCTGTTGAGCTCGACTCCAGTCCGGCGCTGGGAAGAGACACGAGAGGTGTGGGAGAAGTGGGAGGCCGGGTGCGCCCCGCTCCGGGGACAGCGGCAGGCGGGGAGTTTGACTGGGGCGGTACACCTGCCAAAGCGTAACGCAGGTGTCCTAAGGCGAGCTCCGGGAGGACGGAAACCTCCCGCGGAGCAGAAGGGCAAAAGCTCGCTTGAGCGTGATTTTCAGGACGAATACAGACCGTGAAAGCGGGGCCTCACGATCCTTCTGGCTTTTTGGGTTTTAAGCAGGAGGTGTCAGAAAAGTTACCACAGGGATAACTGGCTTGTGGCGGCCAAGCGGTCACAGCGACATCGCTTTTTGATCCTTCGATGTCGGCTCTTCCCATCATTGTGAAGCAGAATTCACCAAGCGTTGGATTGTTCACCTGCTAATCGGGAACGTGAGCTGGGTTTAGACCGTCGGGAGACAGGTTAGTTTTCCCCTCCTGAGGATGTGGTGTTGCAATAGTAATCCTGCTCAGTACGAGAGGAACCGCAGGTTCAGACCCCTGGTGCGTGCGCTTGGCTGAGGAGCCACTGGCGCGAGGCTACCATCTGCGGGCTTATGACTGAACGCCTCTAAGTCAGAATCCCGCCTAGACGTAGCGATACCGCAGCGCCGCCGGCGCCTCGGTGGGCTCGCGATAGCGGCCGCCCGCCCCGCGCGGGGCGGGCCCGGTGCGGAGCGCCGCTCGTGGTCGGGACCGGAGGGGTGGACGGATGCGGCGCCGCCTCTCCCCCGTCGCATACTGCAGGATCGGGGGGCACCCGGCGCTAAGTCATTCGTAGACGACCCGATTCTGGGTCAGGGTTTCGTACGTAGCAGAGCAGCTCCCTCGCTGCGATCTATTGAGAATCAGCCCTCGACACAAGCTTTTGTCGCCCTCGGCTGCAGCGGGGCGGCCTTCTGCCGCGGGAGTGGGGGACACCAGCCGTCCAGCCGGGTGCTGTCGCCTCCGGGGAGGGGTGCGCGGGCGTGCCCCTGCCTCTTCTTCTCCTGGGGGGGCCTCCGGGCCCCGCCGCCCTTCCTCCCCAGAGGCGCGTGGCCAGCTGGGGGGGGGGGCGGGAGCAGGCGGCCCCTCGACGTGCGACGGAGGGGTCCAGCTCTCGCCCTAATTTTTGTTTCTCCATTTCTTTTTTTTTCCGATTCCATTTTTTATCCGTTTCCGTTTTTTTTTCCCTTAACCTCCCCCGGGTCTACAGGTAGACCTGGAAGCCGCAGCTCACGTGCGCCAGTCCGGAGCCGGGATAGACCTGGCGTCCCTGCCCCAGAGCCAGGGTAGACCTGGCCTCCCTGCCCGGAGCTGGGGTAGACCTGGTCTCCCTGCCCGGAAGTGGGTAGACCTGACCTCCCTGCCCCGTGACAGGGGTAGACCTGGCCTCCCTGTTTTTCTGTTTCTGTTTCGCTTTTGTTTTCTGTGTTTTCTTTTGTTTTCCCTTTATCGTGGGCGGGGTTTTAATTTTTTTAAAATTACCTTTTAATATAAAAGTATTAATATAAAGATTAGTGTTCTATATTAAATTCATCTTTTCATGTGAAATATTTTATTGAACTCGTTATGTATTCATTTATTCCGTAGATTATTAATTCATTAATTATCGTCATTATTGATATAAATAATTAATTATTTTAATTTGATTTAATTTATTAATTTATTAATTGTTATATATTATTATATATTATTGTATATTATCATTAAATAATTTATTAATGTAATTATTTAAATGATTAATTTAAAATTTAATAATATAAAATTTGATAATTTATATAGGAATCTATTTAATTATCTTATTAAATAATTAAAAGTAATAAATTAATTTATTGTTAATTAATATTTAATTAATTTATTAATTTATTGTTTTACAGTTCCAATTTCAGTGTTTATTAATTTATTAATTAGGAAAGGCTTAAAATGTATCCTTAATCATAGTATTAAAGAGAATGATGCGAGCGTTATTACTTTCTCACATTTATCGTGATGGAATTCTATGGATTCTTTGGAATCATACAATAATTCTGTATTAGTAAACGTTATTAGTTATAATATTAATAATGAACGACGAATCATCTCGTATTTAGGCCGATCTGGGTGAGGGGGGTCCCGGGGGGGAGTCCCCGGACCCCTGGGTGCCCCGGGGGGGGTGGGGGCCCCTCCCGGACCCCTGGGTGCCCCCACACAAACTGGACGAGATCCTGGCCGCCGCCCAGCAGAGCATCAGCGCGGGGGAGGGGCCGGGGGCCCCCCTGCCCCCCCTGGGCAAGAGTCGCCCCAAGGGCTTCTTCAGCCCCGAGGTGGGTGGCCCCTGGGTGCCCTGGGGGTGGGGTCCCAAACCTCTGGGTGCCCTGGGGGTGGGGGTCCCCAACAGCTGGGTCCCTTGGGGTGGGGGTCCCAGTCCCTGGGTAGGGGTCCTGGGGCCATGGGGGGGGGGGCCCGGGGCCATGGGGGGGTCCCAGATGCCTGGGTCTGGGGGGGGCGGGGGGGGGTGTGTCCTGGACGCCTGGGTGCATGGGCGGGGGGGTGCCCGGGTCCCCCGTCCATGACCTCGGATTAGGAGGAGATGGGTGAAGGGGGATCCGGGGGGGGGCACCTGGGGGGTGGCACCTTGGGGGAGGGCACCCTGGGGGGGGGTCCTGGGGGGTCCCTGGGGGAGTTTGGGGGGGCTGAGGGTTCCCAAGGGGGGGCACCCTGGGGGGAGGGGCCTGGAGGGTCTGGCAGTGGCGGGGGGGGGAGTGCTTGGGCTGGACCTGGGGGTTCGGGGGCGCCCGGGGGGGGTAGGTGGGGTGTCTGACCTCTGCCCTCTGCCCCCATCGGCCCCGCAGTGGAGAAGGGTGAGTGGGGGAGGGGCAAAGGGGAGGGAGGGGCGGTCCGGGGGTTCCCCCCACCCAGGACACCCTCCCCCCCGCGACCCCTTTGACCTTGAAGGGTCCTTGACCCCCCGTGACCCCCGTGACCCCCCCATGACCCCGGCCCCGCCCCCGTAACAGCCTCTCCTGTCTCCCCAGTCTCCCCCTGGAAGAAGCGGAGCCGTGAGTGGGGCTCCCGTGACCCTCGCACGCCCTTTGCACGCGCGCCTCTGTGCACCGCTCGCACGGGCCTTGCACACTCATTGCACCTCCGTGCTCTGCTCGCACGGTTCTCGCACACTCATTGCACTTCCCCTCTTGCACATTCATTGCACTTCCAGGGTCTTGCACACTCATCGCACCCCCATGCACCACTCACACCGGCCTCATGCACTCATTGCACATGTGTGACTCCTTGCGCACTCATCAGACCCCCAATTCTTGCACGCTCATTCCACCCCCTCGTGCATGGCTCGCACAGGCCTTGCATACTCGTCGCACCCCCGGACTTGCACACTCATTGCACCCCCTCGTGCACAATCATTACACCCCCGTGCGCTGCTCGCTCAGGCCTCGCACACTCATTGCACCCCCCCCGTCTTGCACACTCATTGCACGTCTGTGACTCCTCACACACTCATCGCAACCCGTTCATGGCTCACACAGGCCTTGCGCACTCATCGCACCCCCTGGGCCCTACACACTCGTTGCACCACCATCTTGCACACTCATTGCACCCCGTGCACTGCTCACACCGGCCTCGCACACTCATTGCAGCCCGGGCCTTGCACCCCCATTGCGCTCCCAGCACCCCCAGCACCCATCACCCCCCCTCCCCCGCCCCCACTGCCCTGGTTTCAGCCGGGACCGAGTTCATTCTCTCCTTGGGAGCGGGGGCGGGGCTGTGCTTTGGGTTTAGGGTGAGAGCCATGGCGATGATGCCCGGATGCTTTGGTTCTTGCTAAGCGGCGCTAAGCTGGTGCTACAGCGGTGCCGAGGGGGGCTCACACCGGTCAGGGCCTTTTGAACCCTTCCCATTGATTTGACTTCAGGTATTCAACTGTTCTTGGCTCAACCCACGAGTTTTCTCCCTTTTACCCTTCCGATTCTCTCCCCCATCCCAGTGGTGGGGAGCGAGCGAGCGGCTGCGTGGGGCTTAGTTGGTGGCTGGGGTTAAACCACGATACCCACCCACCAGCCCCCCCGGCACCCATCACCCCCACCCCCCATTGCTCCACCCAGCACCCAGCCCCCCCATCCTCCCCAGCACCCATCCTCACACCATCGCCCCTCCCAGCACCCAGCCCCCCCAGCACCCACCCCCCCCCCCTCCCCAGAGCACGACCCCTCCTCAGCCACCGAGAAGCGGCGGACGGTCTGTCAGATGGCCCTCAGTGAGGGGGGGGGCATGGGGGAGGGGGGCTTGGGGGGGGGGTCCCAGAAACCTGGGTGCCCTGGGGGGATCCCTTGGGTGGGGGTCCCTTGGGGGGAGGTCACTGGGTCCCTGGGGGGTCCCTTGGGGTTGAGGGGGGTCTCGGACACCTGGGTGCCCTGGGGGGGTTTCCCCGGGGGGGTCCTGGACACCTGGGAGTCAAGGGGGGGTCCCTTGGGTGGGGTTCGCCTGGGGGGGGGTCCCCAGGCCCCTGGGTGCCCCAGGGTGGGGGTGTGTGTGGGGGGGGTCCCTCCCGGATGCCTGGGTGCCCTGAGGGGGGGTCCTGGGCACCTGGGTCCCAATGGCGGGGTCCCTTGGGTGAGGGTCCCCTGCACTTGGGGGTCCCCTGGGTGAGTGGGGGTCCCTCCTGGGCACCTGGGTCCCAAGGGGGGGGGGGTCCCCAGACCCCTGGGTGCCCTGAGGGGGGGTCCCCAGACCCTTGGGTGCCCAGGTGGGGGTCCCTGAACCCTTCGGTGCCCTAAGGGGGGGTCCCCAGACCCCTGGGTGCCCCGGGGGGGGTATGGGGGTCCCTCCCGGACCCCTGGGTGCCCCCACACAAACTGGACGAGATCCTGGCCGCCGCCCAGCAGAGCATCAGCGCGGGGGAGGGGCCGGGGGCCTCCTGCCCCCCTGGGCAAGAGTCGCCCCAAGGGCTTCTTCAGCCCCGAGGTGGGTGGCCCCTGGGTGCCCTGGGGGTGGGGTCCCAAACCTCTGGGTGCCCTGGGGGTGGGGGTCCCAGATGCCTGGGGGTGGGGGGTCCCAGAGCCCTGGGTCCCTTGGGGGTGGGTGGGTGGGGTCCCTGACACATGGGTCCCCTGGGGATGGGGGTCCCCAACAGCTGGGTCCCTTGGGGTGGGGGTCCCAGTCCCTGGGTAGGGGTCCTGGGGCCATGGGGGGGTCCCGGGTCCGTGGGTGGGGTCCCAGAAACCCTTGCACGGGCCTTGCACACTCATCTCACCCCCGTGCACTGCTCACAATGGCCTCGCACACTCATTGAACATCTATGACTGCTTGCACACTCACTTGAACCCCAATTCTTGCACACTCATTGGAGTCCCCCTATGCACAGCTTGCACGGGCCTTGCACACTCATCGCACCCCGTGGGACTCACACACTCAGCGCACCCCCTGGGCCTTGCACACTCATTGCACCCCCCTGTACACCGGTCACACCGTCCTCGCGCACTCAGTGCACCTCCATGACTCCTTGCACTCATTGCACCGCCCCATGCACGGCTTGCACGGGCCTCGCACACTTAATAAGCATTTTCAGAATATCATCCAGAGATCTGCCCCAAGGCTGGATAGTTAGGAGTGGCAGGGTGTGGGGGAGGGTATGGGCAAATGCCGAGGACGGTGGGCCCCTCCAGACTTTTGGAATTTCACCCCTGAACAAGTGCAGAATCCTGACAAATTAGTAGAACATTTGGAGAAAGTATGCTGTCATCCTGACAATTGTAGGGAGACGCAAACCACTGCAATGTGCTGGGGCCTGGCCCACGCCTACCGAGCCGTATTAAACACCATTCAGAACCCTCAAGGGGAAGAGAAGGTCTCTGGACCCGACAACAAAACGACGGGCGCTGCGGCTACGCCAGCCCCGGCAACAGGCACTGCGGCTACGCCAGCCCCTGTGACGGGCGCTGCCGATACGCCAGCCCCAGCGACAGGCGCCGTGGCTATGCCAGCCCCCGTGGCAGGCTCTGTGGCTATGCCAGCCCCGGCAACAGGCACTGCAGTTATACCGGTCCCGGTAACAGGCACTGCGCCTATGCCAGACCCCGTGACAGGCTTCGTGGCTATGCCAGTCCCGGTAACAGGCGCTGTGGCTACACCAGAGAACCAACCTGTGCCAGTATCATTTGCCCCTAGACAGAAGAAAAAATACACGAGAAAATCAACTCGTTTAGTAAGGGCTGATGAGGAACCAGGGCCATCACAAGAACAGGAGGAGGAAGAGGCAGAACCCACAACTGAGATGGTGACAACCCGATCTCTGTCCCCGAGTGAGCTGCGAGAAACGCGAAAAGATTTTAGTCGTCATCCAGGCGAGCACGTCATCCCTTGGCTGCTCCGATGCGGGGATAATGGGGCCAGTAGCCTGGAATTAGAGGGTAGGGAAGCCAAGCAGCTGGGACCCATTTCGAGGCAAGGGGGCATTGACAAAGCGATTGGAAAAGGGGCAAAAGTCCTCAGCCTCTGGAGGCGACTCCTGGCAGCTGTGAAGGAGAGGCATCCCTTCAAGGAAGAGTTTTACGTCAGCCAGGCAAGCGGACCGCCATGGAGAGAGGTATCCAGTACCTGAGGGAATTAGCCGTGCCGGAGGTGACGCATAATGACCTGGACAACGAGCAGTTATCCAAAGAGCCAGATGAAGTCCAGTGCACACGACCCACGTGGCGGAAGTTTGTACGGAGCGCACCGTCATCGTACGCAAACTCTTTGGCAGTAACGACCTGGAAAGATGAAGAGGGACCAACAGTGGAAGAATTGGCTGGCCAACTCCGACAATACGGAGAAAGCCTCTCTTCCTCCCCACGGGCCTGCGTCTCGGCTGTGGAGAAACCGCCTGACATGCTAGCTGAGAAATTATCCCGGGAGTTCCAGCGATTCAGGAGGATGTGTCCTACTCCTCACCTGTACGGACCAGTATCTCAGCCATCAGGAGTAAGCGTCCCTCTCCTCAAGAGAGAAGATACAGTGGATACACACCGCGGGCCACCCTGTGGTTTTATCTGCGTGACCGTGGAGAGGACGTGAGGAAGTGGGACGGAAAATCGACCTCGACCCTACAGGCACGGGTACGTGAGTTGCAAGGAAAAACAACTACAAAAGGGGGTTCTGCCAGGAAAATTGCTGCTCCGGTTTCCAGTGAGCAGTTCCCCAGGCAGGGCAGAAGGGCTGATTTTGCTTCCGATCTCAATAAAGGGATTTTTGAGTCGCATTTACAAGAAGCGAGTAACGAGTGCTGTGACCAGGACTAGAGGGGCCCTGCCTCCAGCCAGGTGGAGGAGAGGGACGACCGGGTGTACTGGACTGTGTGGATTCGATGGCCTGGCACATCAGCCCCACAGGAGCAGAAGGCTTTAGTAGACACCGGTGCACAATGTACCCTCATGCCATCAAGCTGTAAAGGGGCAGAACCCATCTGTATTTCTGGAGTGATGGGGGGATGCCGACAGCTGACTGTATTGGAGGCCCAAGTGAGCCTAACCGGGAAGGAGTGGCAGAGGCACCCCGTTGTGACCGGCCCAGAGGCTCCGTGCATCCTTGGCATAGACTGCCTCAGGAGAGGGTGTTTCACGGACCCAAAAGGGTACCGGTGGGCTTTTGGTATAGCTGCCTTGGAGACGGAGCCTCTGGCAGAAAGCACCGGGGGAGATTCGAGGTCGACCCCTAGGGTTTTGGAGTCGGGGATACAGAGGATCCGAGGCCAGCTATACTCCAACTGAAAAAGAGATATTGGCAGCCTATGAAGGGGTTCGAGCCGCTTCGGAAGTGGTTGGTACTGAAGCACAGCTCCTCCTGGCACCCCGACTGCCAGTGCTGGGCTGGAGGTTCAAAGGGAGGGTCCCCTCTACACAGCACGCAACTGATGCTACGCGGAGTAAGTGGGTCGCACTGATCACACAACGGGCTCGAATAGGAAACCCCGGTCGCCCAGGAACCTTGGAAGTGATCATGGACTGGCCAGAAAGCAAAGATTTCGGCATATCACCAGAGGAGGAGGTGACGCGTGCTGAGGAGGCCCCACCGTATGGTAAACTATCAGAAAATGAGAAGCAATATGCCCCGTTCACTGAGGGGTCCTGTTGTCTTCTGGGGAAGCATCGGAGGTGGAAAGCTGCTGTATGGAGTCCTGTAGGACAAGCTGCAGAAACTGCTAAGGAGAAGGTGAATCAAGTCAGTTGGCAGAGGTGAAAGCCATCCAGCTGGCTTTAGGTATTGCCGAACGAGAAAAGTGGCCAGTGCTCTATCTATCTCTGTACTGACTCACGGATGGTGGCAAATGCCCTGTGGGGGTGGCTACAGCAATGGAAGCAGAGCAACTGGCAGCGCAGAGGCAAACCCACCTGGGCTGCCGCGTTGTGGCAAGGTATTGCTGCCCGGGTAGAGAGCCTGCTTGTAAAAGTACGTCACGTAGATGCTCACATACCCAAGAGTCGGGCCACTGAAGAACATCAAGACAACCAGCAGGTGGATCAGGCTGCTAAGATTGAAGTGGCTCAGGTGGACCTGGACTGGCAACAGAAGGGTGAATTATTTCTAGCTGGGTGGGCCCATGACACCTCAGGCCACCGAGGAAGAGATGCAACATATAGACGGGCTCGTGATCGAGGGGTGGACCTGACCACGGACGCTATTGCACCGGTTATCCATGAATGTGAAACATGCGCTGCAATCAAGCGAGCCAAGCGTTCAAGCCTCTCTGGGATGGAGGACGATGGCTGAAATATAAATACGGGGAGGCCTGGCAGATCGATGATAGCACACTCCCACGAACCCGCCAAGGCAAGCGCCATGTGCTTACAATGGTGGAAGCAACCACCGGATGGCTGGAAACACATCCCGTGCCCCATGCCACCGCCCGGAACGCTATCCTGGGCCTTGAAAAGCAAGTCCTGGGGCGACGTGGCCCCCCAGAAAGAACAGAGTCAGACAACGGGACTCATTTCCCAAACAGCCTCATAGACCCCTGGGCCAAAGGCACGGCACTGAGCGGGTACGGCACATCCCCTATCACGCACCAGCCTCCGGGAAAATCGAACGATACAATGGACTGTTGAAGACTACGCTGAGAGCAACGGGCGGTGGGACATTCAAACACCGGGATACACATTTGGCAAAGGCCACCTGGTCAGTCAACACCGGGGGATCTGCCCATCGAGCTGGCCCTGCCCAGTCAGGACTTTTACGCACTGTAGAGGGGGATAAAGTCCCTGTAGTGCACCTAAAAAACATGACAGGGAAGACGGTCTGGGTTACTCCTGCTTCAGGCAGAGGTAAGCCCATTCGTGGGATTGCTTTTGCTCAAGGACCTGGATGCACTCGGCGGGTGATGCGGGAGGATGGGGAAGTCCGATGTGTACCTCAAGGGGATTTGACTTTGGGTGAAAATAGCCAATGAAGCGAATTGTATCGTGTTAGTTGCTATGTAATACTGGATGTCATCACTGCTATGGTTGCTATATGCCATGTCAACAGTACACAGCAAGAATCACCCAAATTAATGAAGAACGAACTTTGAGGAAACCGAGCAAAGTGCGGCGGGGATGGAACCAGAACTGGCTCCAGCATGCAACACTCCAACACCGCACCCCAGCTCTCCTGCCCTGGAAGACTGTTAGGACAGATGGAGCCCAAAGTCATGGACCAAAGGAACTCAACAAACATTTGTGGAGGGATAGCCTATAGACTAGGAAAACTATATCTATATGTGTGTGTATATATATCTATAAAAATAGATCAAAAGACTGGAAAAGTGGTAGCGATTAACTGGAATGTATTTGAAAGTGTAAGACCTGGGCATGACGTATATGGTATGGAATAAGGGCTGGATACGGTCCTGGTTTTGGCTGGGACCGAGTTCATTTTCTCCCTAGCAGCGGGCACAGCGCTGGGGTTTGGATTTAGGCTGAGAATAACGTTGAGAACGCCCCAGTGTTTGAGTTGTTGCCGAGGGGGGCTCACACCGGTCAGGGCCTTTTCAGCTTCCCCTGCTCTGCCGGGGGCACAAGGAGCTGGGAGGGGGCACAGCCGGGGGGGCTGACCCCGACTGGCCCCAGGGCTGTTCCATACCCTATGGCCTCCTGCCCAGTATAGAAACTGGGGGGAGCTGGCCGGGGGGGAGCGATCGCTGCTGGGGAACGGGCTGGGCATCGTCGGGGGGTGGTGAGCAATTGTGTCGCGTACCACTCGCTTTGTGTATTATTACTGTATTACGTTGTTATTATTATTACTACTCCTACCATTCTGTTCCATTTGACTTCAGTTACTGAACTGTTCTTATCGCAGCCCACGAGTGTTTCTGACTTTCCCCCTTCCAGGTCTCTCCCCCGCCCCACCGGGGGGGCAGCGAGCGAGCGGCTGCCTGGTGCAGAGTTGCCGGCTGCGGTTAAACCACGACAACCGCTCACACCGGCCTCGCACACTCAGTGCACATACGTGACTCCTTGCACACTCACTGGACCCCCAATTCTTGCACACTCATTGCACCGCCCCATGCACAGCTCGCATGGGTCTTGCACACTCATTGCACCGCCCCATGCACTGCTCGCATGGGTCTTGCACACTCATTGCACCCCCTCGTGCACACTCATGGCACCCCCGAGCACTGTTCGCACGGGCCTTGCACACTCATTGCACCCCCTGCGCCTTGCACACTCATCGCATCCCCATGCACTGCTCACACCGGCCTCGCACACTCATTGAACATTTGAGAATCCTTGCACACTCATTGGACCCCCCGTTCTTGCACACTCATTGCACACCCCGGTGCAATGCTCGCACGGGCCTTCCACACTCATCGCACCCCCCCGTGCACCGCTCACACCGGCCTCGCGCACTCAGTGCACACCCGTGACTCCTTGCAGACTCACTGGACCCCCAGTTCTTGCACACTCACTGCACGGCCCCATGCACGGCTCACACGGGGCTTGCACACTCATCGCACCCCCCGGGCCTTGCACACTCATTGCACCCCCCCGGCCTTGCACACTCGTTGCACAGCTGTGACTCCTCACACACTCATTGCCCCCACGTCTTGCACACTCATTGCAGCCCCTGGGCCTTGCACACTCACTGCACCCCCGTGCACGGCTCGCACGGGCCTCCCGCACTCAGTGCACATCCATGACTCCTTGCACACTCATTAGACCCCCAGTTCTTGCACACTCATCGCACCCCCGTGCACTGCTCGCACGGGCCTCGCCACTCATTGCACCCCAGGTCGTGCACACCCATTGTGCCCCCATCGCCACCAGCACCCATCGCCCCCAGCACCCCCGCCCCCACCAGGCCCCCGGCACCCACCCCCCCCGCCCCCTCCCCCCCAGCCCCCCCCGCCCCTACCCCCCCCCACCCCATCGCCCCCCCAGCACCCAGCCCCCCCCAGCCCCCTGTACAGAACCGGTACCAAATGCGGCCGTGTCGCGACACGGCCGCTGCGGCGCCCCCCGCCTCGCGCTCCGAGAAGCCGCTCTTCTCCGCGGTCCCGAGCACAGCGCCCGCGTGCGCCTGCGCGGGGACGAAAGGCGCGAAAAGCGCCGAGGCGGGGGCAGCGCGGCCGTGGCGAACCGCACGTGCGCACTTGTGACCCGCGCGTGCGCGCCAGCCCCGGCGTGAGGAGCCCCGCGGTGCCCCGCGGCGGGGGGCGGCGGCGCGAGGCCGCTCCTTCCGTTCCTGCGCCCCCAAGGCCGCCCCCCCCCCCCCCCCCTTCGGTCCCCGACGAATCCCGAGGCCGCCGCAGACCCCGCGGAAGATCCTCGGACCGAGGCGGTGGTGAGAAACTCCTCCTCCTCTTTCTGACTCTCTCTCCCCTGTTCTTTCCCTCTCCGCCCTCGCCCGCCCTCCTCCCTCCGTTCTCTTCTCCCCTCGAGCAGAAGTGAGAGGTGGTGCGGCATCTGGCCGCTTCCAGCCTCTTCATCTCGTCCTTGGGATCGGATCGAAACCTCCCCCGACGCTGGATCGGGACACCGAGGCACCCGAATCCCACCCAAAAAGGGACCCAGGGCACCCAAATCTGACCCAAAAGGGGATCGAGGCACCCAAATCCCCCCAAAATGAGACCAGGGCACCCAAATCCCACCCAAAACTGGACAAAGGGCACCCAAATCCCCCCCCCGCCACGGGACCCAGGCACCCGGGCCCTTCCCCCGCCCCCCCCCGGGGTCTGGGGTCCCCGGCCCCCGCACCCAGCACCCACCGATGGGTTTCTGGCGCAGCATCAGCCCGGGGGGGCCCGGGGGGGAGGAAGGGGCGGTCGCAGCCCCCCGGCCCCATGCAGGGCGCCTCGAAGGGCGCCTGGGCGGCTGTCAGGGACCCGGTGTCCGGGACCCCCCCCCCCAGGGCACCCACCCAGCAGGGACCCCCACCCCACCCCCGGGGGACCCCGGTGTCCGGGACCCCCACCCTAAGGGACCCCAGGCATCAGGGACCCCCACCCCAAGGGACCCAGGGGCTTGGGACCCCCACCCCCAGGGCACCCAGGGGTCCGGGACCCCCCCCATCAGGGGACCCAGGTATTCGGGACCCCCACCCACAGGTTTCTGGGACCCCAGGGGTCTGCGACCCCCACCCCAAGGGACCCAAGCATTCGGGACGCCCACCCACAAGGGACCCATGGGTCTGGGACCCCTCCACCCCCCCCGGCATTAGGGACCCCCCACCCCCAGGGGTCTGGGACCCCCCACCCCCAGGGCACCCAGAGGTTTGGGACCCCCACCCCCAGGGCACCCAGGGGCCACCCACCTCGGGGCTGAAGAAGCCCTTGGGGCGACTCTTGCCCAGGGGGGGCAGGGGGTCCCCGGCCCCTCCCCCGCGCTGATGCTCTGCTGGGCGGCGGCCAGGATCTCGTCCAGTTTGTGTGGGGGCACCCAGGGGTCCGGGAGGGACCCCCAACCCCCGGGGCACCCAGGGGTCTGGGGACCCCCCCTTAGGGCACCGAAGGGTTCAGGGACCCCCACCTGGGCACCCAAGGGTCTGGGGACCCCCCCTCAGGGCACCCAGGGGTCTGGGGACCTCCCCCAGGGCACCCAGGGGTACAGAGACCCCCCCCCCCCTCAGGACACCCGGGGGTCTGGGGACCCCCCCCCTTGAGACCCAGGTGCCCAGGAGGGACCCCCACCCACCAGGGGACCCCCAAGTCCAGGGGACCCCCACCCAAGGGACCCCCCCATTGGTACCCAGGTGCCCAGGGCCCCCCCTCACGGCACGAGGGGGGCACGAGGGGTGGGGGGGCGGGGGGGTCCCAGACCCCGTGGGCACCTATGGGTGGGTTCCCATCCCCCGTGGGTGGGTCCCTGCCCCCAGTGGGTGCCCGGGGGTGGGTTCACATCCCCCGTGGGTGGGTCCCCATCCCCCGTGGGTGGGTCTCAGGCCCCGTGGGCACCCGTGTGTGGGTTCCCAGCCCCCGCTGGTGGGTCCCTGCCCCCCGTGGGTGGGTCCCCATCCCGCGTGGGCGCCCATGGGTGGGTTCCCAGACCCCGCGGGTGGGTCCCTGCCCCCCTGGGTTGGTCCCTGCCCCTCATGGGTGCCCGTGGGTGGGTTCCCATCCCCCGTGGGTGGGTGCATTCCCCCCAGTGGGAGCCCGTGGGTGGGTCCCTGCCCCCCGGCAGTGGGTCCCAGCCCCTGTGGGCACCCATGGGTGGGTTCCCATCCCCTGTGGTTGGGTCCCTGCCCCCCGTGGGTGGGTTCCAATCCCCGTGGGCACCCATGGGTGGGTTCCCAGCCCCTGCGGGTGGGTTCCAATCCCCGTGGGCACCCATGGGTGGGTTCCCAGCCCCCGCGGGTGGGTCCCCGCCCCCCGTGGGTGCCCGTGCTTGTGTTCCCATCCCCCGTGGATGGTTCCCTGCCCTCATGGGTGCCCATGGGTGTGTCCCTGCCCCCCGGGAGTGGGTCCCAGCCCCCGTGGGCACCCATGGGTGGGTCCCCGTCTCCCGTGCGTGGGTCACTGCCCCCATGGTTGGGTCCCTGCACCCCATGGGTGGCTCCTGGCCCCCGTGGGCACCCATGAGTGTGTTCCCAGCCCCCGTGGGTGGGTCCCTGCCCTCATGGGCACCCATGAGTGTGTTCCCAGCCCCCGGGAGTGGGTCCCAGCCCCCGTGCGCTCCCATGGGTGCGTCCCCGTCTCCTGTGGGTGGGTCTTCGTATCTCATGGGTGCGTCCCCGTTCCCAGTTGGCGCCCAGGGGTGGGTTCCCAGTCCACGCGGGTGGGTCCCCGCCCCCCGTGGGTGGGTCCCTGCCCCCATGCGTGCCCGTGGGTGGGTCCCCCTCCCCCGCGTGTGCCCATGGTGGTTCCCTGCCCCCCGGGAGTGGGTCCCAGCCCCCGTGGGCAGCCATGGGTGGGTTCCCATCCCCTGTGGTTGGGTCCCTGCCCCCTGGGAGTGGGTCCCAGCCCCCGTGGGCACCCATTGGTGGGTTCCCATCCCCTGTGGTTGGGTCCCTGCCCCCCGTGGGTGCCCGTGGCTGGGTCCCTGGCCCCCGGGAGAGGGTCCCAGCCTGTGTACGCACCCATGGGTGCGTCCCCGTCTCCCGTGGGTGGGTCCCCGTATCTCACGGGTTTGGTACCCGCATCCATTGTCAGGTCACTGCCCCACATGGGTGGGTCTCAGCCCACGCGGGCACCCATGGGTGTGTTCCAAGCCCCCATGGGTGGGTCCCTGCCCCCCCGTGGGTGCCTGTGGGTGGGTCGCTGCCCCACGTGAGTGGTTCCCAGGCCCCGTGGCCACCCATGGGTGGGTTCCCTACCCCTGTGTCTGGGTCCCTGCCCCACGTGGGTGCCCGTGCTTCGGTTCCCATTCCCCGTGGGTAGGTCCCTGCCCTCATGGGTGCCCATGGGTGGGTCCCTGCCCCCCGGGAGTGGGTCCCAGGCCCCGTGCGCACCCATGTGTGCGTCCCCGTCTCCTGTGGGTGGGTCCCCGTATCTCGTGGGTGCGTCCCCGTTCCCAGTTGGCGCCCGTGGGTGGGTTCCCAGCCCCCGTGGGTGGGTCCTCGCCCCCCGGGGGTGGGTCCCTGCCCCCATGGGTGCCCGTGGGTGGGTCCCCCTCCCCCGTGTGTGCCCGTGGTGGGGTTCCCATCCCCCGTGGGTGAGTCCCAGCCCCCCTGGGTGGGTCCCAGGCCCCATGGGCACCCATGGGTGGGTTCCCAGCCCCTGTGGCTGGGTCCCTGCCCCCCGTGGGTGCCCATGGGTGGGTCCCTGCGCCCGTGGGTGGGTGCATGCCCCCAGTGGGAGCCCGTGGGTGGGTCCCTGCCCCCCGGCAGTGGGTCCCAGCCCCCTTGGGCACCCATGGGTGGGTTCCCATCCCCTGTGGTGGGGTCCCTGCCCCCCGCGGGTGGGTTCCAATCCCCGTGGGCACCCATGGGTGGGTTCCCAGCCCCCGCGGGTGGGTCCCCGCCCCCCGTGGGTGCCCGTGCTTGTGTTCCCATCCCCCGTGGATGGTTCCCTGCCCTCATGGGTGCCCATGGGTGTGTCCCTGCCCCCCGGGAGTGGGTCCCAGCCCCCGTGGGCACCCATGGGTGGGTCCCCGTCTCCCGTGCGTGGGTCACTGCCCCCATGGTTGGGTCCCTGCACCCCATGGGTGGCTCCCGGCCCCCGTGGGCACCCATGAGTGTGTTCCCAGCCCCCGTGGGTGGGTCCCTGCCCTCATGGGTGCCCATGGGTGGGTCCCTGCCCCCCGGGAGTGGGTCCCAGGTCCCGTGCGCACCCATGTGTGCGTCCCCGTCTCCTGTGGGTGGGTCCCCGTATCTCGTGGGTGCGTCCCCGTTCCCAGTTGGCGCCCAGGGGTGGGTTCCCAGCCCCCGTGGGTGGGTCCCCGCCCCCCGTGGGTGGGTCCCTGCCCCCATGCATGCCCGTGGGTGGGTCCCCCTCCCCTGTGTGTGCCCGTGGTGGTTCCCAGCCCCCCTGGGTGGGTCCCAGCCCCCGTGGGCATCCATGGGTGGGTCCCCGTCTCCCGTGGCTGGATCCCGGCCCCCATGGTTGGGTCCCTGCCCCCCGGGAGTGGGTCCCAGCCCCCGTGGGCACCCATTGGTGGGTTCCCAGCCCCTGTTGTTGGGTGCCTGCCCTCCATGGGTGCCCGTGGCTGGGTCCCTGGCCCCCGGGAGAGGGTCCCAGCCCGTGTATGCACCCATGGGTGCGTCCCCGTCTCCCGTGGGTGGGTCCCCGTATCTCACGGGTGGGTACCCGCATCCATTGTCAGCTCACTGCCCCACATGGGTGGGTCTCAGCCCACGCGGGCACCCATGGGTGTGTTCCAAGCCCCCATGGGTGGGTCCCTGCCCCCCGTGGGTGCCTGTGGGTGGGTCGCTGCGCCACGTGGGTGGTTCCCAGGCCCCGTGGCCACCTCTGGGTGGGTTCCCTACCCCTGTGGCTGGGTCCCCGCCCCATGTGGGTGCCCGTGCTTGGGTTCCCATTCCCCGTGGGTAGGTCCCTGCCCCCATGGGTGCCCGTGGGTGGGTCCCCCTCTCTCCCGTGTGTGCCCGTGGTGGGGTTCCCATCCCCCATGGGTGAGTCCCAGCCCCGATGGGTGGGTCCCAGCCCCCGCGGGCACCCATGGGTGGGTTCCCAGCCCCTGTGGCTGGGTCCCTGCCCCCCGTGGGTGCCCATGGGTGGGTCCCTGCGCCCGTGGGTGGGTGCATGCCCCCAGGGGGAGCCCGTGGGTGGGTCCCTGTCCCCTGGCAGTGGGTCCCAGCCCCCGCGGGCACCCATGGGTGGGTTCCCATCCCCTGTGGTTGGGTCCCTGCCCCCCGTGGGTGGGTTCCAATCCCCGTGGGCACCCATGGGTGGGTTCCCAGCCACTGTGGCTGGGTCCCCGCCCCCCGTGGGTGCCCGTCGTTGGGTTCCCATCCCCCGTGGGTGGTTCGCTGCCCTCATGGGTGCCCATGGGTCTGTCCCTGCCCCCCGGGAGTGGGTCCCAGCTCCCATGGGCACCCATTGGTGGGTTCACATCCCCTGTGGTTGGGTCCCTGCCCCCCGTGGGTGCCCGTGGCTGGGTCCCTGGCCCCCGGGAGAGGGTCCCAGCCCGTGTGCGCACTTATGGGTGCGTCCCCGTCTTCCGTGGGTGGGTCCCCGTATCTCACGGGTGGGTCCCCGCCCCCATTGTCAGCTCACTGCCCCACATGGGTGGGTCTCAGCACACGTGGGCACCCATGGGTGTGTTCCAAGCCCCTGAGGGTGGGTCCCTGCCCCCCGTGGGTGCCCGTGGGTGGGTCGCTGCCCCACGTGGGTGGTTCCCAGGCCCCGTGGCCACCCCTGGGTGGGTTCCCTACCCCTGTGGCTGGGTCCCTGCCCCACGTGGGTGCCCGTGCTTGGTTTCACATTCCCCGTGGGTGGTTCCCTGCCCTCATGGGTGCCCATGGGTGTGTCCCTGCCCGCCGGCAGTGGGTGCCATACCCCGTGGGCATCCATGGGTGGGTCCACGTCACACGTGGGTGTGTCCCTGCCCCCCGTGAGTGCTCGTTGGTGTGTCCCTGCCCCCCGTGAGTGGGTCCCCGTCCCCCTTAGGCGCCCATGGCTGGGTTCCCAGCCCGCGCGGGTGGGTCCCCACTCCCCGTGGGTGCCCGTGGTTGCGTTCCCATCCCCCGTGGGTTGGTCCCTGCCCCGATGGGTGCCCATGGGTGCGTCACTGGCCCCCGGCAGTCGGTCCCAGCCCCCGTGGCACCCATGGGTGGGTCCCCGTCTCCCGTGCGTGGGTCACCGCCCCCATGGTTGGGTCCCTGCACCTTATGGCTGGCTCCCGGCCCCCGTGGGCACCCATGAGTGTGTTCCAAGCCCCCGTGGGTGGGTCCCTGCCCCCCGTGGTTGCCCGTCGGTGGGTCTATGCACCACGTGGGTGCATCCCAGGCCCCGTGGGCACCCATGGGTGGGTTCCCTACCCCTGTGGCTGGGTCCCCGCCCCACGTGGGTGCCCGTCGTTGGGTTCCCATCCCCAGTGGGTAGGTCCCTGCCCTCATGGGTGCCCATGGGTGGGTCCCTGCCCCCCGGGAGTGGGTGCCATACCCCGTGGGCATCCAGGGGTGGGTCCATGTCACCCGTGGGTGAGTCCATGTCCCCCGTGGGTGCCCGTCGGTGTGTCCCTGCCTCCCGTGAGTGGGTCCCCGTCCCCCGTGTGTGCCCGTGGTGGGGTTCCCATCCCCCGTGGCTGGGTCCCCGCCCCCCGTGGGTGCCCGTCGTTGGGTTCCCATCCCTGCCACCTCTCAGGGCACTGCCTCCTGCCTGCCAGGGACAAGGCAGGGCAAGCTAGAAGGCACATCTCTTTCTGGTAAAGGTCCCCTGCACTGTCCCAGGCAGCGTGCACGCCCCCGCCCCGCCACACGCTGACTCACTGTATCTCCACGCGCATCGTGGAGCACAAGGCGAAGATCTGAAGAGCGCTCTGTAAGGCGTGAAGGCTCTCACAGGGCAGCTTTACTCCAGGGAGTCCAAACAGACAGAGGAACGTGCAGCCCTGCCAAGGACAGATGCAGCACGCCTTGCTACAATGCCCAAGAGGGAGTCGCTCCCTCTTGCTCGCTGCCCACCCTCTCGGGGCGCGGGGAGGCGATCGCTCCCCCACGCTCACTTTATCAAACAGGAGGACTTTGTTCACTTCAGCCTTGTGAGGACTGAGGATTTCTAGCGTCATCCTGCTGACGTTGTGGAGGATGGTGCACAGATCCACTGCGTTGATATCTGCAGCCAGCTGCAGGTGGACGAAGAGGCTGGTGACTGGCCGTAGCTCAGAGAAGAGGTCCAGCGGCACTCTGTCATCAAGCTGTAAGACAAGAGCACGACAGCTTCGCCATCCTGCTCTCCCGGGGGCTCGCTGCCCACACCAGATACCGAGGAAGAGCAGGCGTACTGGCAAGAGCAGGTACTACCGGAGGAAGGGATAATCCTCCTCCCGGTGCAAATGGCGGGCAGGCTGCCCAGCCTGCGGCAGGCAGATACTGAACCATAACACAAATGACAAAGGAGAGAAAGGCGCTCCGGTTACACCCCATCTTGGGACAGGCATGGACATGAGGGAAGACCCTCAGGGATGCTCTAGGCGCTTCAGGAGAATCTCCCTTTTAGCCCACCGCCACGTCCGCAGCACATCCAGAACCACACCCACGGAAAAGACGGAGCCGACGCAAGACCGCCTCCCGCCACCCGTCTCTCTCCGAGGACAACGCGCGCAACGGTGCGGCACCGGTGCCCCTCGGCTCCGATTCCCTGCCATGTCGTCTCAGGGTGCGTTTTCTTTTGTTGGTCTGTTCTCGTGAGAACTCCATCTCTGCCACGCACCCCTTCTTCTGCCCTCCAAAAATGCAGCAGCCCCCCCGCAGTGGTGGCCTGGCCGTACCTTCCTGAGAGCAGCTTCTGGGATGTACTTCATAATCACCTCCTCCGCATCAGGATCAGTGGGCAAGAGAAGAGCAGGACTCGGGGCACCTGAGGAGAGAAAACGCAGGTGATCGCTGGGAGGATGGGACTACGAGGTGTTGGAAAGCAGGGGCCGGCACTGGAAATGGGGCAGAAAGAGTCTTGTGCGTTTGCTCGTGTTGCCACCTCCAGACGCTCCGGGCGGAGCCGTCCCCTGGAAGGAGGCGGCGGCAGCAGCAATGCCCCAGCTCACGCACAGGAGGACCAAAAGCACGAGTGCTGCCCGAAAGGGGGAAGAGGGTGGCGGTGCTTCCTCTCTGGCCCCCGAAGCGGCCAGGCCCCCCCCTTCCTCGGCAATCGCAGAACAAGGGGAAGGTTGCACTCACTTTCCTCTTCCGAGGGGCGACTCATTTGGCAGTGTACAAGCTTGCGTAAAGCGTCTTGGCATTCTGACTGAGACATCTGATCCATGCCTGTAACCTGAAGACACACAGAATGAAAGCACTGCCACTGGCCTCCCCAGCAGTCCCAGGGGACAGAGCCTGCCCTCCACCGTCACTGCCCAGGAAAGGGGAGAACAAGCCCACCCGGCGCGATGGGACTGCAGCGCTTCCTCAGAAGCACCGGAGCTGGGCAGGCATCCTCCAAGCATCCCCAGCTGTCAACAACAGCTCCGTGACCCACAGAGGACACTGCTGGTGGGCCCAAAACCCGTCCAGTGCCTCCCGACCCCTCACACCAAGCAAGCCCGGCCCACAGTTACCCCCGAGAGGGAAGGACAAGAGCTTCAGCCGCCTGCCCGCTTTCACAGCTACAACTGTGAGCCACATTCAGCTCCTCAGCCTTCTGACACCTCTCTCCTTTGTGGCCAGGTCCGGCTCCTCAGAATGGCTCTAGAGGCCGTCCCATCCACCTACCTTCACAGCTCTTTTGCCTTCAAGACGCTTGGTCCTGAGCCGGCGCTGCACACAGAGCTCCCAGGCGGTGGCTGAGAGGACAACTTCACCTGCATTCGCAAGCTCCTCGGCCTCACGAACTTCAGCCAGGGCCTGGCCATAGATACAGAAGTACTGCCGCCTCCCGTCTCCGGCAATCAGGAGGCTCATGGGCCCCGCAGAGATGCCTGGTGAGAGAGAGAGAGGGAGAAGCAGAACTGACACAGGGAACGTTTGGAGCTCTACAGTCCCCAGCATCTCAGCTGTTCAGAAGCTCATCTGAAGCCCAAGCGGGGAGACGGGCGTTGTGGAGGGGGAGGGCTTCCTACTCGGGGGGTACCGACACAGGTCCCTGAAACGGGGGTCTAGAAACGGACAAAGTCGACGTTGACAACGTGTCGCTGAGACGCGAGAGTGCCAGGCGTCTTACCCAGCTGCCCGTCCCAGACGCCCAGCAAACCAGCGGGCTTGAGCACCGCCTGCTCCGTTTACATGCAGGCAGGTTGGAGCTGTCTGCTGGAGACAACACAGCGGCCTGCAAAAGCCCTTCTCACAGCTGTAAGCAAAGCGGGGCCCTTTTGCTCTTTGTCAAAGGCAGGGGAGAATCCAGCAGGGGAAAGGATGCAAAGCTGCCCCAGCTGGAAAAAGGAAAGGCTAACTGCCTCCCCCAGACATCTGCGCTGAAGCAGCCATTCAAAGACCCCAATACTTGATCTGAGCCCCGCTCTGCCTTTAAGCTTCCTCTGCACCTGCAAAGGCACGCAAACCCAGCAGTCCTGGTCTCCCATCCCTGCTCCGACTACAGCTGGCCCCTTGAACGCTGGCAGGAGATGCTTTCCTTTGGCGCTAGCCCCAGCAGGGATCCCCGCGTTCCCTGCCGGTGCGAAGCACCCTGTGGCACGGCAGAGTGCCACGCATCTGCGCCTGGCACAGCACCCGTACCTATCTTCAGCTGGATCTTCAGACCCACGGGCGTGTCGCGACTCCCGTACTTCTTCTGGATCTGCTGGCTACATTGCAGCACCAGGCTGATGGTCTTAGCCAGCTCCTGGAGCGACGTTCTCCACAGCACCAGCACAGCATCCCCTGGGAAAAGCGAGGGGAAGGCAAAGGCTCTGCCGAGACCTGACTCTCCCCGACCTACGCTCAGTGGCAGGGACGGCAGAACCCGCACAACGTGCGGAGGAAGATGGGCTCGTGGGAGGGCAGCGTCCTGGAGGACCACGCCCTGGGCGCCGGGCCACCTCTCCTCTCCCGGGCCAGCCACAGCAGCAGCCAGCCGGCGGCGGTGCCAGCCCCTGCCCCGAGCGCTCCTCTGCAGCTGCGGCACGCCAGGGACTCCTCCTCCCCTCGCGGCCTGGCAGCCCCAGCTCTGCATCACCAGGGCCTCCCTGCCCCTCGCTGCCACCCCAACACGCGCCTTGGGCTGCGCTTTCTAGGGGGTCTCCTCCTCTCAGTGCTTCCTTGCCCCCAGGGCCCTGCAGGCGGGGGCAGAGGGAGGGGAGCCACAGCCCTTGCAAAGCCAAACCGCAGGCAGGCCCGGGGGCAAAGGGAAGCCTGGGGAAAGGGCGCTGCAGCGGGGGGGGTGTGCGTGGCCAGAAAGCTGGCTCAAGGTGCTGCACAGAGCCTCTTGAGAAGGAGAGCAGAGCAAACGGCCGCCACATCAGTTAAATGCTGCAGATCAGTACGCGTGGGCATCATCGTCCCGAGTACGTACCGGCAAACTTCAAGATGTCTCCTCCAAAACTCAGCATCTCTGCGGACAGAGGGAGGAAAAGGAAGAGTCGTGCGGCCACCTTCTTCCAGAAGCCACAGAGCAAGCCCCTCTGCCCGGAGAGGAGCACCTGGGCGAGGGTGCACCGTGGGGCACAGCTCAGGAAAGCACCACTCCGCCCCGTCTCCCAGGCTCACAGTGGCCCCAGCCCTGGCACCCACACAGCAGGCAGGGCCTCGAGATGCCACCAAGTCTCGGAAAGGTGGAGGCTGGAAGGGACCTCTGGGGTCTGTCTGGTCCAACCACGCTGCTCAAGCAGGGCTGCGCGGTGCCAGCTGCCCAGGACGGTGGCTAGATGGCTTTTGAATAGCTCTGAGGAGGGCGACTCCACAATCTCCCTGGGCAACCTGGGCCACTGCTCAGTCACCCCCACAGTCAAAAAGTGCTTTCTGACGTACGGAGGGACCCTCCTGTGTTGCAGAGCGTGCCCACGGTGTGGCCTCTGCTGCTGACACTGCGCACCACTGGAAAGAGCCTGGCTCTGTCCTCCTTGCACCCTTCCTTCAGCTTTTAGACACATTCCTAAGATCCCCCTGAGCCTTCTCTCCTCTAGGCTAAGCGGTCCCAGCTCTCTGAGCCTTTCCTCGTAGCAGAGATGCTCCAGACCCTTCCTCACCTTTGAGGACTCCCTTGCTTTGCTCTACAAGTGCTGCTGAAGGGGTGGCCATGATGTGCTCACGGTCAGCTCGGAAGGGTCACGATGTCCCCTGTGCTGAGGGGCTCGTGAGGGTCACACACAAACACACACACACACATCAGCGCCAGCATCCTCGGGTCGCTTGCGCACTGGCACTTGCCGGATGCCCTCAGCCTGCTGGGGGCCCTAACGCATCACGGAGCCGGGTGTTCACGCCAGAGGCACAGAGGTGGCTGCTGAGAAAGCGGGGAGCAGAAAGGACCTGCGCTGGTCCTGACTCGCCAGGAGACCCTGGCTGCTCTGGCTGTTCCTCTGGGCCACAGAAAGCCCCAGCCCTTCCTCGGAGGCAGGACCAGGCTGCCCAGCATGTCGGCCTCCACCCTCCATGAGCAGCCTCACGGCCCAATGCCAGAGAGTCCGACAGCACGGCCCTTACCCTTCAAAATGTCACACATGTAGTAATTGAGGGTTTGCGCCAGCTCATCAGTGCCTCTCTCTGTGCTGCTCCGCTGGAGGAATTTCTCTGTCAAAGCAGTGAAACCTGTAAAAGGGACAGCCAGCAATCACGAAGTGCCCGTGTGGGCCTAAGGACCTGGCAGCCAGTTCCACGCTGTTCTCCAGGATGAACAACTCCAGCTCTTTCAGCCTTTCCTCATAGCAGAGGTCTTCCAGCCCTCTCATCATTTTTGTGGCCTCCTCTGGACCCTCTCCAGCACCTCCAGGTCCTTCCTGTGCTGAAGAAAAGAGCTACCATCCAGAGCTACCTTTCCGTGCCACCGCACAGTTCCACTACCAATGGTGTGCAGGGTCATCCATAAGGAAAATAATACAACCCACCAGCCTAGGAGTCAGACAGGTATGGAGGGAGGGCAAAAGGAAGGAGGAGGCGAGTACGTCAAGGGTGCAGAGAGGATGACGCGTGCTTGTCCAACTTAAAGCCAGCACCTACAGGGAGACCGCTGCCATGGCCTCCATAGAAGGACACAGTCCATTCCACTTCCCACCCACCACCAAGCTCTCTTGTGGTCGCACTATACACTTTTAAGTCCCTTTTAAGTTCTGTGTCTAATAGAAAACACCTGGCTAAGCCTGGGTGCCACCAGAAACACCCCAGCCTTCACTCTAGATTGTCAGCACATCAACATTCAGGGATGAGCACCAGCCACGTCCGTCGCCTTTGGGCATTCCCAAAAGCCAAGCCTGCTGGTGAAGCCCTTCCTCACAGCAGTCGTTCCCCATGGCGGACATCACCCCTCCAAAGAACAGAGGGGAAGAGACAGAGGCACACCCGCCAGAGGGACCCCAGTCCTGCTTGACTCCGGTGTGAAGCAACGGAAGCTTTTGGAGCAGGAGGTGCGGCACTGCTGTAAGCTCGGCCTGCCTGGCGTTCCTGGGGTGGCCATGGCAATTCTGTGCTACGGAGGGTGCCAGAAGCAAAGCTGCATCTGCAGAGCTCCTGCAGGTGACTGGAAGCTCCCGGAATGAAGCCCCTGCCATCCTGCAGGTCCCAAACGGAGCTGCAATTAATAGGTAAAGCCAAAGTGAGCTACAGCGGATGTGCGGAAACAGACTCCCCAGCCCGTAAGGCTGTAAAGTAGGTATGTTTATTCAGCGCTGGGCAGCACGGGGGTCATCCCGCCAAAGTCGTGCGCGCCCACGTGCTGGCTTGTCCCGGATTTATACGACAAAGTGTTACATATACATAAGGTTTCCCAATACGCCTACACATATGCACTGCCTGTCCCCGCTTCATACTAAAATTCGCCCCCAGAGGTCGTTTCCATAAACCCCTCCCAACTGCGCTTGCGCGGTGCCTCCTGGTGGGGGTCGCGGGGGGTCGTGGGGATGAAGGCTGAGGACTCTTCCTCCTCACCGCTGGTAACCCCTTGTTCTTGCGCAGACTCAGTTGCTCCTTGACTCTTGTCCAAACTGCAGGGTCGGTTTCAGCTGGTTTTCAAGACAAGTTGCTGTTCTGATCAGGAACTGTCCTTCGCTGAGAGATTGCAAGACTTCAATCCTTTTGTACAATAGGTAAACTTTTGTAGTTACACTCTAAAGCCCCTTTGGTTAAGCCCCTTTTCACAGCGAGCAGCTGTGTGGGGCTTAGTTGCCGGCTGGCGTTAAACCACGACAGAAGCGCAGAAGACAACCTCCAGATGCAAACCTTTCTCCTGCCAAAGCCCTTGGTAGGCAGCTGGAGGGGACGAACCCAAGGAATTCTTCCGCCAGAAGGAGCGCGGCCAGCTGGAAGGGCAGAGGAGCAGACGTACGACCTGCCTGCGTGCTGTGTCCCCACATTCTTCCCCCGTCTCTGCGGCGCTGCTTATAGACCATAATTGCTTGCAGAGTTTTGGCACTGACACGGGGGCAACGCTAGGCACAAGGGTGTGTTGTTTCACGCCCCCCGATGAGCTCAGTCAAGGCAAAACCTTTGGAGATACCTGCCCAAAGTCCCCTGGGCGTCTGGGGCGTTTCCTGTCACCCTGGCCTTATTAAACAGGTTTCTCCTCCCCTTTAGCTGGGGAAAGGTGGGGAGCAGCAGTAGGCGGCTGACCGTACGTGGGTGGTGAGGAACAAGAGCAACAGAGAGGGCTAGGCTTTGAGAGGGTCTCTGGCTTTAATGTGACCTCCAATCAGCAGCGTCTTCAATCACGACTCTGCACCAGGGCCTGCGAGAGAGCTGTAGGCATCACAGCTGGAGCCACGGTAGCCCTCAACAGAAAGAAGACGACAGCGTGTCTTTTCGTGCCTCAGAAAGAAAGGCCCGACAAGAAAGGTCTTCCAAAAGGAGATGTTTAATGAGAGAACTTCATTTCCCCCCTTCTGTTCTAACGCTGTCTGTGGTGGGAGTCTGCCGCCTGATAGGCGTCTGCTGCCCTGTCCGTGTTGGCCTTCATGCGCGCTGCCAGGCGGGAGAACGTCCGTCCGCTGGAAGTGCCCTCCAGGCTGAAGAGGTGCTCCAGTAAGGAAAGGCAGCAGCTCTGCCGCAGCAGCCAGGCGAGCCTCTTCCTCCTGCCACACAAGAGAAACTGCTGGGCCCCGAGGCACCGGACACCTGGCCCGGAGGCAGGGTGGCCGATCAGCCAGGAGACACCTCCCTGGAAGAAAGGGAGCTGCTGGAGCGAGGGCTGCTGGAGCGGAAGGGGGCAAACAAAGAAGTGCTGCTGGGGGAAGCTGACCGCTCGAGGGGGCGTCTTGGCACTACAGCGCCGGGGGGGCACCAAGCAAAGCCGGGAATCGGCAGGAAAAGGGGCATCGCCCTCGGAGCTTCCTCACCCTCACACCTCCCCTCCACCTACTGCTCCTTCCCCATGTCCTGCTCCTGCCTCCAGACCCCCTGCCCCTCTTCAGCCTCTGCTCCCTGCTTACAGCTCTCTCTTCCCAGCCACCCCCAACCCCCTGCCGCAGCCAACACCTGCCGGCAGACGCATCCCCAGCTGCAAGCTGCTTTTTGCCCAAGGGCGTGCTTTGTTCCCATGACTGCGCAGGGAGGGAGGGAGGGAGTGTGGGGCTCTGCAGTTCCCTGTTCTACCCGCACATGGCTCCTTAATGCCTCCGTCCGGCGAAGGCCTATGCGTCTGGTTAGGCGCGGCCTCAGGTCCAGGCAGGTCTGGGCCCGGACGCCTGCGACCGGGCAGGACATGGCTCTTCCTCCCCTGAGCTCTCAGTTCTGCTTCTCACCGGGCCTCCTGCGGAAGGGAGGATGCTCTTCTGGCAGCAAAGGCGGCACACGGCAACTTTTCCACCTGAGACTTGACAAAGGCTCCAACGGAGGTCCGGGGGAACTGCCTTCTGAGCAGGCGCAAAGCCTCCCTGATCATTTTCTTTGCCAGCTTCGCGTGTCCCATACGACAGCAGACCTGCACGGGGAAAGGGAAGCATCCCGATGTGGACGAGTTGCCCAAGAGCCTGCAGGAATCCGCCAGTGGCGGGAGAGGCCGGGGATATCCCCTGCAACCGGGGAAGACATCCAGCCCTGTCCCCCAGGAGATCCCTCCAGACCTCCCCGTCTCTTTACCTCCCCTTTGAGGCTGAAGAAGGTGGCCTCTTCAAAGCAGGCTGTCCCATTCCCATCCGCTTTCTTCTCTAGTGAGTTCCTCAGGACCTCCGCTTCATTCAGCTTCAGCAGGGCCTTGCGCAAGCACACAGAGAGCAGGTGAGCGTGGGCGCAGAGCCCGTGGCCAGCCTCGTCCTCCCCCGTTGCCTCTGGCATCTGTCTTAAGAGGGCCTGTTTCTGCCCCTGCTGATGCCCGCCCAAACGCAGTCCCGCTGGCTCAGAGCACAGGCACCAGGGATCCTTCTGCCCGCCTCCCTGCTAACGCCCCTGGTGCTAAGGGCACGGTGCCCTGTGTCTCTTACTGCACAAGAGGCAAACCAGAGGCGAAAGTCAGGGTCCGACCCCAGCGGTTCCCTTCCAAGGCCCTGCGAAGGCACGCCCTATTGCAACGGGGAAGTTGTCCTGCCCAGAGCCAGGCGCCTGAGAGGACTCCACGCGCAGCGGGTGCTGGCAAGCAGGGCAACTCACCATGTAGCTGTTGGAGACGTGCAGGTAGGCAGCCGCACACTCCAGAAGGTAGTAGAAGGCTCTGGCAGCGTCGCCCATTGCCATGTAGTGGCGAGCCAAAGGCACAAGCACCGATTCCACGATGGCTTTGCATTCACACGAGCGCACGCCGTTGTGCTGCCCCTTGGTCTTGCTGGGCAGCTCAGCTGTCTGTTCGCTCTTTGCCAGAAACCACCCTGCCGCACTAGTCAGGGGCCAGTGCCCAGGGGAAGAAGAGAGCAAAGAAGACACGGCCGTCACTTGTACTGCTCTTTCTCCCCCCAGAGACGGCATCAAAAGCCCTTTGTTCAAAGCAGAGCACGAGGCCACGGGCAGGCGTGACTCCTACGGGTGCTTTGTAGGTAGGGAGAAAAAGACAAGCTGGGCTTTCTGTCACCTCCCACAGGCAAACCACCCGAGTCCCTGGGGTGGCTTTTGCCCTGCACATTTTGTCCAGTGGAGTGTGACGACCACTCTGAGCCCACGGGCTGCCTCGAGCACTCCCTCCTCTCCATGGCCATCTCCTCCCAGCTCCCACCCCACAGAAAGCCTCTTCCCTAAGCTAGGCTCACAACCGGCAGCCAAATGCCAGCGCGTCCTTTGTCTCCTCTGGAGACCCTCAGCTCACTGGCTTCAAAAAGAATCAAAACCTTGTCCGCTCACCCAACATCCTCCTCCGGGAAAGCCTGCTGCTGCTGCAGAGCATCTGCAGCACCTGCAAAGAAAACGGGGGGCTAGAGACCTCCTCGCCTACCCTGGGCTAAGAGCTGCTCTCCCTTTCCCAGCAGGCTCGCAAGGAGCCTTGCAAGGGTCCCGACGCACTGAGGAAAGACTGTAGCGGTCGTCCTCACCGCCGGGGCTCATCCCTAGCAGATCTACTCCCACCCGATGCCCAGCACACACCCCTGGGCTCCTGGAGGGCCCGGGCTGCGGAGCATGGCGCGCAGCATACCCTCAGTGGCGCGGGTCCTGTCCCTCTTCAGCCGTTCTCCTGCCAGCACCAAGGCCTCCCAGCTGCGTGAGTCGCCCTGGTCAGCAGGGCCCTGACAGCTCCCTCCGTCCTGGGGGCTGGTGGCGGCGAAGCGGTGGAAGGCAACAAAGTCCCCTTGGCTGCAGCTCTTGCACTTGTGCGCGTGCTGCTCCAGGAAGGCGGCACACTTGCGGTGCAAGACGACCCGCTGTTTCTCGGGCCACAGCTCGTAGGCAGCCTCCCGCAGCAGCGGGACACAGAAGGCCAGGACGCCAGACTGCTGCTCCGCGGTCTTCTTGCTGGGAGAGGGCCTCTCCGCACCTGCAAGGCAAAGGGCCTTTGCATCAGCCAGGGCTGGGGCCACGGCTCAGGGCCATCCCAGCCGGGGCACCAAAGTCGTGCCTTGGTGCGCATCCTTGGCAGCGAAGCAGCGCTGCTGCACACCGAGCCTTGCAGCGTGGGGCGAAAGGGCCCGGCTGGCCTTGCTGATGGTAGCACCGCCCTGGGACACAGCGCTCAGCTGCGCTCCAGGCGGGACCTGGGGACGTCGCCACCAGCCGAAGGAGGCCTCGGCTAGCGCTTTCTCCCCGCTCTTGGCAAGGCAGCCCCCGGCCTCCTGAGCTTCCCCTCCCTGCGCCACAGGGGAATCCAAGCTGAATAAGAGCCTGTCGAAGGCCTTGGGGCACTCTGGAGGGCATCTTTGATCCGGATGCGGCAGGCGGCTGGGAGAGGATGACAGGGATCCCTACGCCCTCCCGTGCCTGCGCTGCGAGCAGCGCTTGGAGGCAGGGGAGCAGGGGCACTTGGGACGGCTGGTGGGAACTTCCCTCCAGCGCAAAGCGAGCGTGCTTTGAGATTGACTTGGAAGATCTTTGAACAACCCGTCCCCAACAGCCATGCCTGCCTGAGCTCTGCCTACCCAGCAGCAAGGGGGACGCGCACCGTGCCCTGGGGAGCCCCGCCAGGACACAGCTGGGAGCTGCCTTGTCCGCCTTACTGCTACCACTTACTGCTCTCCGCCTCCGGGGAGGTGGCTGGCCCCGTGGGAGGATCCTGGACACCTCCTGGCACCTCTGGGTTTTTCAGCCACTTCAGGATGTTGTCGTGCACCAGCATGTCCAACAAGCAATTCATCTTGTGCCTGAAGCCCGTGGGCAGGATGTGCGACAGCAGCTGGGTGGTAAACACTGGCCCGATGACAGCTGCAAACTTCAGAAGCATCCGCTTCAGCGGCTTTATCTGGTCCAGCTGAGCCAGCACAATCTCTGTCAAAAAGAAGCAACGCGTCTTTCTCTTGCCTCTTCCCCATGCTGAGGCTGGAGTGGCTGGAACGGTTCCGCACATGACACGGGCTAGACTTTGGCCTCCTCTCCTCGGGACCACGCCTGCTGGGCAATCGCAGCCCGGGGCAGGCGTCTTCAAAACGGCTCCGCTCCTGGTGGAATCGCAGGCCAGGGGAAAAGCGAGACGCTCAAACAAACACTCCCCCACCAAGGGTGAGGAGGGCAGGATCCAGCAGGCACCTGCATCCCGTGCCGTGCCCTACCAGATCTGGAGTAGGTTTTTGCCCAAGAGTGCACGCAGGGAACAGAGAACTTTCCCCCCCTCAGAGGGGGACTCAGAGCTCCCCACAACGGATATCTTAAGTATTCCTTTCTTTCCGAGCCAACCCACAGCAAAAAAAAGGGATTTGGTTAGGATGAAGTGCCTTGAGTCCAGCGTTAGCTGGGGAGCTTCCCAACAGAACAGGGAGGTAGAAGCCACGTTCCAAGTTGAATCAGAGGCAAGGCAAAGACTTTTCCCAGCAAAGGCTTTGTTTCTCTGAGGAAAGGGAGTCATTTTAGTGTTGCACCAATAACCCTTTCCCTCCTGCCTGCTGCTGGAGAGCAGCCAGCAGGCTCACAGCTGGTCCGCAGCCAGGAGGGGAAAACGGCTGCCCGCAGCCCCAAGCCTGTTTCTGGTGGGACCGGAGCCACCTTCCCAGCAGAGCCCCCAGGCTGAGAGGGTGACTCTGCAGCACCCAGATGCCCAGCCTCCCTCTAGCTGATGCCCCGGGAAGGGGCCCCGGCACAGCCGCCAGCCGGCAAAGCGGCGCTCGGCCCCTCACCTTTCAAGGTGGCAGGCAGCACGGTGTTCTCCAGGTTCACGTCTGGTCTGACGACGCAGACCCTGCCCTCGTTCCCCGCGCCGGAGCTCGAGGCTGCTGCGAGGGCTGAAGCCTCGGCCGCAGAAGCTGGGTGGAGCAAGAGAGCACAAATAAGGCAATTTGCAAAGTGACTTGCAGCTTGCAAACCTTTCAAAACGCACCCGAGATGGGACAGGTCCCACCTTGCGTGGTCCAGTGCGGGCGCATGGACCTGCCTGCGCTGAACGTGGCCATTAAGCAGAGCAAAACAGTTCCCAGTGCGAGCGCCTCTTTGCGTAGCCCTCCCAAAGGCGTTCTGCCTTCAGACCCGCTTTCCCAAAGAGTCCTTCGGTCACAGCTTCCAGACTTCCCGGGGGGCGACGGAGCGCCCTGGGACAGAAAGCAGCAGCATTGCTGCCTTTGACAGCGCTACCTCCACGCCCAGGGAAATTGCTGGTGATAATGCAAAAGGTAGCGTCCGTCCTGGCTCTTCCCCAGGCCACGGCGCTCCGGCTGGCACTGCTCTCTCGGTGGCGTTACCGCTGCTTTCTTCCATGACCAGCACCCTTGTGGGGATTTATGGCTTTGGATTCAAGTTTCCCGGGCCTGTCCCTCACCTCAAGCTGGGATTTGTTCTCAAGTGAGCTGGCGTTTGGCCAAGGTTACTTGCGTGCCCATTAGAATGCTTAAGATATACCAGGAACACATGCGCTCTGGAACCATTTCCCCTGTGTTTTAGCCCCCCAGCCCCCACCCCAAGAATTCAGGCCCCTCCGAGCCACCACAACTCGCTAGTCCCCGCTTTGGCTGTCCCAACAGCAAGGCTTGCAGGAGCCCACGCCTCCGCCACACCAAGTTCTGCACTGCTGCAAGAGCCGACTCTGCCAACATCCACGGGGGAACAACGGGGCAAGACCGTGCTGCGGACAACGCGCCACAGCAACTCGCTAGTCAGCAGCAAAGATGCTTACTGATCAGGCTCTCCCAGTTGTCCTCTGCTTTTACACCCCGCCTCCGGGTGCGGAACAAGAGCACGTCGTTGCAACGAAGCCAGCGCAGCAGCTCCTCGCAGTAATAGGGGATCCCCGAGCTTCTTTGGATCAGGAACCTGGACAGGAGTAGATCCGGCAGTGAGCAACACAAGGAAAGTAAGGCGCAACACAGTTCAGGTGGGCGGCGAGGCACTCGAGCCTAACAGGGCAGCCAGCATCTTCGTCACAGCTACACCTCACTTTTGAAAGGGACGGTTCTCCCACTGGCTTGGGCTTTTTGGCCCCCGTGAACCTCCAGCCTTCGCTGAAGTCCACGGGAGAAGCATTGCGCACGATGCCCAAAGCACAGAGCAGCGAGCCCTGCCTTTCCTCTCCTCAGGAGCCTAGCTCCTCCCTGGCAGCAGGCCGGACCTCTGGCCCGGCGAATCTCCCCCACAGCCTGGCCACCCAGACCAAGGCCTTTTCACAGCCCGGCCACGCTTGGGTTCGAGACTCTTCCTCCCTTCCTCCCTCCCTGTGCAAGAGCGAAGGGCTGACAGCTCCCACACGCTGTGAATAGGGGATTGCCCGCTCTCAGCTCACACCTGCCAGGGCGAGGCGTAACAAGCAGCCCATGGCCGCTGCTCGCTAGAGCCAGCCATGCTTCTAGCGGCCCTGCGCTCCCTCTCCTGGGGGGTTGATTCCCTCCCATGGTCTGCATAGGTTCAAGCCCTCTGGAAGAGCTCCTCGAACTTACCTCGCTAGATCCCTGGCGATGCTGACCACTCCAAGGGCCTGGCAGACCTTCTGCACCACAGCGGAAGGTTTCAGCTCGGCCAGATGAAGATAGGCGATTTCCTGGGATGTTGCGTTGCCTGCTGCGGCTTTGCAAAAGCTCTCCATTCTCACGCAGCCTGGAGCTAAGCTCATGACCATGAAGTGGGAGACATTTTGGAGCGCACGTGACATGAGAGACCAGGAGGCAGGGTCGATGAAATGGGCGTTGTCGATGACAAATATGCCAAATTCTCCTCCAATGACCTGAAAAAAGCAGGTTGTTCTGAGGGGAAGCCGGTGGATTCTCACGGGTCTTCCAGGGGAGGAGATTTAGCCTCTGTCTCTTGAGAGGATGCTCGGAGGTCTCTCCCCAACCACTTCCCTGCTCAGAAGCTTACCGACTCTTAATTTCTTTGAGACTTGAAGGTCACACCTAGCATCACTTGCCCTGCACAAGGAGGGAGCTTGGGCAAGGGAACGCAGAAGACATCGTTCCTCCTCCAGGGCCACTTTCCAGGAAGAAAATTATTGGGTGTGTTTTTCCCGGCGGCTCACACTGCTGTGGTACAGAGCCCAGAGGCAGCAGGGCTGTTGTCCTTCTCTGACCCAGGAGGAAGGAAGGAAGGAAGGAAGGCGAAATGCTCACCTTCTCAAGCACCTTCACCCACGTCGAGCACAGTTCTGCTTTTCTTTGCATTTCACACATCTCGCGAACCTTGTCCGAAACGGGAAACTGGCCAGAAAAGCAGCAGAGTCAGGGAGCAACATCACGCCGGGGCTAGGCACACCTACCCGCCAAGCAAGGGCGCCGAGCAAACCGCCACTGCTGGCCTCGGCACCTTAACTCTCCCCAACAGAGGTGCAAGGAGCCCCACTGGGGCCTTCACCTAGAGCCTAAAGCAGAGGCCCTCTGCTGAGGGTGTCTGGCAGAGCTGGGGCTTGGGGGTGGCCTCAAGAGCTGCTTCTCTGGCTGCGGGAATCTTGGGCTGGCTGGAGCAGACCACTCGCACACCGGTGACCTCAGCACGAGGTCAGCAACAGCCTCTCTCCAATGCCACTTCCAGGGTGCTGAACAAGGCAGCGGGCACTGCCGCATGCAGCGCGGGACATGAACTCGGCACAGAAAGCGAGCCCCCCGGGCCCGGCAACGGGAAACGTGTGCTATGACCCCTGCGACTCCCACCCCCGAGCTAAGGCACTCCTCCCAGCAGCGTGCCCACACGACGTCAGACCCAGAAAAGCTGAGGAGAAGGCCTTCTCCAGGGCCAGAGAGGCCTCTCGCTCTCACCTGGACAAGGAAGCTGTCGTTGAGGAGGCAATAGCTGCTCTCTTCGATTGCCCCTCGGAGCTCTGTCCGCAGCACGCGCTGCTTGTCGCTGCAGTTTTCACAGTCCTGGAGGCCCAGGGCCCTGGCCACCAGCGTAGAGACGGCAGAGAAGGACTGCCTGACGTTGACCTCTAGCAGCTCCATGGCAACCACCCTGCCGTGCAAAAGCAAAAGGGACTGAGATCCCCAACAGCCCAAGCCTTCTGGACAAAACGGGTGGAGATGTCCTTGGCGGGGGCTCTTCTGCCACCCATCCCAAGGTGCTTCCCAGAGAAGGCCAAGCTTCTCACTCCTCGTACGAGAAAGGGCACAGAGGGGCGCTTGCTGCCAAGGCACTGGGAGAGCCGGGTCGAGAGCCCGTGTCTCCGCAGCGCCGGCCCAGCTCTCGCTATGTCCCCGCTGCAGAGGAACTGACGGGGCTAAGAGGCAAGGATGGAGCGAGTGGTGAGTTTGCCTTTGGGCTCCAGACCTCAGCAGTCTGCCTGCCAGACCGCAGGAAGGCTTTTCTGCCCCAGCGCTCCTCCTGGGAAACAGGCAGAGGGCAAGCAGGGCTTCTGAGACAGGCCACTGTGCTGTCTGTTGGGTCTGGAGTCGGATGAAAAGCCCTGAGCTTGGGCTCTTTCCTTCCAGCTGTGCCCAGCCCAGAGGTGAGGAGGAAAGGCCATGGCTCAAGAAGCCACCGCCAGCTCCCCGAAGAGCTGGCAGAGCACACGGGAGCTCCTAGGGAGTGTCTCCAGGAGGCTTTTTGGGGAGGCTGCAGTCCAAGGGCCAGGCGCACCGGCAGAGGGGCGGGAGCGTTCCATGGCTGTCAGGGGACGGGCAGGGGCAGTGTCCCAAAGCTACACATTCAAAACCCGTACGTGTGGCCAGCAGCCTGGCCTAAATAGGCCAGTTCAGTAAGTAAGTGGCTCTTCCCGGAGCCCATCGTGCCCTCAAATGCCAGGATGTGCCTTTGTCCTAAATCCTCATAGGCTTTCAAGCAGCTGACAAAGAGGTCAATCTCCTTCTCCCGACCTGTGAAGACAAACAAGAAAACGAGCTGCTGGGGCGTGCCGACAAGCAAAGAGTCGCCCCTCGTGCTGGCACCCTCCACCGCAGCTTCCCTCCCCGCCACCACAGCCGCCAGCCTGCCTACACCCAGGCCTCCTTCCCGCCCGCTCATCCCAGCTTTTGTACCTCTGCCTTCCTGGGAGCGGCAGCGGGACCCCCTGCCCGCCTGCCCCACGGCACACCTCCCGTGCCCTCTTCCCCGCCTGCCCCCCTCCCAAAGGCCCAGAGATTCAGCCGGCCCCGTGCAACTCCCCACAGTGATCCAGCACCAGACTGGAAGGGATGCTTTGAGTCGCTGCAGGCAGCTGCGTCCCAAACGGACTCAAAGCATCTCCTCACCGCACCATGAGCCACAGAGCACTTCCCAGTAGCTAAGGCAGCGTCTTCAGGCCTGGACTGGTTTGGGCTGGGCTAGAGTTAATTTTCTTTGGTAATAGCTCGTGTGGTGCTATGTTTTGGACGGCTGACCAAACATCGGTGGGGCTAACACAACGATGTTTTAGTTATTGCAGAAGAGCGCTTGCGCAGCGTCAAGGCCTTTTCCGTTTCTCACGCCGCCCCGCCAGCGCGCAGGCTGGGGGTGCGCAAGAAGCTGGGAGGGGGCACAGCCGCGACCGCTGACCCCGACTGCCCAAAGGCCTATTCCACACCATAGGACGCCGTGCTCAGCAAGAAAAGCTGCGGGAAAGAAGGAGGAAGGGGGGACGTTCGGAGTTACGGCGTTTGTCTTCCCGAGGCACCGTTACGCGTGATGCTTTCCTGGAAATGGCTAGACACCTGCCTGCCGACGGGAAGCAGGGAACGAACGCCTGAGTCTGCCTTGCGCGCATGCGCAGCTTTTGCTTTACCTACGAAGCTGTCTGTATCTCAGCCCACCAGCGTTAGGGCCGCTGCAGGCAACACCATCCCTGGCAAAAGCTTCTCCCTTCCCAGCGTGGCACTAAAAGTTACCAAGGGGAAGAACCCGGGGTTCAGAAGAGCAAGGCGTTCTCTACCTACCCAGCAAGGGGACGTACTCTGACCTCTCCTTGGTAAGACCCATGCCAAACATGCTAGAAGCAGGGCAAAAGAAAACACAAGTCAATTAGCTGGCGAGAAGCAGCCTGGCCTGGAGGGGCAGGGCGTGCTCCTCGGGTACCTGCTTTTCTTTCGAGCAGCGTGTTATTCTCTGCACGCTCCCCCAGCCAAAGTTCAGGCTGCACGCTAGGACAGCTTCAAGCATACCGAAGCCCAACGGCCATGGCGGGACGGGAGAACGTATCGAGAGCCCATCACCAGAGGCCAAACCCAGAGAAACCGGAGACACGCAAAAGAAGCCAGGCCGTGTTGTTGGCTAGCAGACAGCTCTACCCCATTGGCCAACAAAAACAAGTGTCTTGGAAAGAAGGACTTGTGTCCCTGAATGGGTGGGGATGCCAAGCACCCGGCACCTTTGGCTCAAGTCTTCCTGTAGCTTCCAAGAGATGGCAATGTTAACGTTCAAACCGTCATCCAAAGAGGTGGTCAAATCCTGGCTCAGAGGAAGAGCCGGAGACTTCAGCAGGAAGACAGGAGGAAGAGTGGCCCGTTATGTCCCCGTGTCCCCATGGGAAACTGGACTGGTTGGCCTGTGCCGGAGGTGAGGCACAGGCCATGGACACGGACATGGACAACATGGACTGGCCTAAAACTTCCCGCTCAGAAGCAGCCGGGACAAAAGCCTCCTTGGGCACGTGGTGGAGCAAGCACAGTCAAAAGCCATTTGTACAGAGCCTGCGAGGCCAGGTTGCGTCTACCGAGACAGACGAACCTTCTCCATCCCTGTGGCTTCGCTCCCGCCCTCTCAGCAGCAGGAGACAGCAGGGGAGAGAGGCAGAAAGCCTCCCACGCCAGGGCTTCCGACCGTCTCAGCCAGAGGGAGGGGAGAGCAGCTTGGTCTCTCTCTGCAGGACTCCTCTTTGCAGGCCAAGGCTGCGCCTTTGGTGCCACCGTCCCCTCAGGCAGCCCTCTCAGAGGACCCTCACCTCTCCTTGGTGATCCCCACGTATTGATAGAGAGTGCCAGCATGGCTAACGCCTTTCATCTCTCTCTCCGGCAGCTCCTTGAAGCAGCAAGGGGGCAGCCGAGAGGCGGCGTAGGTCACTGCATCACAGGACACCAGCCCAGGGTAGTGCACCATCATCCGGGCTGCCAAATTCACCTTCTGGCCAATGGCTGGAGACAGAGAGAGGGAGAGCACGTGTTGCTGGACCTGTGCCACCAGCCCTGCGGTGCCCTTCCAGGCCAAGGGCTGCCTCGCCTCCGGCACAGGCCAACCCCACAACGGGGTCAGCAGAACCCAGGGGAACAACCGGCCACGGAGCCCCTTCTCCCGCCCCGCGCCAGGACCGGCGCTGCCTAGGCCCCTCCTGGCCGGCTGCTGGGCAAGCCCTCTCCCAGCGCGCCTTCCTCTTCCAGACTGCTGTGCTTAAGCAGGCCCACGCCAGCCTCCCGCGCCTCTGACACACGCCTCGTACCTGTGTATTCATGCCTCCGAGGGTGGCCAGTGACTCCGCAGAACACCGTCCCGCTGGTCACCGCAACAGACACCGCCCTGGCACATCGGGAAACAGAGTGGCTTCAGCAGCGCCCCAGGCGCGGTCCTGCCCACCCAGCTTCATCCCTTCCCGCACCTCCCCTCGGCGCTAGCCTGGGCCGCCTGCTGTCCTGCCCTGCCGGCACGGGTCTTGGGGCCATGGAGAGCTCGGGGGCGCAACATACCCATGTTGCAAGGGACAAGGGACAGGGGTAGAGCGCACGCAGGAAGTTTTGGACACTTCCCCCGAGGCCACGTTCCCTGAGCTGCGACCTGCAGCAGGCCGCAGCCCTCTCGTGAGCAAAGAGGGAGGGAAGGTGGCGCCCACGATGTCACCACCTGTGGCGACAGAAACTTGACCTCAGGTGGCTGGGCCCTGCCACCTCTCAGGGCACTGCCTCCTGCCTGCCAGGGACAAGGCAGGGCAAGCTAGAAGGCACATCTCTTTCTGGTAAAGGCCCCTTGCACTGTCCCAGGCAGCGTGCACCCCCCCGCCCCGCCACACGCTGACTCACTGTATCTCCACGCGCATCGTGGAGCACAAGGCGAAGATCTGAAGAGCGCTCTGCAAGGCGTGAAGGCTCTCACAGGGCAGCTTTACTCCAGGGAGTCCAAACAGACAGAGGAACGTGCAGCCCTGCCAAGGACAGATGCAGCACGCCTTGCTACAATGCCCAAGAGGGAGTCGCTCCCTCTTGCTCGCTGCCCACCCTCTCGGGGCGCGGGGAGGCGATCGCTCCCCCACGCTCACTTTATCAAACAGGAGGACTTTGTTCACTTCAGCCTTGTGAGGACTGAGGATTTCTAGCGTCATCCTGCTGACGTTGTGGAGGATGGTGCACAGATCCACTGCGTTGATATCTGCAGCCAGCTGCAGGTGGACGAAGAGGCTGGTGACTGGACGTAGCTCAGAGAAGAGGTCCGGCGGCACTCTGTCATCAAGCTGTAAGACAAGAGCACGACAGCTTCGCCATCCTGCTCTCCCGGGGGCTCGCTGCCCACACCAGATACCGAGGGAGAGCAGGCGTACTGGCAAGAGCAGGTACTACCGGAGGAAGGGATAATCCTCCTCCCGGTGCAAATGGCGGGCAGGCTGCCCAGCCTGCGGCAGGCAGATACCGAACCATAACACAAATGACAAAGGAGAGAAAGGCGCTCCGGTGACACCCCATCTTGGGACAGGCATGGACATGAGGGAAGACCCTCAGGGATGCTCTAGGCGCTTCAGGAGAATCTCCCTTTTAGCCCACCGCCACGTCCGCAGCACATCCAGAACCACACCCACGGAAAAGACGGAGCGACGCAAGACCGCCTCCCGCCACCCGTCTCTCTCCGAGGACAACGCTCGCAACGGTGCAGCACCAGTGCCCCTCGGCTCCGATTCCCTGCCATGTCGTCTCAGGGTGCGTTTTCTTTTGTTGGTCTGTTCTCGTGAGAACTCCATCTCTGCCACGCACCCCTTCTTCTGCCCTCCAAAAATGCAGCAGCCCCCCCGCAGCGGTGGCCTGGCCGTACCTTCCTGAGAGCAGCTTCTGGGATGTACTTCATAATCACCTCCTCCGCATCAGGATCAGTGGGCAAGAGAAGAGCAGGACTCGGGGCACCTGAGGAGAGAAAACGCAGGTGATGGCTGGGAGGATGGGACTACGAGGTGTTGGAAAGCAGGGGCCGGCACTGGAAATGGGGCAGAAAGAGTCTTGTGCGTTTGCTCGTGTTGCCACCTCCAGACGCTCAGGGCGGAGCCGTCCCCTGGAAGGAGGCGGCGGCAGCAGCGATGCCCCAGCTCACGCACAGGAGGACCAAAAGCACGAGTGCTGCCCGAAAGGGGGAAGAGGGTGGCGGTGCTTCCTCTCTGGCCCCCGAAGCGGCCAGGCCCCCCCCTTCCTCGGCAATCGCAGAACAAGGGGAAGGTTGCACTCACTTTCCTCTTCCGAGGGGCGACTCATTTGGCGGTGTACAAGCTTGCGTAAAGCGTCTTGGCATTCTGACTGAGACATCTGATCCATGCCTGTAACCTGAAGACACACAGAATGAAAGCACTGCCACTGGCCTCCCCAGCAGTCCCAGGGGACAGAGCCTGCCCTCCACCGTCACTGCCCAGGAAAGGGGAGAACAAGCCCACCCGGCGCAATGGGACTGCAGCGCTTCCTCAGAAGCACCGGAGCTGGGCAGGCATCCTCCAAGCATCCCCAGCTGTCAACAACAGCTCCGTGACCCACAGAGGACACTGCTGGTGGGCCCAAAACCCGTCCAGTGCCTCCCGACCCCTCACACCAAGCAAGCCCGGCCCACAGTTACCCCCGAGAGGGAAGGACAAGAGCTTCAGCCACCTGCCCGCTTTCACAGCTACAACTGTGAGCCACATTCAGCTCCTCAGCCTTCTGACACCTCCCTCCTTGGTGGCCAGGTCCGGCTCCTCAGAATGGCTCTAGAGGCCGTCCCATCCACCTACCTTCACAGCTCTTTTGCCTTCAAGACGCTTGGTCCTGAGCCGGCGCTGCACACAGAGCTCCCAGGCGGTGGCTGAGAGGACAACTTCACCTGCATTCGCAAGCTCCTCGGCCTCACGAACTTCAGCCAGGGCCTGGCCATAGATACAGAAGTACTGCCGCCTCCCGTCTCCAGCAATCAGGAGGCTCATGGGCCCCGCGGAGATGCCTGGTGAGAGAGAGAGAGAGGGAGAAGCACAATTGACACAGGGAACGTTTGGAGCTCTACAGTCCCCAGCATCTCAGCTGTTCAGAAGCTCATCTGAAGCCCAAGCGGGGAGACGGGTGTTGTGGAGGGGGAGGGCTTCCTACTCGGGGGGTACCGACACAGGTCCCTGAAACGGGGGTCTAGAAACGGACAAAGTCGACGTTGACAACGTGTCGCTGAGACGCGAGAGTGCCAGGCGTCTTACCCAGCTGCCCGTCCCAGACGCCCAGCAAACCAGCGGGCTTGAGCACCGCCTGCTCCGTTTACATGCAGGCAGGTTGGAGCTGTCTGCTGGAGACAACACAGCGGCCTGCAAAAGCCCTTCTCACAGCTGTAAGCAAAGCGGGGCCCTTTTGCTCTTTGTCAAAGGCAGGGGAGAATCCAGCAGAGGAAAGGATGCAAAGCTGCCCCAGCTGGAAAAAGGAAAGGCTAACTGCCTCCCCCAGACATCTGCGCTGAAGCAGCCATTCAAAGACCCCAATACTTGATCTGAGCCCCGCTCTGCCTTTAAGCTTCCTCTGCACCTGCAAAGGCACGCAAACCCAGCAGTCCTGGTCTCCCATCCCTGCTCCGACTACAGCTGGCCCCTTGAACGCTGGCAGGAGATGCTTTCCTTTGGCGCTAGCCCCAGCAGGGATCCCCGCGTTCCCTGCCGGTGCGAAGCACCCTGTGGCACGGCAGAGTGCCATGCATCTGCGCCTGGCACAGCACCCATACCTATCTTCAGCTGGATCTTCAGACCCACGGGCGTGTCGCGACTCCCATACTTCTTCTGGATCTGCTGGCTACATTGCAGCACCAGGCTGATGGTCTTAGCCAGCTCCTGGAGCGACGTTCTCCACAGCACCAGCACAGCATCCCCTGGGGAAAGCGAGGGGAAGGCAAAGGCTCTGCTGAGACCTGACTCTCCCCGACCTACGCTCAGTGGCAGGGACGGCAGAAACCGCACAACGTGCGGAGGAAGATGGGCTCGTGGGAGGGCAGCGTCCTGGAGGACCACGCCCTGGGCGCCGGGCCACCTCTCCTCTCCCGGGCCAGCCACAGCAGCAGCCAGCCGGCGGCGGTGCCAGCCCCTGCCCCGAGCGCTCCTCTGCAGCTGCGGCACGCCAGGGACTCCTCCTCCCCTCGCGGCCTGGCAGCCCCAGCTCTGCATCACCAGGGCCTCCCTGCCCCTCGCTGCCACCCCAACACGCGCCTTGGGCTGCGCTTTCTAGGGGGTCTCCTCCTCTCAGTGCTTCCTTGCCCCCAGGGCCCTGCAGGCGGGGGCAGAGGGAGGGGAGCCACAGCCCTTGCAAAGCCAAACCGCAGGCAGGCCCGGGGGCAAAGGGAAGCCTGGGGAAAGGGCGCTGCAGCGGGGGGGGTGTGCGTGGCCAGAAAGCTGGCTCAAGGTGCTGCACAGAGCCTCTTGAGAAGGAGAGCAGAGCAAACGGCCGCCACATCAGTTAAATGCTGCAGATCAGTACGCGTGGGCATCATCGTCCCGAGTACGTACCGGCAAACTTCAAGATGTCTCCTCCAAAACTCAGCATCTCTGTGGACAGAGGGAGGAAAAGGAAGAGTCGTGCGGCCACCTTCTTCCAGAAGCCACAGAGCAAGCCCCTCTGCCTGGAGAGGAGCACCTGGGCAAGGGTGCACCGTGGGGCACAGCTCAGGAAAGCACCACTCCGGCCCGTCTCCCAGGCTCACAGTGGCCCCAGCCCTGGCACCCACACAGCAGGCAGGGAGGCAGGGCCTCGAGATGCCACCAAGTCTCGGAAAGGTGGAGGCTGGAAGGGACCTCTGGGGTCTGTCTGGTCCAACCACGCTGCTCAAGCAGGGCTGCGCGGTGCCAGCTGCCCAGGACGGTGGCTAGATGGCTTTTGAATAGCTCTGAGGAGGGCGACTCCACAATCTCCCTGGGCAACCTGCGCCACTGCTCAGTCACCCCCACAGTCAAAAAGTGCTTTCTGACGTACGGAGGGACCCTCCTGTGTTGCAGAGCGTGCCCACGGTGTGGCCTCTGCTGCTGACACTGCGCACCACTGGAAAGAGCCTGGCTCTGTCCTCCTTGCACCCTTCCTTCAGCTTTTAGACACATTCCTAAGATCCCCCTGAGCCTTCTCTCCTCTAGGCTAAGCGGTCCCAGCTCTCTGAGCCTTTCCTCGTAGCAGAGATGCTCCAGACCCTTCCTCACCTTTGAGGACTCCCTTGCTTTGCTCTACAAGTGCTGCTGAAGGGGTGGCCACGACGTGCTCACGGTCAGCTCGGAAGGGTCACGATGTCCCCTGTGCTGAGGGGCTCGTGAGGGTCACACACAAACACACACACACATCAGCGCCAGCATCCTCGGGTCGCTTGCGCACTGGCACTTGCCGGATGCCCTCAGCCTGCTGGGGGCCCTAACGCATCACGGAGCCGGGTGTTCACGCCAGAGGCACAGAGGTGGCTGCTGAGAAAGCGGGGAGCAGAAAGGACCTGCGCTGGTCCTGACTCGCCAGGAGACCCTGGCTGCTCTGGCTGTTCCTCTGGGCCACAGAAAGCCCCAGCCCTTCCTCGGAGGCAGGACCAGGCTGCCCAGCATGTCGGCCTCCACCCTCCACGAGCAGCCTCACGGCCCAATGCCAGAGAGTCCGACAGCACGGCCCTTACCCTTCAAAATGTCACACATGTAGTAATTGAGGGTTTGCGCCAGCTCATCAGTGCCTCTCTCTGTGCTGCTCCGCTGGAGGAATTTCTCTGTCAAAGCAGTGAAACCTGTAAAAGGGACACCCAGCAATCATGAAGTGCCCGTGTGGGCCTAAGGACCTGGCAGCCAGTTCCACGCTGCCCGGCCCGAGAGCCTGTAGGTCACACCTTGCCATGCCCCGGCTCAGGGCCGGTGGCAGCAGTGGTTGACCGCCCAAGATAACCCATCCTGCTCTCTCTGGGCATCCCAGCAGAAGAGCTCAGCAGCGACAAGATGGCCACTCTGCTGAGGGGCAAGGGCACGGCTCCAAAGGGCCTGCTCTGTCCCAAAATGGCTCATGTCCATGGCTGCTCCTCCCTGCTCACCCCACCTGAAATGTCCGCAAAGAGCAGCACTCCGTGGACGGGCTGAACGAGGTGGCTGCTCTGGAGGGAGTCCTCAGCAAGGAGACTGGGGAGGAAAGCTGCTGCTCTGTCCAGGATTGAGTGGTGACGTTTGCTGTCCCAGGCAGAAGCCATCGTCGGCGCCCTGTGGCACACGGGGTCCCTCAGGAGAAGACGGCCGTGCTCAGCTGGAGGAGGACGAGGACCTCACCGCACAGTGCGAGTCGCACAGTGAGCCCGGGGCCTCTGCGGGACGACTGGCCCTCTGCCCTCACGGGGGTAGTCACAATCGCCTGGCAGTGACCTCCTCTGTAGGTCACCGCTTGCCCGTCAGCTGTCCTCGGGCGACACAACCAGCTAACGGTGACATCGTCTGTATGTCATCGCCTGCTGAGCGGCTGCCTCCTTGCTGCTGAGCCACTCGCTCAGAGGCGGCCAGCGCCACCCCACTTCTTCGAGGACGGTGCCAAAGGGAGGCTCCTGCAGCGACCGCTTGCTCAATTTGCAGCTGCTTGCCCCGTTCCCAAGGGCCAGCTGCCTCGGGCACACACAGCTGTTGGCTAGCACTGGTCCTTCCCCCTGCAGAGAGGCAGCCTGTGGCCATCTTCCCAGCAGGCTCGCTCCTTTCTTGCTCCCGTGCTCCCTCCCCGAGCCCCCAGCTGCCTCAGCTCAGACAGGGCAGCCCTCCAGCTCCCCCATCCCTCCGGCCGCACAGTGCCTGTGACGGAGGGTGGCCTGCCTCTGGCAGAGACAGCAGCTCCTGAGCTGCCCCTTTCCCTGGGCTGGGAGAGAGCTCCAGCATGCGGAGGCAGGCCTCTCGCCTTGGAGGGCTATCAGCCCTTCTTGGGAAGACAAATGCCATCACGCCGACTGTCCCCCCCTTCCTTCTTCTTCCCCCAGCTTCATACGCTGACCATGACGCCATACGGTAGGGAATAGCCCCTTGGCCAGTCTGGGTCAGCCCCCCTGGCTGTGCCCCCTCCCAGCTTCTCGTGCGCCCAGCAGAGCAGGGGAAGCTGAAAATCCTTGACTGGTATCAACACTACTGAGCAACAACTAAAACATCAGGGTGTTCTCAACATTGTTCTCAGCCAAAATCCAAACCACAGCACCGTACCAGCTACTAAGAAGAAAATCAGCTCAATCCCAGCCGAAACCAGGACAGCTTCCCATGGAGGCACCTCTAAGTTGGTGGCAGAATTCAAACTTGTGGGCATAGCTACGGGTGTGCTCACGGAGATGGGCAGGAGCTCACAGGCCCATTGCAGCTCCGTTTGGGAACTGCAGGATGGCAGGGGCTTCATTCCGGGAGCTTCCAGTCACCTGCAGGAGCTCTGCAGATGCAGCTTTGCCTCTGGCACCCTCCGTAGCACAGAATTGCCATGGCCACCCCAGGAACGCCAGGCATGCCGAGCTTACAGCTGTGCCTCGCCTCCTGCTCCGAAAGCTTCCGTTGCTTCACACCGGCGTCGAGCAGGACTGGGGTCCCTCTGGCTGCACATAACGGCCTCCCTGCTGCCAGCGGGGACCGTCACTACGTACGTGGCATCTGCTTCGGTGGCCACTTGTGCCTTCAGCTAGGAAGGCTGTGGCTGTGCCACAAGCGATTGCCTTCCTCCTCACGTTTCTGTCTTCCAGGGCATGGATTTGGACGTCCACCTGGCTGTTTGAACGCTGTAGATTTTCACCGGCACTGGCATGCGCTGCTGTCCTCAGACTAGCTCCTTGCAAACTCCACCATCTTTTCCATCCTTTCAAAAAGGTTGAGATATATTGCAAAGGGACACCTGCACGTACCTGAGAGTAACATAAAGGGCTGGTGGGAAAAATAAAATCAAATAATAGAAACATATCTACTTGTCCATAGCCCCTTCTTCTTCTTCCTCCCGCTTTTTCCTCTCCCCTCTTCTTTCTTCTTTAATTTCTACTCGGCTTCTGTTGCCAGCTACCCTGTGTCTGGTCTCTCTCTGAAGCCCACCCTTGCACTTGGAACAGCATCCCCACCCCACGCTGCTGCCATTGCCCCCAGTACCTGCAGCCCCCACCCCGCTAGGAGCCACCCCCACAAGTACCTCCCGGGGTCCCCCACAAGGGGACACCCCAGGGGCTCCCGTAGGAAAATCTCATGCCCCAGCTATGGCACCAATTCATCTGGAGAGGATGGAACTGGATCAAGTTCCTTAAGTGACAGAGAGAGAGAGATACAGCTAGTTGACACTGTACACTGCACAGCCACGGTTCAGTCAGCATGACTAAGGGACCCCAGCTCATTGCAAGGAGAAGGACGGCCCCCACCCCAAAGAAGAAAGGACACCCCTGGACTACCCAGATCATGCCAGCATCCCAGCCCCTCCGACACCTCTGGGAAACCCTCCCCTTATCTGGCATCAGAGATAGGGAACCGCAGCAAGACCGACTGCAGGGACGCCTGGATCAAGAAAGACGCAGATGGATGACGACGCCACAGAATGAGAGTTGCTTTGCAAAGCAGCAGCTTGTGTGTGTGTTAAGTAGCGATTGGTCAAATGGCGTTGGACCTGAACGCTTGAAAGGTAGAAGAACCATGTGTACGGCCGCATTTGGGGTGCCCCTGAGTGGATGGGACAGCTCGTAGGCATGAATGCCAGAATTCCTCTTGTCATGCTATGCTTTGCCTCCCAGCGTATCTCCTCGGTTGGCACGGGCCACTTGCCGAATTTTCCTGACAGCTCCCCCTCAGGGCCACACGGCACCCGCACCGGCACCGCCACAGCTGGGAGCAGCAGTTGCCTCCCTGGGGCAGAGAGGGGGAAGACCAAAACAAACCAAAAGCGCCCCATCCCCACCAGCAGCACAGACATGGTGGCATTGCAGGGCCACCAGTGCCAGCCCCATCCCTTCCCCTTGGGCAGGAAATCCACCTCCCCACAAAAATCAGGTGTGGGATGGGAAATCGTGGGGATGGGAAACCATCACGGGGCTGGGAAAATATCATTGGGATGGGCAACCATGGTGGGGATGGGCAACCAGCTTTCAGGACAGGAAACCATCAGCAGGATGGGCAATCCTTGAGATGGGAAGCTGTTGTGGTAGGAAAAATCAAACCAGCGCAAGGCTGGCTGAAGGAGGTGCTGGCGGAATCGTCACCATGGGGACGGACCCCCCCAGAACACTGTTTCCCAAACAAACCCCACCCTGACCAAGCGCCATGGCAGGTACAGCAGCAGGCTCCCGCTCCTCCTGGTGCTCCTGCCCTCCAGGTAGCCCCCCAGCCAGCTCTGCCCACCCATATCTCACGGCATTGCTCCTCTTCGCTCCCCGCAGCAGAGAGGTTCCCTCTCCGACTGCCGAGGGCATCGGAGGTGCCCAGCGTGAGCTCCACTGTCTGGCAGGGGGTGCCGGGGCCCCTGGGGGCCCCGGGCCAGCTGATGCATCTCCCTGGCGTGGTGCCGCTTCCCCCTGTGGTGTGGCTCCTCCCGATGGCGCGGCTCCCCCATGGGGTGCAGCTCCCTCGCGGGGTGCACCTCCCCACCGTGCCTGCTCCCTGTCCCCCTGCCTATGGCTGGGGACAGCAGGTGCTGACAGGGACGCTGCTGCCCCGCCAGCCCATGGGCCTGGGACCGTGGGCCGTGGTCCAGGGGGAGCCCCTCTACCCCACGGGCTCCTGCCTGCTGCACGGCCCTGCCTGCCCCGGCCCCCCGCCACCCCGCGGCTCAGCACTGGCTGCAGGGCCCCCCTGTGCTCCACACCCTGCCCCACAGTGCCCAGAAGCCGCCAGAGGCCTTCAAGAAGGATGCGTCGGCCATCCAGGACAGCCACCCTGCTGCCAGCCCCCACCAGCCTGCCCTGGCTCCGCTGACTGGCAGAACCACAATGAAGCCCAAAGGTGAGGACCTGTGGGTGGCAGAGCCTGCGGGCAGGTGGCCCGCGCCCAGGAAAGCTTGCATCGCCATGGGCTTGAGTTGGCTTTGTTTGCTTTTTCAGCAGCGGTGACCAACCTGGCGGCCCTGGAGAAGCCCGCGGACCTGTCCGAACAGGGGCCACGCACCTTCGCTGAGGCCTTTCCTCAGCAGCCGGCTGACACCAACGTTAACGAGACGCTCGCCTGCCTCAAAACCGCGCACGGCACGGAGACCGTCCCCGACATCTCTGACAGCCCCAGCTTGACTGCCATGGTCCATCAGCTCCCTGACCTCTCCCAGTATGTGGCAAAGGGCAGCTGCCCCAAGGAGCGAGCAGTGCTGGCGGGGCTGGGGGACGGCGAGGACACCGTCCCCGATGGCCCCGACGGCCCTGACTTGACCACCCCCCTCATCAAGCTCCCTGACCTCTCCGAGTACAGGGCAGGGGGCCTTGGCACCAAGGAGCGAGCAGCGGCGCCCATGCTGGGGGACAGCGAGGCCACCGCCCCCGATGTCCCCAGTGGCCCCAACAGCACCGCCTTCCTCAACCGGCTCCCCAACTTCCCGCAGTACAGGGTGGAGGGCGACTGCCCCGAGGGCCAAGCGGCGGCAGCGATGCTAGGGGATGCCGACCCCTCCTGGGCAGGGCTGCCGACGTCCCCCTCGCTGGACCCCAAGAGGAAGCCCCACCAAGAGGAGGCAGCCCCGCGTGGTTTTGACCTGCTTGCTGCTGCCGCCGGGCGTCACCTCCTGCTGGGTGGTGCCCAGATCGGGCAAGGCGGGCGGCAAGCAGGCCAAGCGCCCTGTGCCGGCTGGCACCCCCAAGATGCAAGACACCTCCCCGTGGGACAACATGCCGCCCAAGAACAAGAAGATGGTGGCGTGCCGGGTGGCAAAACACTCAAAAACCCCGCGGGAGGGGAAGCCGGACAGGGACGGCAAGGCGGCGGGTGGCAGCGGGCAGCAGGTGGGTGGCGGCGGGCACCAAGCGGGCGGCACCAAGCACAGGGCATCTGAGGACACCAATGGGCGTGCCTTGGTGCTCGAGTGACCCAGAAGCCCTGGGGACGCCGGGGGGCAAAGCGCCCCGCCCACCCCGCCCGCTGCTGGTCGAGAAGGTGCGCAGCACGCATCCCCGCGCCATGCAACCCCTCGACAGGCTGCTGCGCAAAAAGGTCCAGGCCAAAACACTGCGGGGGCTGAGGATGCCCCGCACCGACCTGAGGGTCCACCTGCTGGCCTCCATCCAAAGCTTCCACCCGCTGGGGCAAAGGGTGAAGGCGGTGGGGCCGGTGCGCCAACCGCCCGAGCCGGAGCCCCAGGCCGGCCCCAGCGTGCCCCCCAGGGTCCCCAGGCCCCTGCCCCTGGCCCCGACACCCAGCGCGGGGCTGGCTGCCTCCAAGCCCCCGGCTGACGGCGAGAAGGAGACGGCACTGGCGGCGGCATCGAGCAGCAAGGCGCGCACCGGGGCTGCCGCCAAACCCAAGCGGCCCAGCTGGCTGCGCCTGTCACCCACAGGGGGCCAAACCCCGCGGGAAGGGCTGCCACAGCAGCTGCACATGCCGCCGCAGCTGCCGCGCCCTCCCGCCAACTCCGCACTGCCGGCTGACTCCCGCTGGCCCCGGGCTATGCCCACCCCGCTGGAGGAGCAGGAGGAGTCGGTGCCCATCACGCCTGAGCAAGGGCCCGAGCGGGAGCGCCTGAAGAAGCTGGCCCAGGAGGAGCGGGAGCAGGCGGCCCTGCAGATGACACTGGGGCAGCTGCAGTTTTTTTGCAGAGGGAGATCGACATGGAGATAGCCGACGCATATGGTTACCCATAACCCACCGCTCCAGCACCGTCCCCCCTAGCACCCATGCGCAGAGCAGATCCACAGGCAGGGACCTGCACCCACCCGCTCCAGCCCCAGCCCTCTCCCACATCCCCCCATTTCATGCTTAATTCATTAAAAGGGATGGGGTTTAACGCAGCCTCTGCCCACCCCGCGGGTGGCTGAGCTGGGCTGGGGATGGCCACCGAGACCATGGGTAGACGGGGCATCGCTCCGGGTGGCGGGCGCCCGTGGGAGAAACCGCACTGATTCACACCAGCGCCGGGAGGACGGAGGCCTCCATCACCGCCCCGGTACCGGCATCACCAGCACTGCCCCAGCACCAGCATCACTGCCCGTGAGCTGGATCCGGCCCTGGGAAGCAGCCGCAGCCGCCCCAGAGGGACAGGCAGAGACTGGCTGAGCGCAGAAAACGCACCTCGTCCCTGGCCGGCGAGCAGGCACTGCTGGCTGAGGCTGGCGTGCCGAAATCCTGCAGCTGCCGCTGCAGCGGCTGCACGGCTCGCTCGGCCCCCCTCGTCTGGTGCTGCCCAGACCTCATCCAGCAAAAACCCCTGCCCACAGGCCAGCCCAGAGCTGCTCTCACGAGCAATTCGCAAACGGCCCGTGCCGACCGAGGCCAGAGGCTAGGACGCAAAGTATAGCAATACAAGGGCCAATATTCTTTCATGCACGTGCCGTGTGCCAGCCCAACTGGGGCAGCCCCAGTGTGCCTTTACACACGGTTCTTGTACCCTTCAATCGTTCAGGCACCAGACGACTTGACTGATCACTCCCACCCACACTACTGATTACCAATCCCAGTCAAACTTTGCAAAGCAGCTCTAGTTTTGCAGCATTCTTGCTGCTTGTCTGCTGAGCCGCGTGTCCCTGGAGTCAGTCTCCCTAGAGTTACTGATCTACTGATGCCGGACGACGCTGGGAGGGTTTCAAAGACTTTCCAACATGGCCACCTGGCAGCCCCATACCCCAGGGGTACAGCTCCCGGCGTGCCCTGGGGTGCTAATTCCTGCTGTCTGACCCTGCTGGGACACTGCCTGCCGCCGCGGCTGGGCCCCGCCCCCCCGCAGGCCCCATGGCCGCCTCCCTGGGGCTGCCTGGGTCCCAGACCCTGGTGGGGCAGGGAGGAGAAGGAGAGAGGGACAGAGTGGTAGAGAGGGGTGGGACAGGGTTGTGGGACGGCCAGAGAGAGGACAGGAGCAGGACAGAGGGACAGAAGACAGACAGAGGGATGAGGAGGACTGGGGGATGGAGCTGGGCAGGGAGTGGAGAAAGGAAAGCCCTGGTGAGGAGCGAGCACAGGGACAGGGAGAAGGGGACGGCGGGGAAGGGGGCCGGGGGCGGCCAGGATCACGGTGATGAGCAGCGGGACAGAAGGACAGAGAGAGCAGAGCAGGGCAGGAGGAAGGACAGAGGGACGGACCAACACAGGCAGGGTGAGGGAACCAGACAGAGGGAAAAGGACGAGAGGGAAAAGGAAGGGGAGAGAGAAAGGGAGAGGCAGGGACGGAGAGCCGGACACAGAGAAGAGAAGCAAAAGATCTGTAAAGCAGCCAGTACTGTAAACTGGCAGCCAACTGCCTCTTCTCTGAAAAGATGTGAAAACTGCTCTTAATGATGACACAAGCAGTTGCACAAGCCAGGGGCCTGCTCCTGCCCTATCACCTGCTCAGCAATCGGTGACAGCAGAAGAAACGTCGCAAGCCAGCTGACTTCTCATACCTAGAAAGCTAGTCAGGCACCAGGGACCTCACAAGCACCCGCACAGCAGGAGCGTCCTCACTTCCAACACCCTGGGTGTCTCCCATCTCCCCGTGCTCTCCTCTCTCCCAGGCTGGGAGGGGACACAGCTGGGACAGCTGACCCCCGCTGACCCAAGGGCTGTTCCGTACCATATGACACCGTGCTCAGCAATAAAACTGAGGGGGAGAGTGGCAGGGGCTCCCTGCTCAGGTACCGACTGACTATCGGTCGGTTGGTGATGAGCAATTGTTTTCATTTGCATCCCTTGTTTTTCTTGGGCTTTATTTTCCTCTCTCTTTTTTAAAAATATTGTAGGGAAAAGGGGAAAAAAAAATTTCTTTTCAATTATTAAACTGGTTTTATCTCAGCCCACGAGTTTCTTTCTCACTTTTACCCTTCTGATTCTCAACCCCATCCAACCGGGTTTTGTTATTACCATCATGTCAATGACACACTAGATCCTGCCAAACCTACAACCTGCAAAACCAAAAGACCAACTTATGCAAGACACGTTCCAGAAATTACCATCAGCACAGAGAAGCATACGTATCCATCTTGTTCTGTCCTTGCCAGAACTGCTGGCTGACCTGTCATCAGCCTCGGTGACTAACAGCAGGCAAGACGCGCTCATCTGCCTTAGCTCAGATGCAGCTCCTAGGAAGACAGCTATTTCAGAAAGTCATGCCTTGTTATTTTGGGAAAGTGTTTCAAGGAAATGTTTTTAATACTCTAGAATGGTAAGACTAAGCATGGTAATCTCACTCCAAGTTCAAGCTCTGCTACAGATTACCTTCCCCCCCCCCCCCCCCCCCCCCCTTTTCCCCAAAAGGGTGGCACTTCTTCCTGAACACAAGATGAGTTACATGGGGTATACAGATAGCCCACGGAAAACTGAGAAATGAGCCTGTGATCACTTCCATCCCCATTCCTTGGCACTCCAGCACTCCTTTCACACTCCTCTCCTCGCCAGCAGTCAGGCCTTATGCAGGCTGTGCCACACGTACAAGACGCCGACTTCGCCAGATATTGCCCAAATCATTTCCTACTTGAGATCTGATGGGCTCAACTACTGCCACAGCCTTTTCTGTCCCTACATGCAGTCTTGCCCCCTTCTGACCCATCCAGAAAGCTCCTCAAAGGATCATCTCACTCACTGCCTTCATTGCAACTAACAGTCTCCTTAACACCCCAAAGTTGTTTCCCTCACTCACACATCGAGTTAATATGGCCTTTCAAGACTTAGCTTCCTCCCTCGTTATTTCCCACCGAGTACCACGACGACAGCTCCTAATTACAGGCCCCGAGAGCAGCTTCCACCGACTGCCGCCTGCTACACACCAACAGGAACGGCACGGTCTTCTCCCATGCCCGTCTCCATGCTCGGGAGGACCTGCTCACACCCCCCGGCAGCCGGCCTTGGTGCCTGAAAAGCCTTGCTGTGCTGCTCAAGGCCATGAAAACTGTCACGCTACGGCTGTACCCACATCACTGTTCCTCTTTCTGAGTAACACTGCCCATTTCTGTCTATTCCCACCTGCCCACAGCCATCTCTTGTTTTCAATCTTTTTTTTTTAATACCTTCTTTGGACCTCACTACGGTACAGGCTCAGAGTCCATGACTATGGCTGGGAAAGTCTGTAGCAATACAGAATTGTGTAGGGATGAAAAATCCCCAGTAATTCAGCTCATTTCAATTGTTTAAGAGAAGGCTTTTGGCTAGAACACAGTCAAGAAAATTAAAAACCATAGAATCATAGAATATCCTGACTTTGAAGGGACCCACAAGGATCATCGAGTCCAACTCCTGTACCTGCACAGGACAACCCCAAAAACCATACCGTATGGCTGAGGGCGTTGTTCAATTGCTTCTTGAATGTTGTCAGGCTTGGTGCCATGACTACCTCCCAGGGGAGCTTGTTCCAGTGCTCCACTACCCTTTGGGTGAAGAACCTTTTCCTAATGTCCAACCTAACCCTGCCCTGGCATACCTTCCTGCCGTTCCCTCGGGTCCTATCATTGGTCGTCAGGGAGAAGAGATCAGCGCCTGCCTCTCCTCCTTCCCTCGTGAGGAAGCTGTAGACCGCGACGAGGTCTCCCCTCAGTCTCCTCTTCTCCAGGCTGAACAGACCAAGTGACTTCAGCCGCTCCTCATACGGCTTCCCCTCTAAACCCTTTACCATCTTTGCGCCTCTCCTCTGGACGCTCTCTAGGAGCTTTGTATCCTTTTTCTACTGTCGTGCCCCAAACTGCACACAGGACTCAAGGTGAGGCCGCACCAGTGCGGAGCAGAGCGGGACAATCGCCTCCCTCGACCGGCTAGCAATCCAGTGCTTGATGCACCCCAGGACACGGTTGGCCCTCTTGGCTGCCAGCGCACACTGTTGGCTCATCTTCAACTTGCCGTCGACCAGAACCCCCAGATCCCTCTCCGCGGGACTGTTCTCCAGCCTCTCGTTCCCCAGGCTGTAGGTACATCCAGGGTTGTTGCCATGTCCCAGATGCAAAAGCCAGCACTTGCCCTTGTTAAACTTCATATGGTTGGCGATTGCCCAGCTCTCTGATTTGTCCAGATCTCTCTGCAGGGCCTCTCTGCCCTCGAGAGTGTCAACAGCTCCTCCCAGTTTTGTGTCATCGGCAAACTTTGATAACAAACCTTCGAGTCCTCCGTCCAAGTCATTTACGAAGATATTGAAGAGCACTGGCCCCAAGATGGATCCCTGTGGAACCCCGCTAGTGACTGGTTGCCAGCCCCATGTAACCCCATTTACCGTAGCCCTTTGAGCCCGACCCGTCAGCCAACTGCACGCCAACCAGAACTAACCTACACTCCCTCCTTGACTGGCACCTCTTTCTTCATCAGGTCGCTGCATTTCTATAGTTCCTGGGGAGTACATATCAAGATTTTCCTGTTCAAAAGAAACAAGAAACATCAGTCACAAATATGCAGAAAACCTGCCATTCACATACACGGGGCCCGCGCAGGAGCATTATCAAGGCCCTGCACATATGCAAAAGATTAAATTCATGCACCGGGGAGGAGAGAGCAGGAACAGCGCTCCGGCGCCCATGATGAGTAACAAGAATTTCTGCTCTGAACTGGGGCTTAGTAAATGTGCAAGTACACTGCTGATCCGGACACAAAACTAAGCCTGTCACTTCATCCCAGGTGCCACACACACCGTCCGTTCTTCCATCGCCTCCCGCCGGTGAATTGTTTTCCAGGCTCTTCCATCTCATCGCAGCTTAGACACCTGCACTCTGGCTCCGGGCTGACTGGGGGAACTTCTCAGTGCCTTAACTTTGCTTTGGGCTTGGTACGAGCACAAGGCTTCATCCCTCTGGCTTGGGCCCCAGCAGAAGGTGGGCAAGCGGCAGGTTTGCAAGTGGCTTGATGGAACGGAGCTTGGACACCTACCGGAGATTAAAAACCAACCAAAGAAAAAGCCCAGAGAAACTGTTAGAGAGGAGCAGAAAGAAACCTCAGGGCTGATCCCTGTTTAACACACAGGGTTTGGAATTTCTGAGACTGGAGCTCCCAACAGACTCGGCTCTTGCAATGGAAACATCCTTTAGCTTTTGAGCCTGACAGAAATATTACAGACTGCCCCCAGCTCTACTTTGCAGCTGCCTGAAGCGTTTGCTTGTCCATGCCCAGTGCTCTTCCATGCTTACAAGGTATGTTTAATCTGCAAAACAGTCAGTACTACAAACTGGTAGCCGCTTCTCTCAAAGATGTGAAAACTGCTGTGAAAGACAACACAGCTACCATGACAAGCCTTCTGCTCTGGGCTAGGTTTTAAAAAGCAAGCTCTTCTGAACCTCTGTTTTCCAGCTGCCACCAACAGCTGCAGAAAGGGTCTGGTTTTGACCAGCTGGATGATCAAGGCTACCTACCAAAATCCAGTACAGGACGTTACACCTCAGGCTTCAGATTTTGAGTCTAACCCAAAGGACTGAATAACCTCCCTCCTGCCATTGGGCTGACGGCAGTATTGCACATCCCCTGGCTTCTCCAGCTCTTCCCCGGCAGCCTCCTCCTGACCACTCTGCTATAGGCTGCTATACGGTCTCAGGGAACCATGTTCCGGATCCACTCTGGCATCTCCCGTCAATGAGGATGCAGAGATGCTCTCCCAGCACACTGGGCTCCTCTCACCTGTTCTGCTCTCTCTGCATTGTCCTTTCCTCATCTCCAGGCACCGGTTTGGACCTTCAGCCAGATCTCCACTGCTTGTAAAATTCCCCTGTCTCAAGGAAATCAGCAAGATGACCACGTCCTCCTGATCCCCGGCTCTCATGGGAACTTTGCTCTGGCAACCGATACAGAAACTGGCAGTGGGATCACAAAACCATCAAGGCTTGCACCGCAGTAGGTGGGATGAGATTTGCTGCTGTTCTGCAGGGAAGCACAGCACAAAGAAAACCTGGTGAGGTCTGAGCATTAACAACTTTATTGGGCTTTACGGGGCTTTTGCTGCCTTCTGCAGACCTCTCGGCTGTTAACATGCCAAACTTCCCAGCCCCCTGGGTACTGAGGTGGCTCGTTTTGGCTTGGACTAGAGTATCGGTTAACACCTGCACTGCTGAACCCTCATAGACCCGAGCGCGCTCCTCACAGCTCCGTACCGCTGTACCCTGGGGGAAGGGAGGCTCAGGGTGAGCAGCGCTGCACAGATATGTGCTGGAAGGCAGCGCAATGGGAATACAGATACGAGACTGGTGGGGGAAAGGTCAAGTATCGACACTGGGAAGCGTGATGCCAGTTCAGTGTCTGCAGCAGGATCCAGGCAGCCACAGAGCTGAGCAGTGACTCTCTCTGGAGACCAGGAGGCAACGGGTACCCTCACTCCCACAACCCGCTCTAGATGGCATCCCACTTCTCGCATCCTTGCCCTCCCTTTCTCCTCCAGCTTTCCAGACAGTGGCAGTCGTCCTCTGAGGGTAAGACAAGAGAAAGCACCCCTTGCTGAACCGCCTCCATTGCCTCCACTGGAACCACCCTGGCTCTGCACGCAAGGACGTACGGCAGTGGCAGCAGTTCACTCCCGTTCTGCTCCCTACAGACCCCCTTGATGACCTGAAGGAAGTCTGCTCCCGGCATCTTCCTCGTGCCCACACCAGCCTCCTTGAAGAAGTCGACTCTCAGCCACTTCTGCCTGCGCAGGAGCTTAGGCAGCATGACAACATCCTGGGGTGCACGAAGAAGGGGGTGCTGCCCTTCCCCCAGGGCCATCGGCTCTCCGGTGGAAAAGGTGACAAAACACCCTGAGAGCACCCTTACCCAGAGTCACCGAGCCAGGAGGTGTGACACCATCGGGGGTAAAGCAGCGCAACTCTCCGGATCTGTTCTGCTCTCTCCAGCCTTCCTTTTCTCCTGAGGGTTTTCGTCAGCAGGGTTTGCTCCCGAGTTCTTGCAGATGCAAACAGAAACCCTTCTGTTACGGCTGAGGAACTAACTCACCCGTGAGCTATTTTTCAGAAAGGGCTACGGTTACTTGTCTGGCATAAGCAATGCCCAAACAGAGTTTCTGATGCCCCTCCTGAGCACGCAGACAAGGGACTGATAAGACTCAGAGTAACTCACATCATTTCAGAACCCACAATAGGCAACTGAATGTGAAAATGAGCACAAAGAAAGGGGTCTTTTCAGAATCACTATCTATTTCTTTTTCATGTCCATATTTTCCTCACCGCAGCGAGGAAACACAGACTCTGCAGCTCCTGCAGTCAAATACGGTTCTGTGGGACAGAGGGGAGAAGAAAGCAGAGAGACCTCAACAGGGAATTTTCAAACCTGTGAACAATCAAGTAGAAACGGTTGCAAAGCGTAGCATCAATTTACAGAAATTTAAACCTGATGGAGCCGAGTAGTAGAAGCGAGCGTTACAGAGAACTACAAGGGAGCACTGCAATCAAAAGGGTGAGCAACGCAGACAGCTCTAACGGCACATTTTCACCTGATTGCCTTAAACAGAACAGGCCTGGGATCCCCACTGCTCACTTCACCCTGGAACAGTCCCATTCCTCATCTGAAAGCTACTGCGTGCTTGGCTGAGGACAGACACAATCCACACAGAACACAATCAGAGCTCAACCCTGAACTTGCCTTGGTGAAGTTTCCTCGGAAAAAATACATTTCAAGAAAAACCCCAAACTGTTACTGCCAGAACCAGGCAGAAAAAAAATCCCTGACAGGTTGACTGGAACTTCCCAGCTGTGGTAAAACCATCCGCCCTCAGTACCCCCATTTCCCAAAAGCCGGCAGCACAGCTTGGGTGGGGGGAAAGGCAGGCATCAGACCCTGGGGCCCAGAGAGGGGCACAAGCATCTGCCAAGGGAGCTGCATCCAGCCAGGAGCGCTCCCCACTGCCTTCTCTGGCAACACAGCCCCGGCGCGTGCTCTCACCTGGAGAAAGAAAAGACTTCCATGTCTTATCCAAGGCTGTCAGCACAGATGGGGCTGTCCATCAGCACGAGACCCACACGAAGGCCCCCGGCCTGTCCCCACCACAGCATGCCTGCTCCAAAGCCTGCAGCCGCCTGGGGAGAGGAGGCCGCTCTGCCTTCCCCTGGCCTGCGGACATCAAACACCGACCCCCAGCTCTCAGGGCTGGGGCTGGCGACCCTCGGGGCAGAGCAGGGACCGCTCTGACCCTGCTGCTGGGGCCCAGGGCTGGGGACTGGGCCATGGCGGGGCCCGTGGGCAGCGAGGCCTCCACGTCCCTCCCCCCAGGCCCGTCCGCACCGGCAGATACCTGTTCCTGCTCCTGTTCCTGTTCCTGTTCCTGTTCCTGTTCCTGCAGCGGCCCCGGCCCCGGCCCCGGCCCCGGCCCCGGCCCCGGCCCCGGCCCCGGCCCCGGCCCCGGCCCGGCTGCCCCCAGGCCCCGGCTGCCCCCGCCCCGGCTCCGCCCCTTTCTCCTCAGGCCGCTCGGCCTCCGCCCCCTCCGGCCCCGCCCCACCCGGCTCTGACTGACCGGCCGCCTCCGGCTCCGCTGATTGGCTCAGCCGTGGCCAATGGCGCGGCTGTTGCCGGGCGGGCTCAGGCAGCCCGGGCCTCTCCTCCCAGCGCCGCCCTGCGCCCGCTGCCCCCGCAGCGCAGCGGCTCCTCAGCCCGCCGGGACACGGGGCCTGCGGAGAGACGGCCTCCAGAAGGGCCATGGCGCCGGGAGCTGCTCTCTCAGCAGCGCAGGGGGGTGTGTGTGCACAGCTCTGCCGTCCCTCGGTCCGCTCGGGGGTCTGGGCCTGCGCAGGGAGGGCAGGGAAGGGAAGGGAAGTGGGGGAAGGGCAGGGAAGGGAAGAGGAAGGAAGGGGAGCTGCCCTGGATTTGCTCTGGATCGACAAGGCTTTCCCAAACTGCGGCTCTGTCTGTGCTCCAGCCCCAGCCCTGGCCAGGAGGAGCTGCGTGGCGGGAGCCGCTGGCGTGGGCCAGGCCGGCAGCTGGCAGGAGACGGGGCTCTGCCCCCGGTCCCAGCGCCCGTGCTGAGCCCAGCACCCAGGGCCTCCCTCGGGCCTCGCTTCCCCCGGGCGCTGAGGAGGAGAGACGCCCTGTGCTGGCGGGGCCCAGGGCCTCCTCCTGCGGCCAGAAGGAAGGACGGAGCCCCGTCCCTCTCCCTGCAGGGGCTGACCACTGTCCTTGGCTTCTGTCCCCAGGGCTCCCCAGCGCTGGCAGGCCTCGCGGGGCCTTGGGGCCAAGCAAATGCCGGGGCACCAGGGGCTCAGGGCAGCCTTGGGCATCTGCGAAGCTGAGGTGTGGCTGCCCCTTTGCTTCTGCAGATGCAGTTGTTTTCCACCCCCTTAGTGGTCCAAGGTGTTTCTCCTCGTGGCACGTGGGCTGGACGGATGCCACATCCCTGTTAGTCTGGGAGGACGTCAGGGAAACGAGGAATTCCCAGTATGCACACAGGTAGGAGGAGAGTGAAAAGGAGGTGGGTCGAGGTTTTTCTGCTGTTTCACGTCTGAACTCGGACGCCTGCGTGCATCAAAGTCATCTCTTTTTCCTCCAAACTGCGCAACTTGTTGCCAGTAAAAGCAAGGTGGGCTGAGGTGGTCTTTGGGATAACTCTGCTCCTTTCTTTTTTAGTTGTGTGCCTACGCTTTTCTCCACCTTTTCTTTCTTCCTCTTTCTCCCCCAGTTGCATTCTCTGTTAAAGGCAATTCTGATTTGGCTTTCTGGACACATCATTGAGGAAGTAGATCCAGGAAATAGAGGCTGGTCTGTACCTTCAGAGCTGTAGGCTACAGACTACTGGATAGATACGGGCTCCAGGTAGAATTACTATTGGCTAGTGATAATTTCTTTTCCATATTCTACACTAGCTAAGCATGGGGACAGCAGTGTAGTCCTCCTACTGAGAGGTTGGGCTCAGTGTAGAATGACAAGAAGCCCACCCTGAGTGATACGGTGGGAAACAAGACGGAAGAAGAGCATGGCCAAGAGAGCCATTAAGGTAGCAGCTGAAAGCCAATCACTCCTGCATACAAAGTGGGAAAGGGTGGGTCGTGGAGCCAGAGGGCTCTGCTGCTAACGCTGGCAACAGGCAAGCAGCAGGTCCTCTTCAGAGAAGGTGACACGCGTCTGAGCCTTTCTAAAGGGCCCTGGTAATTGCTGGGAACTGGGGCCCTGTGACAGTGATGGTAAGGCCGTCAGCCTGAAGGGAATGAGACACGGACTCCGCATACGAGTTCAGGCGAAGACAAGCGAAGAGCCTTTACTTTTACAATCTATCCCTTTTATAATATGATCTAGTGTTCACGAGCAAGCAAACCCCATTTCATCGGCTACTGTCTTTCGTCCACGCGTCTCTTCAGCGTTACTTATTGGTTCTTCAGGCTGGTGCATGCGAATTCCTCTTTCAGGAATGTCTCCAATCTCATCCTTATTTTTCTGCCTCTAAGTTTCACAAACTTGTTTGTAACAAGCCTCAAGGGCACAGCTGCATTCCTGCGAACCTGTAACAAGCCTCAAGGGCACAGCTGCATTCCTGCGAACCTGTAACAAGCCTCAAGGGCACAGCTGCATTCCTGTGAACCTGTAACAAGCCTCAAGGGCACAGCTGCATTCCTGCGAACCTGTAACAAGCCTCAAGGGCACAGCTGCATTCCTGCGAACCTGTAACAAGCCTCAAGGGCACAGCTGCATCTCGTCAAAGTAAGACACAATCTCATTTATTCCTACAAAGCCCCCTTTTTGTTTTTCTGTCACAAAAGCTTGTTTAATCATATTCTATAGCATTTTCTGTACCCAAGACACTAGACAAGAAACTATCATTATTGTAGTGCAAAATATTAGTAACAAGAAAAAACCCATTTTGATTAGAGACGTTATCCACCCGCCAATTCCCCAACTTGTTAGTAAGTGATTCAGCCAATCAAATCCATCACTGACTTGTAATTTGCTAACTTCAAATCTTTGATTGCTTTACGGATTAATTTGGAGTTATCTAATAAGTCATTCCCCATCAGTCTTCTTGGAGTTCAGTGTCTTCTGCTGTTGGTTCTTGTTATCCGATGCAAGAGCCGGTCTTATGCACCTTGCAGGTACCCACTTAGGTCCTACATCTGTTGAGACACAAGCATACCCTCGACCCCAAGTTAGTAGCCGCTATGGCCCTTCCCACCACCCAGTATTTAAATTTTTCATTATTGCCATCGCCTTCTCCTGTGGTATATGTGCCATTCCCGACTCCATAGCTTTAAAATGATTGACTATGGGTGTGACATCTTCATGTTGAAAAGGCAGCGATAAACGGTTTAGTACATATATAGCTTTTCCTAATCTGTTTTGGGGAGATTCCTGAGCTTCCCCCTCTTTTTGTTTTTGCAATAGAGTTTTTAAGGTTCTGTGTGCACGTTCTATAATAGCTTGCCCTGTGGGGGAATGGGGTATCCCTGTCTTATGAGTGATACCCCACGTGTGGAAAACTTTTTGTGTCGCATGGCTGACATATGCAGGGCCGTTACCTGTTTTTATTTCTTTTGGAATACCAAGCGCTGCAAAGGCAGCTCGGAAATGGCTTTGTACGTGCCGGCTAGTTTCACCTGTCATTGCAGTGGCCCAGATTGCATGGGAGTAGGTATCTATGGAAACGTGAACATATCTCTGCCGACCAAAGTCGGGTACATGAGTCACGTCAGTTTGCCAGAGCTGAAGGGAAGAGAGTCCCCTAGGGTTTGTCGCAAACAGTGGGCGGGATGGTTGTTGTTGACAGTCTGGACATGTTTGCACAACGAGTTTTGCATCCCCCCCTAGAGATTGCCAATTGTTTCACAAGAGCTTTGGCAGATTGGTGGAAAAATTGATGCGATAATTGAGCTTGAGAAAGTGTGTTTGGTACTGGGGTATGTAATGCAATGTTCGTTAGGTAGTCGGCTCGTGCGTTTCCTTCTGTAAAGAACCCGGGTAAGTTTGTATGGCTTCTAATGTGGATTATACAAGAGGGATGTTTTTGTTGTTCTATTAAGAATAATAGCTCCTTAAACTTCAAAACCAAGGCTTCTTTCAGTATATGTTTTAGTTGTGCCCTTTCAATGCGTTGCACAATTCCTACAGCGTATAGTGAGTGATACAATATTTAATGGAGTTAGAGGCCATTCTCTAAAAGCCATGGTAATGGCGTGCAACTCGACTAATTGAGGTGAACCCTCAATTTGTTCTATTTTGTGTTGCCATTGACCTTCTTTTTGCCATGTGATGACTGCTTTTCCTGTTTTCCCTGAGCCATCGGTGAACACCGTTTGACCCTTAACCGGTTGCCACTGGTATAGTGGCGCCTCTTCAATTTTCACATTATTGTAAAAGGTGAACATTTGGGGGGGGGGGGGGGGGCGATGAGTATCAGTTCTTCCACTAAACCCTGCTAAGGCCATTTGAAGCTCTAGACTATTTTGTAAGCACCAATCTAAGTAGTCCTTTACGACAGGAAGGACAATGAGATGAGGCTCTTCTCCAGCCATTTCTACAATTCGTTCTCTGCCCTTTTTTATCAAGGCGGCGAACGTTTCGATACGAGTAGCCAGGGTTTTCGCAGGTTGATGTGGCAAAACCACCCATTCCAACATCATGAGAGGGTCTACTCCTTTGTTCTCCCATTGTCCGATGATTGCTAGAGGCTGTTGGTTTTGGTTGCAGATATATAATTGCATGGGTAAATTTTCAAGTCGTCGGTGACATTGTTGCAGTGAGAGTTTTTCATTTATGATTCTCAGTGCGTTTTTTGCTTCGGTCGTCCATTGGCGTGGTGCGTTAATATCGGTATCTCCTTTAAGTAGCTCAAATAAGGGTGTTAATGTGTAGTTATCAATACCACACTGCGCTCTAATCCAATTTATGTTTCCCAATAGTTTTTGTACATCATTCGAGGTTTTTATGTCTGCTGAAATGATCACGTTTTGAGGTTGGATTCTTTGTTGTAAGATTTTCCACCCAAGATATTGCCATTTGAATTTTTTCTGGTGCGATTTGCAGTCCTTTGCTTTGCAATGCATATTTTAAAACAGGTAGTGCTTCACGCACCATGGTGTTCGTGGGGCCTGCTAGTAAAATGTCGTCCATATAGTGATAGATATACATTTCCGGGAATTTTAGTCGCACAGGACGTATGGCTTTAGCCACATATGTTTAACAGATCGTTGGAGAACTCTTCATTCCTTGAGGCAGGACAGTCCAGAGGTATCTATCCATTGGCTCGCCTCAGTTAATTTTTGGTACCGAAAACGCAAACCGCAGTGCATCCATAGGATGTAGGGGGATAGTAAAGAAGCACTCTTTTAAGTCTACTATGATTATGTCCCAGTTTCGGGGTATCGTTGTTGGCGAGGGCAAGCCGGGTTGGAGCGCTCCCGTTTCTTCCATAGCTTCGTTATTTGTCTCAAGTCATGTAGCAGTCGCCATTTTCCACTCTTCTTTTTTATAACAAATACAGGAGAATTCCAGGGGCTGGTTGTAGGAGTGATATGTCCTTGTTGAAGTTCTTCTTTGACCAGTTCTTGAAGGGCAGCGACCTTTTCTTTGGGGAGCGGCCATTGATCTATCCAAATGGCTGTTTCTTTTTTCCAAATAAGTTTCATTGTCGGTCGCTCATCAATGGCCGCTACTGAAAATTTTCAGGGCAATTTAAGGTGAAGCCGCAGTGGGACATTACGTCTCACCCGAACAGGCTCATGGGCAAATTTGTCACATATGGCCGTACAGTAAATGTAGACCCTTCTTGGGTATTGATATTGAGCAGGTGGGTACTTTGAAAGGTTTGAGAAAGGCCGCCGCCTCCAATCAAGCCCTCTGTGGGGGTGGCTATTAAATCTTTTGATTGAAGAGACAGAAAATGAGAGATAATAACAGGAATATTATTTTCGGACATATTCAGGTAGTTTTAACACATCCACAGCTTTACTTAGTCTGTCTGCTGGAGTGGCTCCTGGCATTCCCCCTTTTTGTTCTTGCAGGTTCAATTGTTTGTTGCAAGATTTTCCAGCCCAGATATTTCCAAGGCTCAGTTTTTTGCACTTTTTCAGGGTCTATTTCAAGTCCATATCTGTTTAGAGCTCGTCGTACCTCTTTTTCTTAGTTGTGGGCAATCTCTTTTAAAATGTCCCGTTTTACCACAGGAGAAACATGATTGCTGTACTTTCATTGCAGTGGCAAAAGCTGTAGCTAATGTTTCCATATGATGGGACATCGACTCCACCTTTTGGGTAGCTTCTATCATATCCATTAAGGAGGGATTTTTTTAGAGGCAAAAGCACTTTTTTTACAGTCCATATTCGCATTTTCAAAGGCTAATTTTAAGAGTAGGACCTCTCTTGCTTCTGCATTTTCGACTTGTTTTTCCAAAGCCTCCTATAGACGATCTAAGAATGAGATAGATCCCTCTCCTCTCCCTTGCTTTATTAACGTAAATTATTTTGTCGCTCTTCCGGCATCCGGCACTTTTAGTAATGCCTGTAAAGCAAGGTCTCTGCCTTGTGCTAATATCTCTGGTCGTAATCGTGCCCGTAACATTGGGTGATTTAACGGCGGATCCCCCATAAGCTGGGGGAGTCCTGCCCCTTGTAAAGGGTCGCCTTGTTGTCGCTGCATATTGATAATTGTGGCGTTTTGGCAGGCGGTACGCCAGGTGCTTTCAAAGATCACCTTTTGCGTTGGGGTCAATATAAGATTAGTAAGCGTGCATATATCCAATGGTACTATTTCATTTGTCAATATTCCCCGTAGCAGGGATTGTGTAAAAGGAGAACCCAGTCCATGCGCGGCAACTGTTTGTCGTAGATCTTTTAAAACATTATAGCCAAAAGGTTCCTGCTCATCGGGGACGTTTGCGTTGCTGCGTATGACAGGACACGCTATCGCTGAACAAAAAGCTGTATCTCCCGCTTGCAATGCTTGGTGTCTAATCTTTTGCCACCTTGTAGCAGGGGCTGACACCCCCCCATTCCTCGGGTGGCAATTGATGATGGGTTTGTGGAGTATCGGTATCAGGAGCGGTAGAGAAAGGCGGTAAGAATGCTGACGCAGCAGGGGCCGGGGGCGGGCAGGCGGGGAAGTGGAGGGGTACCGATCGCAGGGATCGGAAGGTCTAGCAGAGGTGTTGAAGCCATAGGAGCAGGTGAAGGAGAAAACGGCGCGGAGGGTAGCGGCGGGGCGGGGGTGGCTGCTGTTATCTTGTACCCGCACCGGAAGCGCGAACCCCGCGGTTTCTCCATCTTTCAACGCTTCCCTACGGAGCTGCTCCCACCGATCCCGGGGGTCGAAGGCTCGCTCAGGCTGTGCTACAGCCTGCGGCACGGGCGGCTGCATCGGACACGGGGGACAGGACGGAGTGGATTTCATTGGAATGGAACTTGGGGGAGGCGGTCTGAGTCCTGCTCCCTTGGTTGTTTCACCCAAGTTCTCAGACTTTTCATTTTCCCCCGAGTCTATAAGAGCTTCCTTGTCTTGGGGCTTGCTTTCACTCACTTCATCATTCCTTATCTGCGCCGCTTGAGCGACTGCGTTTTGTACCTTTTTTCTTTTTTTTCTTTTTTTTTTTTTCCTTTTTTTTTTTTCTGTTTTTCAGCTTGTCATGAGCACAAGGTCTCAGTCACTAATCACCAAGTGGTCATGACTTCAGTGGTGGTGGTGTCCCCTCTGGACGCCGCCTCCCAAATCGTCTGCCCTCCTGTTCCCAAGTTTTCACATCAAATACTGCAGAGACTGTAGAAGGAGTCCCTTGCTTTTGTAAGAACATCAGTAATAATTTTATTTTATATGCGTCATACTTCACTCCTCGTTTCGCTAATAGCTGCATTAAAAGTTTAACTATAGCTGCTTCTTGAGCTGATATGTTAGCTCCCATGATTACTGCCCAGCTGCTCACCTGTTTCTTAAGGTGATGTCCCGGGATTAAAGCCGCGGTCCTGCCGTCAGCTTGAGTCATTCAGCTGGGGTTCCCTCCGGACACTACTTGCAGCGCTGCCTCCTCCGGATCACGTCGTGGTCACCATTTGAAGGGAATGAGACACGGACTCCGCATACGAGTTCAGGCGAAGACAAGCGAAGAGCCTTTATTTTTACAATCTATCCCTGTTATAATATGATCTAGTGTTCAAACCCCATTTCATCGGCTACTGTCTTTCGTCCACGCGTCTCTTCAGCGTTACTTATTGGTTCTTCCAAGCTGGTGCACGCGAATTCCTCTTTCAGGGATGTCTCCAATCTCATCCTTATTTTTCTGCCTCTAAGTTTCACAAACTTGTTTGTAACAAGCCTCAAGGGCACAGCTGCATTCCTGCGAACCTGTAACAAGCCTCAAGGGCACAGCTGCATCTCGTCAAAGTAAGACACAATCTCATTCCTACAGTCAGCCTGCAGCTCTGTGGCAGTTAAAACTCCCACTGAAACAGTTTGGATGGTGGATGCTGTTCTGTTTTGTTTTGGGTACTCGTTTCATTGAGCTAGAATTATTTCTTTGCAATTAGGTGGCGGGGATCTTCTTGCACGGGTTTTCTCTTGCTGGAGCACGTCCTGACAGCCTTTGTCATCCAGAGCTTTCCCCTCTGTTCCTTGGAGGGGTGATGTCCAGAAATGGGGAACGACTGCTGTGAGGAAGGGCTTCACCAGCAGGCTTGGCTTTTGGGAATGCCCAAAGGCGACGGACGTGGCTGGTGCTCATCCCTGAATGTTGATGTGCTGACAATCTAGAGTGAAGGCTGGGGTGTTTCTGGTGGCACCCAGGCTTAGCCAGGTGTTTTCTATTAGACACAGAACTTAAAAGGGACTTAAAAGTGTATAGTGCGACCACAAGAGAGCTTGGTGGTGGGTGGGAAGTGGAATGGACTGTGTCCTTCTATGGAGGCCATGGCAGCGGTCTCCCTGTAGGTGCTGGCTTTAAGTTGGACAAGCACGCGTCATCCTCTCTGCACCCTTGACGTACTCTCCTCCTTCTTCCTTTTGCCCTCCCTCCATACCTGTCTGACTCCTAGGCTGGTGGGTTGTATTATTTTCCTTATGGATGACCCTGCACACCATCGGTAGTGGAACTGTGCGGTGGCACGGAAAGGTAGCTCTGGATGGTAGCTCTTTTCTTCAGCACAGGAAGGACCTGGAGGTGCTGGAGAGGGTCCAGAGGAGGCCACAAAAGTGATGAGAGGGCTGGAAGACCTCTGCTATGAGGAAAGGCTGAAAGAGCTGGAGTTGTTCATCCTGGAGAACAGCGTGGAACTGGCTGCCAGGTCCTTAGGCCCACACGGGCACTTCGTGATTGCTGGGTGTCCCTTTTACAGGTTTCACTGCTTTGACAGAGAAATTCCTCCAGCGGAGCAGCACAGAGAGAGGCACTGATGAGCTGGCGCAAACCCTCAATTACTACATGTGTGACATTTTGAAGGGTAAGGGCCGTGCTGTCGGACTCTCTGGCATTGGGCCGTGAGGCTGCTCGTGGAGGGTGGAGGCCGACATGCTGGGCAGCCTGGTCCTGCCTCCGAGGAAGGGCTGGGGCTTTCTGTGGCCCAGAGGAACAGCCAGAGCAGCCAGGGTCTCCTGGCGAGTCGGGACCAGCGCAGGTCCTTTCTGCTCCCCGCTTTCTCAGCAGCCACCTCTGTGCCTCTGGCGTGAACACCCGGCTCCGTGATGCGTTAGGGCCCCCAGCAGGCTGAGGGCATCCGGCAAGTGCCAGTGCGCAAGCGACCCGAGGATGCTGGCGCTGATGTGTGTGTGTGTGTTTGTGTGTGACCCTCACGAGCCCCTCAGCACAGGGGACATCGTGACCCTTCCGAGCTGACCGTGAGCACGTCGTGGCCACCCCTTCAGCAGCACTTGTAGAGCAAAGCAAGGGAGTCCTCAAAGGTGAGGAAGGGTCTGGAGCATCTCTGCTACGAGGAAAGGCTCAGAGAGCTGGGACCGCTTAGCCTAGAGGAGAGAAGGCTCAGGGGGATCTTAGGAATGTGTCTAAAAGCTGAAGGAAGGGTGCAAGGAGGACAGAGCCAGGCTCTTTCCAGTGGTGCGCAGTGTCAGCAGCAGAGGCCACACCGTGGGCACGCTCTGCAACACAGGAGGGTCCCTCCGTACGTCAGAAAGCACTTTTTGACTGTGGGGGTGACTGAGCAGTGGCCCAGGTTGCCCAGGGAGATTGTGGAGTCGCCCTCCTCAGAGCTATTCAAAAGCCATCTAGCCACCGTCCTGGGCAGCTGGCACCGCGCAGCCCTGCTTGAGCAGCGTGGTTGGACCAGACAGACCCCAGAGGTCCCTTCCAGCCTCCACCTTTCCGAGACTTGGTGGCATCTCGAGGCCCTGCCTGCTGTGTGGGTGCCAGGGCTGGGGCCACTGTGAGCCTGGGAGACGGGCCGGAGTGGTGCTTTCCTGAGCTGTGCCCCACGGTGCACCCTCGCCCAGGTGCTCCTCTCCGGGCAGAGGGGCTTGCTCTGTGGCTTCTGGAAGAAGGTGGCCGCACGACTCTTCCTTTTCCTCCCTCTGTCCGCAGAGATGCTGAGTTTTGGAGGAGACATCTTGAAGTTTGCCGGTACGTACTCGGGACGATGATGCCCACGCGTACTGATCTGCAGCATTTAACTGATGTGGCGGCCGTTTGCTCTGCTCTCCTTCTCAAGAGGCTCTGTGCAGCACCTTGAGCCAGCTACCCCCCGAGTAGGATGCCCTCCCCCTCCACAACGCCCGTCTCCCCGCTTGGGCTTCAGATGAGCTTCTGAACAGCTGAGATGCTGGGGACTGTAGAGCTCCAAACGTTCCCTATGTCAGTTGTGCTTCTCCCTCTCTCTCTCTCACCAGGCATCTCCGCAGGGCCCATGAGCCTCCTGATTGCCGGAGACGGGAGGCGGCAGTACTTCTGTATCTATGGCCAGGCCCTGGCTGAAGTTCGTGAGGCCGAGGAGCTTGCGAATGCAGGTGAAGTTGTCCTCTCAGCCACCGCCTGGGAGCTCTGTGTGCAGCGCCGGCTCAGGACCAAGCGTCTTGAAGGCAAAAGAGCTGTGAAGGTAGGTGGATGGGACGGCCTCTAGAGCCGTTCTGAGGAGCCGGACCTGGCCACCAAGGAGGGAGGTGTCAGAAGGCTGAGGAGCTGAATGTGGCTCACAGTTGTAGCTGTGAAAGCGGGCAGGTGGCTGAAGCTCTTGTCCTTCCCTCTCGGGGGTAACTGTGGGCCGGGCTTGCTTGGTGTGAGGGGTCGGGAGGCACTGGACGGGTTTTGGGCCCACCAGCAATGTCCTCTGTGGGTCACGGAGCTGTTGTTGACAGCTGGGGATGCTTGGAGGATGCCTGCCCAGCTCCGGTGCTTCTGAGGAAGCGCTGCAGTCCCATCGCGCCGGGTGGGCTTGTTCTCCCCTTTCCTGGGCAGTGACGGTGGAGGGCAGGCTCTGTCCCCTGGGACTGCTGGGGAGGCCAGTGGCAGTGCTTTCATTCTGTGTGTCTTCAGGTTACAGGCATGGATCAGATGTCTCAGTCAGAATGCCAAGACGCTTTACGCAAGCTTGTACACTGCCAAATGAGTCGCCCCTCGGAAGAGGAAAGTGAGTGCAACCTTCCCCTTGTTCTGCGATTGCCGAGGAAGGGGGGGGCCTGGCCGCTTCGGGGGCCAGAGAGGAAGCACCGCCACCCTCTTCCCCCTTTCGGGCAGCACTCGTGCTTTTGGTCCTCCTGTGCGTGAGCTGGGGCATCGCTGCTGCCGCCGCCTCCTTCCAGGGGACAGCTCCGCCCTGAGCGTCTGGAGGTGGCAACACGAGCAAACGCACAAGACTCTTTCTGCCCCATTTCCAGTGCCGGCCCCTGCTTTCCAACACCTCGTAGTCCCATCCTCCCAGCCATCACCTGCGTTTTCTCTCCTCAGGTGCCCCGAGTCCTGCTCTTCTCTTGCCCACTGATCCTGATGCGGAGGAGGTGATTATGAAGTACATCCCAGAAGCTGCTCTCAGGAAGGTACGGCCAGGCCACCGCTGCGGGGGGGCTGCTGCATTTTTGGAGGGCAGAAGAAGGGGTGCGTGGCAGAGATGGAGTTCTCACGAGAACAGACCAACAAAAGAAAACGCACCCTGAGACGACATGGCAGGGAATCGGAGCCGAGGGGCACTGGTGCTGCACCGTTGCGAGCGTTGTCCTCGGAGAGAGACGGGTGGCGGGAGGCGGTCTTGCGTCGCTCCGTCTTTTCCGTGGGTGTGGTTCTGGATGTGCTGCGGACGTGGCGGTGGGCTAAAAGGGAGATTCTCCTGAAGCGCCTAGAGCATCCCTGAGGGTCTTCCCTCATGTCCATGCCTGTCCCAAGATGGGGTGTCACCGGAGCGCCTTTCTCTCCTTTGTCATTTGTGTTATGGTTCGGTATCTGCCTGCCGCAGGCTGGGCAGCCTGCCCGCCATTTGCACCGGGAGGAGGATTATCCCTTCCTCCGGTAGTACCTGCTCTTGCCAGTACGCCTGCTCTCCCTCGGTATCTGGTGTGGGCAGCGAGCCCCCGGGAGAGCAGGATGGCGAAGCTGTCGTGCTCTTGTCTTACAGCTTGATGACAGAGTGCCGCCGGACCTCTTCTCTGAGCTACGGCCAGTCACCAGCCTCTTCGTCCACCTGCAGCTGGCTGCAGATATCAACGCAGTGGATCTGTGCACCATCCTCCACAACGTCAGCAGGATGACGCTAGAAATCCTCAGTCCTCACAAGGCTGAAGTGAACAAAGTCCTCCTGTTTGATAAAGTGAGCGTGGGGGAGCGATCGCCTCCCCGCGCCCCGAGAGGGTGGGCAGCGAGCAAGAGGGAGCGACTCCCTCTTGGGCATTGTAGCAAGGCGTGCTGCATCTGTCCTTGGCAGGGCTGCACGTTCCTCTGTCTGTTTGGACTCCCTGGAGTAAAGCTGCCCTGTGAGAGCCTTCACGCCTTGCAGAGCGCTCTTCAGATCTTCGCCTTGTGCTCCACGATGCGCGTGGAGATACAGTGAGTCAGCGTGTGGCGGGGCGGGGGCGTGCACGCTGCCTGGGACAGTGCAAGGGGCCTTTACCAGAAAGAGATGTGCCTTCTAGCTTGCCCTGCCTTGTCCCTGGCAGGCAGGAGGCAGTGCCCTGAGAGGTGGCAGGGCCCTGCCACCTGAGGTCAAGTTTCTGTCGCCGCAGGTGGTGACATCGTGGGCGCCACCTTCCCTCCCTCTTTGCTCACGAGAGGGCTGCGGCCTGCTGCAGGTCGCAGCTCAGGGAACGTGGCCTCGGGGGAAGTGTCCAAAACTTCCTGCGTGCGCTCTACCCCTGTCCCTTGTCCCTTGCAACATGGGTATGTTGCGCCCCCGAGCTCTCCATGGCCCCAAGACCCGTGCCGGCAGGGCAGGACAGCAGGCGGCCCAGGCTAGCGCCGAGGGGAGGTGCGGGAAGGGATGAAGCTGGGTGGGCAGGACCGCGCCTGGGGCGCTGCTGAAGCCGCCCTGTTTCCCGGTGTGCCAGGGCGGTGTCTGTTGCGGTGACCAGCGGGACAGTGTTCTGCGGAGTCACTGGCCACCCTCAGAGGCATGAATACACAGGTACGAGGCGTGTGTCAGAGGCGCGGGAGGCTGGCGTGGGCCTGCTTAAGCACAGCAGTCTGGAAGAGGAAGGCGCGCTGGGAGAGGGCTTGCCCAGCAGCCGGCCAGGAAGGGCCTAGGCAGCGCCGGTCCTGGCGCGGGGCGGGAGAAGGGGCTCCGTGGCCGGTTGTTCCCCTGGGTTCTGCTGACCCCGTTGTGGGGTTGGCCTGTGCCGGAGGCGAGGCAGCCCTTGGCCTGGAAGGGCACCGCAGGGCTGGTGGCACAGGTCCAGCAACACGTGCTCTCCCTCTCTCTGTCTCCAGCCATTGGCCAGAAGGTGAATTTGGCAGCCCGGATGATGGTGCACTACCCTGGGCTGGTGTCCTGTGATGCAGTGACCTACGCCGCCTCTCGGCTGCCCCCTTGCTGCTTCAAGGAGCTGCCGGAGAGAGAGATGAAAGGCGTTAGCCATGCTGGCACTCTCTATCAATACGTGGGGATCACCAAGGAGAGGTGAGGGTCCTCTGAGAGGGCTGCCTGAGGGGACGGTGGCACCAAAGGCGCAGCCTTGGCCTGCAAAGAGGAGTCCTGCAGAGAGAGACCAAGCTGCTCTCCCCTCCCTCTGGCTGAGACGGTCGGAAGCCCTGGCGTGGGAGGCTTTCTGCCTCTCTCCCCTGCTGTCTCCTGCTGCTGAGAGGGCGGGAGCGAAGCCACAGGGATGGAGAAGGTTCGTCTGTCTCGGTAGACGCAACCTGGCCTCGCAGGCTCTGTACAAATGGCTTTTGACTGTGCTTGCTCCACCACGTGCCCAAGGAGGCTTTTGTCCCGGCTGCTTCTGAGCGGGAAGTTTTAGGCCAGTCCATGTTGTCCATGTCCGTGTCCATGGCCTGTGCCTCACCTCCGGCACAGGCCAACCAGTCCAGTTTCCCATGGGGACACGGGGACATAACGGGCCACTCTTCCTCCTGTCTTCCTGCTGAAGTCTCCGGCTCTTCCTCTGAGCCAGGATTTGACCACCTCTTTGGATGACGGTTTGAACGTTAACATTGCCATCTCTTGGAAGCTACAGGAAGACTTGAGCCAAAGGTGCCGGGTGCTTGGCATCCCCACCCATTCAGGGACACAAGTCCTTCTTTCCAAGACACTTGTTTTTGTTGGCCAATGGGGTAGAGCTGTCTGCTAGCCAACAACACGGCCTGGCTTCTTTTGCGTGTCTCCGGTTTCTCTGGGTTTGGCCTCTGGTGATGGGCTCTCGATACGTTCTCCCGTCCCGCCATGGCCGTTGGGCTTCGGTATGCTTGAAGCTGTCCTAGCGTGCAGCCTGAACTTTGGCTGGGGGAGCGTGCAGAGAATAACACGCTGCTCGAAAGAAAAGCAGGTACCCGAGGAGCACGCCCTGCCCCTCCAGGCCAGGCTGCTTCTCGCCAGCTAATTGACTTGTGTTTTCTTTTGCCCTGCTTCTAGCATGTTTGGCATGGGTCTTACCAAGGAGAGGTCAGAGTACGTCCCCTTGCTGGGTAGGTAGAGAACGCCTTGCTCTTCTGAACCCCGGGTTCTTCCCCTTGGTAACTTTTAGTGCCACGCTGGGAAGGGAGAAGCTTTTGCCAGGGATGGTGTTGCCTGCAGCGGCCCTAACGCTGGTGGGCTGAGATACAGACAGCTTCGTAGGTAAAGCAAAAGCTGCGCATGCGCGCAAGGCAGACTCAGGCGTTCGTTCCCTGCTTCCCGTCGGCAGGCAGGTGTCTAGCCATTTCCAGGAAAGCATCACGCGTAACGGTGCCTCGGGAAGACAAACGCCGTAACTCCGAACGTCCCCCCTCCTCCTTCTTTCCCGCAGCTTTTCTTGCTGAGCACGGCGTCCTATGGTGTGGAATAGGCCTTTGGGCAGTCGGGGTCAGCGGTCGCGGCTGTGCCCCCTCCCAGCTTCTTGCGCAACCCCAGCCTGCGCGCTGGCGGGGCGGCGTGAGAAACGGAAAAGGCCTTGACGCTGCGCAAGCGCTCTTCTGCAATAACTAAAACATCGTTGTGTTAGCCCCACTGATGTTTGGTCAGCCATCCAAAACATAGCACCACATGAGCTGGGAACCCAGCCATGGGCGCCTAAGGGGGACGGGGACCCACTCACGGGGTGCAGGGACACACCGACGAGCACTCACGGGGGGCAGGGACACACCCACGGGTGACGTGGACCCACCCATGGATGCCCACGGGGTACGGTACTCACTCCCGGGGGGCAGGGACACACCCATGGGCACCCATGAGGGCAGGGACCCACCCACGGGGGCTGGGAACACACTCATGGGTGCCCACGGGGGCCGGGAGCCACCCATGGGGTGCAGGGGCACCCGCGGGCTGATGCTGCGCCAGAAACCCATCGGTGGGTGCTGGGTGCGGGGGCCGGGGACCCCAGACCCCGGGGGGGGGGGGGGCGGGGGAAGGGCCCGGGTGCCTGGGTCCTGTTGGGGGGCGGGTGGGGGATTTGGGTGCCCTTTGTCCAGTTTTGGGTGGGATTTGGGTGCCCTGGTCTCATTTTGGGGGGGTTGGGTGCCCTCAATCCCCTTTTGGGTCAGATTTGGATGCCCTGGGTCCCTTTTTGGGTGGGATTCGGGTGCCCTTGGACAGTTTTGGGTGGGATTTGGGTGCCTGGGTCCCGTTTGGGGGCATTTGGGTGCCTGGGTCCATTTTTGGGTGGGATTTGGGTGCCTGGGTCCCGTTTGGGTGGGATTTGTGCGGGATCCGGAGCCCCCCCCGGCCGCCGGGGCCCCCCCAGTGCCCGCACCCCTCCCCCCCGGGGGGCAGCTCTTGGCGCCTTTACAACTTGGGGCAACGGGGGGGGAGGGGGAGTCCCCCCAAACCCCTGCGCCGCAAAGGGCCCTTGGTGAAGCAGACGAAGGTGGAGGAGGGGGGGCGGGGGGCCCGGCAGGGGGCGGCGGGGGAGGGGAGAAGAGTTCCATCGCCATCCCCACCGTCGTGGTCAAGGCCCCCTCCTGCGGGTCTGGATCGGTAACGGGGGGAGCGGGAGGCGCCGCCGGCCACCGCTCGGGACAAGGATTCCCTTCACCGAGGTCAACGGGACCGGGGGAAGGCTGCGGCTGGCTCGAGTCCCCCGCTCTTCCAGCCTCCGAGAGCGCTGGCGACCGCCGCCGGCCGCCGGCCTTCGCCCTCGATCCCCGCAGAGGGGCCTGCCGCTCCCTCCCGTGCCGCTCTGCCAACGGCCGCTCGCCGGCCCTGCTCCGGAGAGGCGTCACCGCTCGCTCCTGCGGTACGGACCGGTACGGCACCGCCCCCGCGCAGCTCCCAGACGGCCGACTCCGCCCACGGGGGGGCGCCAGCGACGCCGGCTTTTACGGTGACGTAACTGGAGGCAGCGAAGAGCGGCGACCCCTTGGGCAGCTCCGGGGAAGCGGAGGGGACACCAGGTCTACCCCTGAGCCGCGGAAATGCGACCAAGTCCCGCCGGAGCCGGGTAGACCTGGCCGCCCTGTCCGACGGACGCTCCGGCAGCGACGGGCCGGGGTCGCCGGCCGCCGCTGGCGGCCGACCCGGGCTCCCGGAGCCGGGTAGACCTGGCAGCCGACTGCGGAGCCGGGTAGACCTGGCAGCCGCTGCCGGCTCCGGAGCCGGGTGGACCTGGTCCGGGTCCCGGCGCCGCCGGGCGCTCGGCGGCTTTTGCTGTTGGTTTCGCGGTGCGGGGTTTGGGGGGGGGGGGGGGTGCGCGTTTTGTTCCTTTTGTTTTTCCCCGCTTGCCATCGTTTTATTTGACTTTGATTTTTTAAAATAAACTAAATAGATTAAAACGCGCATCTGCGACCCTGCAGACGCGCCCGCCCCGTGCGACATACGCGTCTCAGGCAGACAGACAGGCAGACAAGACAGACAAGACACACCCACACCCATACACCCCCCCCCCCCCCGCTGCAGTTGCAGACCCGCAGCCCGGCACGCGCGGCCCCCCCCCGACCCCAGACCCGCCGGCGCCCCGGAGCGGCGGGGGGGGGGGGTGGGGGTGTCCCCCCGTTGCCCGGCAACCGGGCCCCGCCCGCAGGGAAAGGGCAGCGGCTCCCGCCGCGCCCGCGGCCCCGCGCTCCGCCGCGGCGGCAGCGGCAGGGAGGGGAGGCTGGCGCAGAGGCTGGGGCGAGCGGCCGGCGAGCAGGCGGGGGCCCGGCGCAGAGGGAGGCTGGGGGCGGGGCGGGGCCCGCGTCTCTTTTCGGAGAAGATTTCTGTGTGGGTCGGTGAGGGGGTTTCTCCTTCCCTTTTGTGTTTTTGCTCCTCAACCGCCCACCGCACCGCACCGCACACACACGCCCCCCCCCCCCCTTGGCGTTCGCTCGGTTTCCGCCCGCGGCGGGGGCGGGCAGGCGCGCAGCAGCGCGAGTGACCGAGCGAGCGGGAGAGGAAGGCGGGAGCCGGGGCACGGGCACGGCGGGGCAGCGGCTCGGCAGCCGGGGCGAGAGACCGCCCGCCCCCGGGACTCCCCTCCGCCGCCCGGGCACGGAGCCGGCAGGAATGCCGCTGGGTCCTAAAGTCTCCCGCCTGCCTTCCCCGGGGCGGCGAACGGGCGGGGGGGGCCGCCGCGCTCGCCGGTCGAAGCCGCCCCTGGGAAAGCAGCCGCCGCCGGCCTCGGCCCGGGCAGAGCCCTGGGTCCCCAGGGCCGGGCTCCAGCGCCCGCGCGGCAGGGCCCCGGCCGGGGCCGGCGGGGAGAGAGGCGGGCCGCGCTTCTGACAGGCGGCCGTCGGCGTTTCCGTCGCCGGCGGGATGCGTCGGAGCGGCGAGTCCCGCCGAGAGGCCGGGCCCGGCGGCCTCAGGCGAGGGGGGACGGCTCCTTTGCCGGCGGCGGGGAGGCGGCCCGGGGCGGGCCCGATCTTCCGGCACGGCGGCCGCGAGAGCGCCTCGTCTCCGAGGACGCTCGGCTGAGTCGGCCCGGGCCGCGGGGAGCGTTTGCCGGGCACGGGGCCGGCCAGGACTTTGCTCAGAGGCCTGCGAGACCGCCGTCCCTCGGAGGCCCGGCCGCGTCCCCGGAGAGGCCTTCTCGGGGACGGAGGCCCGTCCCGGGAATCGCTGGGCCGGGCCGGGCTGGGCCGGGCCGGGCTGGGCCGGGCTGGGCCGGGGCGGGCGAGAGGCCCGTCCGGCTGACGAGTGACGGCCCGCGCTGTTCTCCGCTCCGGCCAGGCCCCGAGGCGACGTGGAAGGGGCTTGCCGCCCCAGGCCGAAAGCAGCCTCGCCCGGAGCCCCCGCGGAAGGTAGGCCGGCGACCCCCCGCCGCGGCCGCGCCGGGACGGACCCGATCAGGTACCGGTCGCGAGCGAGGGCGCGGGGAACGCGGCCCCCGGCGGGCGGCGAGAGGAGAGGATAAAGGAAGGGTCTAAGGGGTGATGATGTGCGGGAACAGACTCCCCAGCCCGTAAGGCTGTAAAGTAGGTGTGTTTATTCCGCGCTGGGCAGCACGGGGGTCATCCCGCCAAAGTCGTGCGCGCCCACGTGGTGGCTTGTCCCGGATTTATACGACAAAGTGTTACATGTACATAAGGTTTCCCAATACGCCTACACATATGCACTGCCTGTCCCCGCTTTGTATTAAAATTCGCCCCCAGAGGTCGTTTCCATAAACCCCTCCCCACTGCGCTTGCGCGGTGCCTCCTGGTGGGGGTCGCGGGGGGTCGTGGGGATGAAGGCTGATGACTCTTCCTCCTCACCGCTGGTAACCCCTTGTTCTTGCGCCGACTCAGTTGCTCCTTGACTCTTGTCCAAGCTGCAGGGTCGGTTTCGGCTGGTTTTTAGGACAAGTTGCTGTTCTGATCAGGAACTGTCCTTCGCTGAGAGATTGCAAGACTTCAATCCTTTTGTACAATAGGTAAACTTTTATAGTTACACTCTAAAGCCCCCTTTCAGTCCCCCCTTTTCTATACAGTTAGTAAATTATTTTATTATATCTTATTTTAGTATAATGTTTCTCTATCTAATGTCGTCTTAAGATATTTGTTAGATTCTAGTTTTCGTCAAAGTTGGTTCTTCTTCCATTCGCTGTAGGAATCCCCTGTGCTCTGGCAATACCACCAAGCACACCGAACTATTACACACAGGGCCATAGACAGAATTGCAACTCTAATTGTCACAATAAACAATTGTGTCAACCATGCCAAGTTTGGTAACCAAGGTGTTAGTTTTTCTATTAAGTCACTAAATCCCCAAGATGTGTTATCTTGGGCCACTTCATGCAAGAGTTTGTTTTTTTCCCAAATTTGAGATAAATCCTTTTCAATCCTTTTGTCTTGGTTAACATAGGTACAGCAATGTTCACCAAGAACCGTACATAAACCTCCTTCTTTAGCAAAAGCAAATCCAGCCCTAGCCTGTTTTGAAGTGTTACTTGTCTTAAGGAAGAAATTTCTTTCTGTAGAGCCGTGAGCGCATCAGCTGTAGCATTACTGATCATTTCCATTGTAGCTGAAATGTTAACTAAGGCCTTTTCTCATTCACTAACTCCTAACCATGGAAGAAACCACCTCGCAAAGCTATGAAACCTGGTTGGCCTCGTCATTAAAGGGTTCAGTTTTCTCTTGATTGGATGGGTTACAGGTTTCATATAGGTGCGTAATAGGCCAAGCGTGCGTAAACTGGTTACGTCCTGTGCAATCGTAACGTTAGGAACTATGGTCCCTACAGCACATTGGCCCTTCCACCCTAAAGGCAATCCCTTATATCCCCACTTCCCACAGATCCAATACCATCCCTGACCTACAGGAGTCGGCCAGCCTTTGGGGATACTGCTGGCGTTTCTCCGAGTCTGCTTGCTATCCCACATATTTGCACCTCCATACTTGATGTAACTAGTGCAATTGGAGTAGGCCCCAACAAAACTCGGAATTCCACAATGTCTGTCTGTGCTCTTCCCTCCCGTGTTCTGGGTGGTGTTTTCTAGGTAGCACCTCTGGACACAAGGTACTCCTTCCGTCTCGTTCCAGAGTAGGCTTAAATCTCTCTGCCATTCAAGATTCCTTTTTGGTATCTCTGCGTGCTCGGAGAGGGATATATTGTTAAAGGCATTAGCTATCTCCGAAAAATTGGGAAAAATGTTAGCGACCACGGGGTGGCCATGTCTTGCGTTTGTGGGCAAGTGTGAGCAAATCCAGCAGTCAGACCAATTTATGGTGCTAGCAATTTTGTCACGTAGCTGCAAAAAGGTATTACTCTCTCATGCCCCCGTCTTCCTATTAGGCTTACAGTCAGCGTCGTGACAAGGTAAGCTTTCCTTGCTGTACTTGCGCGACTTTCCATGGAGATTTAGGTGCTTTCTTCACTCTGGTGGGATGTATCCAGGCACTCTGCTCTTTGATTTTGATCGCAGTGAAGGAAGTAAGGAGCAGCTGGAAAGGCCCTTCCCACTGTGGCTCCAGGGTTTTTTCTGCAAGAGACCTTCTATAGACATAATCTCCAGGTTGGCTGTTATGTACGGGTCCATCTAAACCTCTACTTCGAGTCCCGATCACATGTTTTTCAATTTTGTCGAGTTGTTTGCTTAATGCTACCATGTAAGAGGTTATAATTTCATCCCCAGCCTGTGCGGACATCCCTTTCTGTATTCCATAGGGTCGTCCATGTAAGATTTCAAAAGGGCTCGGTTCTTCCTTTGCTCTTGGCCTAGTTCATATGCGCAAGAGAGCCAAAGGGAGAGACTGAGGCCAGGCCAAATGAGTCTCCTGTCCCAATTTCACAATTTGCTGTTTGATTAAGTGGTTCATTTTTTCTACTTGGCCACTCGATTGAGGGCGATATGGGGTGTGAAGTTGCCAATCTATACCCAAATGGCGGCTAATTTGTTGTACTACCTTTGAGGTAAAAATGTGGTCCTCTGTCAGAGGATACGGTTGCTGGAACTCCAAAATGTGGTATTATCTCTTGCAGTAATATTTTAGTTGCCTCCCGAGCTTTGGCTGTCCTGGTAGGGAAAGCCCTTTTCAGTAAAAGGAAAAAAAAGAGAAAGGGAAAAGAAAGAAACGATAATAAAAAAGCAGGCGGGGTGCGCGCGTGTGCTTCTCCACCCGGATTCGTGGCTATCGGGCGATCCCTACCGTGAAGGAATTCACGAATCAGTTCATCGATCCGACGGTTTACCGCTCGCGCGTAAATACCGATCGGTCTCCCCCTCCGACGCGAGGGTAATCGCGTCGTGGCAAAAGAAAGGATGCGTCGATTCGTTTCTTTTCGATTAGCAGAACGCTACGGTAATAAAACAGCACCGCTCTAAGGACACCGTTAATAGGGTTAACGCTGTCGCCGCTCCACGGCATTCTCTTCAAAAAGAAAGCGACGTTCTTCAGAAGGGTTCGGCCTGTCACGGCGCGCAAACGGTCGACACCGTTACGGAGCTCCAAACTAAAAAGAAAAAAAAAACCCAACCGGAAACTATTCCAACGTAAGTCATACCAAATATAATTCTCTAGCGGTAAAATAAAAATTCTGCCGTCCCGTGAGCACGGTTAGTAGCAATAGTGACGTTACTGGCGTGAAGGACTTATTGTTACTCGGAAAAGGTCATCGCGAACGTTATTTATTGCTATTAGTGGTGGTGGTGGTGCTGGTGGTGCTAGTAGTAGTATCATCGTCATCATCTTGTAATTATAAAGTCATGACGTGTTATTAGTAATAGTATTAATTGCTTTTAAAATTCTTCATGCTAATATTTAATAGTTTTGTAAACGATGAATTGATAACGAATAAAAGACTAATAATGCATGAGGTAAGTAATTGAAAAGGAATTGATAAATTATTATTCGTAATATTCATAATATTTAATAACGTTTAATCCTTTTATAATGACAAGTGAAAAATCGAGATTTTTAATAACATTAGTGCTGATCCTAATACTATTATTACTAATAACGTTTAATAATACTGAATTATTTTATGATTCCAAACAATCCATAGAATTCCATCAAGATAAATGCGAGAAAGTAATGACGCTCGCATGATTCTCTTTAATACTATGATTAAGGATAAATTTTAAGCCTTTCCTAATTAATAAATTAATAAACACTGAAATCGGAACTGTAAAACAATAAATTAATAAATTAATTAAATATTAATTAACAATAAATTAATTTATTAATTTTAATTATTTAATAAGATAATGAAATAAATTCCTATATATTATTAAATTTTATGTTATTGAATTAAATTTTAAATTAATTATTAAAATAATTATATTAATAAATTATATATTATTGTATATTATCATTAAATAATTATATAACAATTAATAAATCAAATGAAAAGAATTAATTCTTTATATCAATAATGACGATAATTAATGAATTAATAATCCACGGAATAAATGAATACATAACGAGTTCAATAAAATATTTCACATGAAAAGATGAATTTAATATAGAGCACTAATCTTTATATTAATACTTTTATATTAAAAGATAATTAAAAAAAATTAAACCCCCGCCCACGACAAAAGGAAAACAAAACAAAACACAGAAAACAAAACTGAAACAAAACAGGGAGGCCAGGTCTACCCCGGCACCGGGGCAGGGAGGCCAGGTCTACTCCTGCTCCGGACTCTGGTGCCACGTGAGCCGCGGCTGCCAGGTCTACCTGTAGACCCGGGGGAGGGTAAGGGAAAAGAACTGGAAACGGATAAGAAATGGAATCAGAAAACAATGGGAACGGAAAAAAAAAAGAAATGGAGAAAAAAAAAATTAGGGCGAGAGCCGGACCCCTCCGTTGCGCGTCGAGGGGCCGCCTGCTCCCGCCCCCTCCCCCCCCCGGTGGCCACGCTCCTCCGGGGAGGAAGGGCGGCGGGGCCCGGAGGCCCCCCCGGGAGAAGAAGAGGCCGGGGGCGCCCCCGCGCACCCCTCCCCAGAGGCGACGGCGCCCGACCGGATGGCCCGGGCGCCCGCTGCCCGCCCCGCCGGTGCCCCCCGCCCCCCGCGGCAGAAGGCCGCCCCGCCGCAGCCGAGGGCGACAAAAGCTTGTGTCGAGGGCTGATTCTCGCGCGCGCACGCCCGGCCTCCCACTTCTCCCACACCTCTCGTGTCTCTTCCCAGCGCCGGACTGGAGTCGAGCTCAACAGGGTCGTCTTTCCCCGCTGATTCCGCCAAGCCCGTTCCCTTGGCTGTGCTTTCGCTGGATAGTAGGTAGGGACAGTGGGAATCTCGTTCATCCGTTCCTGGGCGTCACTAATTAGATGAGGAGGCATTTGGCTCTTTCTCGAACATACATACAAGTATACATGCTCCTTCTCCGGGTTAAGTAAAGGTGCCCACCCCCCTCCTAGTGTGCCCCTCCCAGGTGCCCCTCCCCCCAGGGTGCCCCCCCCCCCCCCGTGATCTCCCCCCACCCATCTCCTCCAGCTTCGAGGTCATGGAAGTGGAGCGCAGAGAAATGGCGGGGGTGGGGAGGCACCGGGGGGCTGCGGGGGGGTGGCTGCGGGGGGGGGAGGGAGGAAGGGGTCAAGGACCCCCACCCATGGGAACCCGGGCATCCCCCCGCCCATGCACCCAGGCGTCTGGGACCCCCCCACACCCATAGACCCAGGCATCTGGGACCCCCCCATGGATCCGGGACCCCCACCCATAGCCCCAGGACCCCTACCCAAGGACTGGGACCCCCACCCCAAGGGACCCAGCTGTTGGGGACCCCCATCCCCAGGGGAGCCATGTGTCAGGGACCGCACCCCCCACCCCCAAGGGACCCAGTGGTCTGGGACCCCCCACCCCCAGGCATCTGGGACCCCCCACCCCCAGGGGTCTGGGACCCCCCACCCCCAGGGCACCCAGAGGTTTTGGACCCCCACCCCCAGGGCACCCAGGGGCCACCCACCTCGGGGCTGAAGAAGCCCTTGGGGCAACTCTTGCCCCGGGGGGGGCAGGGGGGCCCCGGCCCCTCCCCCGCGCTGATGCTCTGCTGGGCGGCGGCCAGGATCTCGTCCAGTTTGTGTGGGGGCACCCAGGGGTCCGGGAGGGACCCCCACCCCCCCCCCTTAGGGCACCCAGGTGTCTGGGGACCTCCCCTTAGGGCACCCAAGGGTCCAGGGACCCCCCCATCAGGGTACCCAGGGGTCTGGGGACCCCCCGCTTGGGACCCAGGTGCCCAGGAGGGACCCCCACCCACCCAGAGGACCCCCAAGTGCAGGGGACCCCCACCCAGGGGACCCCGCCATTGGGAACCAGGTGCCCAGGACCCCCCCTCAGTGCACCCAGGTGTCCGGGAGGGACCCCCCACACACACACCCCCACACTCGGGGCACCCAGGGGCCTGGGGACCCCCCCCAGGCGACCCCCACCCAAGGCAGCCCTCCTTGACACCCAGGTGTCCAGGACCCCCCTAGAGGACCCCCCCCCCCCAGGCCACCCAGGTCTCCGGGACCCCCCCCAACCCCAAGGGACCCCCCAGGGACCCAGTGACCTCCCCCCAAAGGACGCCCCAAGGGCACCCAAGCACCTGGGACCCCCCCCCAGGGACCCAGTGACCCCCACCCAAGGGATCCCCCGAGGGCACCCAGGTGTGCGGGACCCCCCCACCCCACGGGACCCTGCATGGGACCCCTCCCACCCAGGGACTCCCCTCAGAGACCTCCCCCCCCCAGGCCCCCCCCTCACTGAGGGCCATCTGACAGACCGTCCGCTGCTTCTCGTCCGCTGCTTCTCGGTGGCTGAGGAGGGGTCGTGCTCTGGGGAGGGGCGGGGGGGTGGGGTGGGGGCTGGGTGGGCTGGGTGCTGGGGGGGAATGGGTGCTGGGGGGTCAATGGGGGGTGAGGGGGATGGGTGCTGGGGAGGATTGGGGCAATTGCGGGGGGGGGGGGCTGGGGGGGCTGGGTCCCGGGGGGGGGCTGATGGGTGGGTGTTGTGGTTTAACCCCAGCCACCAACTAAGCCCCACGCAGCCGCTCGCTCGCTCCCCACCACTGGGATGGGGGAGAGAATCGGAAGGGTAAAAGGGAGAAAACTTGTGGGTTGAGCCAAGAACAGTTGAATACCTGAAGTCAAATCAATGGGAAGGGTTCAAAAGGCCCTGACCGGTGTGAGCCCCCCTCGGCACCGCTGTAGCACCAGCTTAGCGCCGCTTAGCAAGAACCAAAGCATCCGGGCATCATCGCCATGGCTCTCACCCTAAACCCAAAGCACAGCCCCGCCCCCGCTCCTAAGGAGAGAATGAACTCGGTCCCGGCTGAAACCAGGACAGTATCCACCCCTTATTCCATACTATTTACATCATGCTCAGGTCCCACATTATCCAATACATCCTCTTTAACCACCACCCCTGTTGTCCCAAAACTGTCCATTGAGCTCCTTTAGTCCGTGACTTTGGGCTCCATCGGTGATGGTGGTCGCTCAGGACAGGAGCGGTGGTGTGTTGCGTGGAGTTATTGGGCACCAAAGCCAGCTCAGGTCAGGCCACTGCTGCACTTGCACTGCTTCTTGTAAGGCTTCTCCTCCATTGGTTCAGGCGGTTCCTGCTATGGTAATTCCCATAACATGCAACTCGGATCATGGGTTACAACAATTTAAAGGTATTTCCATCACAATCTCCACCCCTGGCCCCTTTGGGCCAGGTTTAACATTGCAACGAACTCCTCCCCTTACTCCTAGCCTGGCTAGCAACAAGGGGTTCCTGCTATAGTAATTCCCATAACATGCAGCTCAAATCCCGGGTCACAACAACTTAAAGGTATTTCCATTACAGTCTCCACCCCTGGCCCCTTTGGGCCAGGTTATAGGGTTTAACACTGCAATGGAGTCCTCCCCTTGCCCCTGCTCCGGCGTGGGGTCCCTCCGACAGCACAGTCCATGAACTTCTCTAACGTGAGTCCTTCCCACGGGCTGCAGTTCTTCACGAACTGCTCCAGCGTGGGTCCCCTGCAGGGTCACAAGCCCTGCCAGCAAACCTGCTCCAGCGTGGGCTCTTCTCTCCACGGGTCCACAGGTCCTGCCAGGAGCCTGCTCCAGCACGGGCTTCCCATGGGGTCACAGCCTCCTTCGGGCATCCCCCTGCTCCAGCATGGGGTCCTCCATGGGCTGCAGGTGGATCTCTGCTCCACTCTTAACTTCCATGGGCTGCTCTGACATGGGATTACCCACGTCCACAGACGCTTTGGGGTGTCGTGCTCCCGCAGGGACTCGTCCGCAGGTCACAGTCCCTTCGACTCGAGTTCCCACTGGAGTTCCAGCCTGTCCAGTACAGCAGCACAGAAAAACAGCAGCCATGCCCTGGCCATCTGCCAGCCCGGGTACGTGGCCATTGCTGTTGTCAAAGCGTTCCCGGGCACAGCACAGTAAGATGATAAGCAGTAGAGAAAGCAGCAAAAGCAAAAAGCAGCCACTGACGAGCACTAGACTCTAACACACAGTCAGGCAAGCAAGCCCCGAGGCAAGCACAGAAGCCTGCCGATTAGCAGCTAAACGGCAATAACAGCTATAAATTCGATCCAGCGCATTCCAATTAAATCTGTTGTTCTCTCGAACCCTTCGAGCCCCCGGCAGAGCAGGGGAAGCTGAAAAGTCCTTGACCAGTGTGAGCCCCACTTAGCACCTATTTAGAGACAGCTTAGCACTACTTAGCAAGAACCAAAGCACCAGTGTATCATCGACATTGTTCTCATCCTAAACCCAAAACACAGCCCCGCCCCGGCTCCCAAGACGAAAATTAACTCTATCCCAGCTGAAACCAGGACAGCGCGCTTTTGCCCCTCTGCTCCGCGGGAGGTTTCCGTCCTCCCGGAGCTCGCCTTAGGACACCTGCGTTACGCTTTGGCAGGTGTACCGCCCCAGTCAAACTCCCCGCCTGCCGCTGTCCCCGGAGCGGGGCGCGCCCGGCCTCCCACTTCTCCCACACCTCTCGTGTCTCTTCCCAGCGCCGGACTGGAGTCGAGCTCAACAGGGTCTTCTTTCCCCGCTGATTCCGCCAAGCCCGTTCCCTTGGCTGTGCTTTCGCTGGATAGTAGGTAGGGACAGTGGGAATCTCGTTCATCCGTTCCTGGGCGTCACTAATTAGATGAGGAGGCATTTGGCTCTTTCTCGAACATACATACAAGTATACATGCTCCTTTTCTGGGTTAAGTAAAGGTGCCCACCCCCAAGGTGCCCTCCCCCAGGGTGCCCCCCCCCCCCCATCTCCTCCAGCTCCGAGGTCATGGACTTGGAGTGCAGGGAAATGGCGGGGGTGGGGAGGCGCCGGGGCTGGGGGGGGGCAGCTGCCGGGGGGGGAGGAGGGGAGGCTCAAGGACCCCCGCCCACAGGGGACCCGGGCACCCCCCCACCTATGCACCCAGGCATCCGGAACCCCCCCGATGGCCCCAGGACCCCTACCCAGGGACCCGGGACCCCCACCTCAAGGGACCCAGCTGTTGGGAACCCCCACCCTCAGGGCACCCAGGGGCCACCCACCTCGGGGCTGAAGAAGCCCTTGGGGTGACTCTTGCCCAGGGGGGGCAGGGGGGGTCCCCGGCCCCTCCCCCGCGCTGATGCTCTGCTGGGCGGCGGCCAGGATCTCGTCCAGTTTGTGTGGGGGCACCCAGGGGTCCGGGAGGGACCCCCACCCCCCCGGGGCACCCAAGGGTCCAGGGACCCCTACCAGGGAACCCAAGGGTCTGGGAACCCCCCCTTAGGGCACCCAAGGGTTCAGAGACACCCACCCCAGGCACCCAGGGGTCTGGGGACACCCCCCCCTTGGGACCCAGGTGCCCAGGAGGGACGCCCACCCACCCAGGGGACCCCCAAGTGCAGGGGACCCCCACCCAAGGGACCCCCCCACTGGGACCCAGGTGCCCAGGACCCCCCCTCACGGCATCCAGGCGTCCGGGAGGGACCCCCACACCCCCCCGGGGCTCCCAGGGGGCGGTGGGGGCAATGGGTGATGGGGGCGCAATGGGGGTGCAAGGCCCGGGGTGCAATGAGTGTGCGAGGCCCGTGCGAGCAGTGCACGGGGGGGTAACGAGTGTGCAAGGTGGCTCCCTGCCCCCCATGGGCACCCATGGGTGGGTTCCCACCCCCCATGGGTGGCTCCCCACCCCCCGTGGGTGGGTCCCCGACCCCCGTGGGTGGGTCTCCATCCCCCGTGGGCACCCGTGTGTGCGTCCCTGCCACCCTGGGTGCCCATGGGTCGATCCCCGCCCCCGTGGGTAGGTCTGCATCCCCTGTGGGTGGGTCCCCGGCCCCGTGGGCACCCATGGGTGGGTTACCATCCCCCGTGGGTGGGTCCCTGCCCCCAGTGGGTGCCCGTGGGTGGGTTCCCATCTCCCGTGGGTGGGTCCCCATCCCCCGTGGGTGGGTCTCAGGCCCCGTGGGCACCCGTGGGTGGGTCCCTGCCCCCCGTGGGTGGGTCCCCATCCCACGTGGGCGCCCATGGGTGGGTTCCCATCCCCCGCGGGTGGGTCCCCACCCCCCCTTGGTTGGTCTCTGCCCCTCATGGGTGCCCGTGGGTGGGTTCCCATCCCCCGTGGGTGGGTGCCCCAGGGGAGGTTGTGTGGGGGGTGGGGGTCCCTCCCAGACCTCTGGGTGCCCCCACACAAACTGGACGAGATCCTGGCCGCTGTCCAGCAGAGCATCAGCGCGGGGGAGGGGCCGGGGCCCCCCTGCCCCCCCTGGGCAAGAGTCGCCCCAAGGGCTTCTTCAGCCCCGAGGTGGGTGGCCCCTGGGTGCCCTGGGGGTGGGGGTCCCAAACCTCTGGGTGCCCTGGGGGTGGGGGGTCCCAGAGCCCTGGGTCCCTTGGGGGTGGGTGGGTGGGGTCCCTGACACATGGGTCCCCTGGGGATGGGGGTCCCCAACAGCTGGGTCCCTTGGGGTGGGGGTCCCAGTCCCTGGGTAGGGGTCCTGGGGCCATGGGGGGGGGGGTCCCAGGTCTGTGGGTGGGGGTCCCAGAAACCCTTGCACAGGCCTTGCACACTCATTGCACCCCCATGCACCGCTCGCACGGGCCTCGCGCACTCATCGCACCCCCCATCTTGCACGCTCATTGCACCCCCAGTTCTTGCACACTCATTGCACTCCCACCCTGCACGGCTCGCACGGGCCTTGCACACTCGTCGCACCTGCTGGGCCTTGCACATTCATTGCATGCCCTCGTGCACAATCATTGCACCGCCCGTGCGCTGCTCGCTCGGGCCTTGCACACTCATCGCAACCCCCGTCTTGCGCACTCATTGCACATCTGTGAGTACTCGCACACTTATTGCACCCCTGTCTTGCACACTCATTGCAACCCGTGCATGGCTCACACGGGCCTTGCACGCTCATCTCAGCCCCTGGGCCTTGCACACTCGTTGCACCCCCGTGCACTGCTCGCACGGGCCTCACACACTCATTGCACCCCGGGTCTTGCACCCCCATTGCACCCCCATCGCCCCCAGCACCCATCGCTCCCAGCACCCACCACCCCCCCCCCCCAGAGCACGACCCCGCCTCGGACCCCGAGAAGAAGCGGATGGTCTGTCAGATGGGGGGGCCATGGGTGGGGGGGGTCCCCTGGGGGGTCCCCTGGGGTGGGGGGGGTCCCGGACACCTGGGTGCCCTGGGGGGGTTCCCTGGGGGGGTCCTGGACACCTGGGTGTCAAGGGGGGGTCCCTTGGGTGCGGGTCGCCTGGGGGGGGGT